>NC_087490.1:7885551-8185551 GCF_036417665.1 Passer domesticus
GGAGAGGTTCAAACCTCCAGGTGATTGCTGTCTGTAGCAAGGAGTTGTGTTTGGTTGGTGGTTTCTGTCTGCTGTTATGGACAGGGACTTTCATGGTCCTGGGCTGTCCAGAGCCCTCTCATGTGTTTCTTGGTCATTCAGTCTATTCACATGGATTTACGGTATTTTTGAGCCCTGAATCGACATGTGAGTCAGGTGGGAATTTATGCTGTGGTGTTTAAAGAAAGGAAAAAAAAACCAACAAAAGAAACTCTGCTCTCAGCCCTGCTAGAAATGGAAGTAAATAATACACCTGTATCAGCAGTTTATTTGACAACATAACTACAGGTTGGTGACAACTGTTTAAAAAGGAAAAAAAAAAAAAAAAGACATTTTGGTTATATGTTAGCATCTCCAGGAATTAAAAAAAAAAAATACCAGGAAAGCAGATATAGCCTGGATCTTTGCAAATGTTCTGTAACAGCACAGGGCTAAAATCTGTCAAGGTACGTGAAAACCAGGATTTAATTGACTTTATTATAACCATATCACAATGCTGAGAGTAGGAAAATTCAGAGTGACAGGTGCTTCATAGCTCTGCAAGGACCAGGGTGCTGCAGGAAGAGGCACAAAAGCACAAGGTGTGAGTTGAAAACATAAATGCTGTTTCCAGCTGTAACAATCCCTTTGAATTTCACCATGTGCAGAGCAGTGCTTGGGGCTGGTGGAGCTCCTCAGTAAATGGCCAGACTGATCTGGCCATGTGCAACCAAACTGGTGGAAAATGAAACCAAACAGCCCAGTCTGCATGGCATTTATGACAAGAGAGGGGTTGTGGGGGCTTCAATTGTTGGTTTCTCTGGGTCTGGATTGAAGCCACTTGAGACAGTAGTTCATGTTCAGACTCAAGTGTTTATTATTTCTTGTCAGTAAAACAGTCTCACTACTGTGACTTGGGCAGCTTTTCATTAGAAGGCACAAAATGGCCAACAAGGTCTTTTAAGACTAAACTATCCAATTAAGAACTGACACCTAGATTACTTCCCCTTATAACCCAGTAAGTGTTCCCAAAGAGCCCTCAATGTGGAATTTTCTGCTCAATTACAAAATGCCACCCAAACCCATGAAGAAGAAGGAAGAAGAAACCCAGGACAACACCCTGTGCCCTCCATCTTGCTTCCATCCACAACATACTAAAAACCCCAAAACCTAAATTTCTCACCAAGTGATGCACCTACACCACTCTCTATAATCTATCTCACACTTTTGTGGATTCCAGTCTATCTTGAAGTCTAGGAAACTTTCTCCATGATTGAGGGTCAGAGTCAGTGCTCCCCTGGGGGTCAGGGCACCCCAGAGCAGACAGAGAAACATTCCCAGTGCCCTGGGTTTCCACAAGGGCTTGTTGGCCTGCCCTTCCTTCAGGCTCAGGGCATCACTGCCCAAGGGAAGAGCAGCCTGAGCCCTCTGAGCTGGAATGGCCACTGCCAAACTGAGGGTTCTGTGCTGGGAAAAGCTGGGTTTGGCCCTTGCTGGGGTGTGCTGGAGTTGTGGAGATCTCCCTGTGCAGAGAGGAAGCCTTGCCAGCACCTGGCTGTCCTGAGCATCCATTTATAGACCTGAAATCCCAGTTTAATTCCATGAGGGTGAGTGTAAGGTATTTTCAGTTTACCCGTTCTGGACAACTTTTTGCTGCTGAAGTAGACAGAAGTGCTTTGTAGAGGTTTATAATAGCTCTCAACCTAAGTGTTTCTATTGGATTCAAAGAGCTAATTATCCCTTTAAAATGCCTTTCCAAAATTGTTTTCAGACTTCTCCTCCATTACAGCTGAACCCAAACTGGAGTGTCTCGTGTATTTGGAACAGGTGCCATAGGACACCTTCTCAAAAAGAAACACCAGCCAACAGCTGATGCCACAAAGATGCCACTATCAAAGGCTGCATCTTGGGATATTTAATCTCTTTTTTGGCTGAGTATATTCTATTCTAGAAATGTTTCCCTTAGACTTTGTTGTTTTATTTTCCACTGGGCTAAATGGCTTGGATGTACCAAGGACCTGGCCTTTTCATATGGAAAAGAAAGATTTAGCACAAAGATTTATCTTCATGAGCTAGGGGAAAATTTCCTCCTTTTTGATGGACCCAGCCCTTTAAAGCCTCTGAAAGGAAACCAAATATCTTTAATTCCCAGGAGATGTCTCAGAGGATCAGAGCTAAAACATTACTCTCTGAACTATTACACACAGAGACCTCTGCATGACCCTTTGTATTTCAGAGTCTCAAGGCTGTGGATTCTCCAGAAGAACCTATTTCTTCTACAACCAGAGGCTGAACAAGACTGCACCATTATAGAAGTTTAAATAAACCCCATAAGGTCATCTGCTGCTTAAATCCTTGCTAGCAGGTCTGCAGATATTTTTGCTTTGTTTCTAGGCGAGCTCAGAGTCCCAGTGCCAAAGGGCAACATGTAAATTGTGCTGTTATTCTGAAGCATGCAAGGTAATAAATGGTGCTGTCAGTTGTTTTCACTCAAGTGACAGATTTATTCTCTTCAAAACCAATGACCAGGAATGGCTATTATTGCAAAAAATTCACTATGTATCATCTTGTGCCTGTTGTTTAACAAATAATGCTAAGTCTAATTGCCTTCCTCCGTGGCCAACTATCTATGAGTTAATGTCTTTTTTTTTTATTGAAGACGTGTAATTTGCCATTGCTTTTGATGTGCCATCTGATTGAATGTCTCTGTGAATCACATCTGCAATCTAGCACTGCATGTCCCAAAGGAATACCCCTTATCCCATTGTTTTCTCATGATCCGGGTAAAAACAGTCTTGATTTTCTTTTTTCTTAAGCATGAACTATCAAGCTTCTGTTTCCCAGTTTCTAGGCTGATATTCCTGCTGCTGGCAGATGCACTAAAGTTTAATAAATCAGTTGCATGTGGGAATGTATGATGTTTTATAGTACTAGAAATAGTGGGTTTAAATCTCAGTAGCACTTTTTCCCAGAGTAAACATGGAATTAACCTGGAATCTGATCCTGCAGCTCTGCCCAAACTCCCTTGGAATCCAACTGTAGCCTTTTTGATAGAAACCTGTTTTTCAGCAAGAAAATTCTGCAGACGATACACTTTAGGATATAAACATTACTGCTCTTTAAAGATCTTTTCAGTGATTCAGCAATGCCTGTTTTTCTACAAGTCTGTGTTCTATTTTTTTTTCCAGTCGACATTGCAATGTTTGTAATGTTTTAGGAGGTTAGAAAATAGCTTCTAAAACTGTAAAGCTTACATAAAGCTTGCACTTCAACAGCATATTTTAGAAAGAGCTGATGGCAGACAAATGTTGAAGTTCAAGCCTTGCTTCCTCAGAAGACAATACAGCATTACGTGCCAAAAAGAAGGTGATGGGGAGCAAAGGTAAAAATTCTACCAGCAAAAATCTTAATTTTTGTAGCTGTTGAGGTCTGTTGTGGTTGAGGATGCAGTGAAGTGATCCCAAAAAGGTCACCAGAGATGTGAAGAGGTGACAGAGGCAGCTTGAGGGCCATGCTCTGCCCCAGGCACTGCACTTCAGGATTCCCCTGTTACTAAGAATTGTAGCAATGCAAGTTTTGTGCTGGTAGTTTTGTGATGGGCTGAATTAAACACACAGTGATTTATTCTAAAATTATTCAGAATGCTCAAATCATTGAATTCTCCTCCTCACAAAGATGGCTAATACTACTGGTAAAGGTATTTGTTGCTTTCAGTTCTGTTTTTATGGCAATATCAAACTGGATCAGTCATCCTGGTGTAAGTTACAGCAGTGTGACTTTTTCATGCAGATAAATTTTTAGCCAGCTCTTAAGGCCAGGGATTTTATTTAATGCTCCACTAATGGGATTTCTCAGGCAGCAAAAGCCAAGGTCTGGTTTGCCAGAAGGTGGGTGTTGAGATGGGGAAATCAAAATAGGGGGTACAGGTTGAAGGGAGGTTGTGGACAGGTGGGGGTCAGTCTCTTCCACCAGGCAGCACTGACAGAACCAGAGGACACAGCCTCAAGCTTCGTCAGGGGAGGCATAGGTTGGATATTAGGAAAACATTTTTCACCAAAAGAATAATAAAGTACTGCAATGCTCTTCCCAGAGAGGTGGTGGAATCACCATCTCTGGATGTGTTTTAAAAAAGGCTGGACGTGGCACTTGGTGCTATAGTCTAGATTATGAGTTGAGGTGTTAGGGCTGGGTTGGACTTATGATGTTAGAGGTCTCTTCCAACCTCATTATTCTGTGGTTCTGAGGCAGGACAGGAACTGTGACTTGCCTTGCAGTCATTCAGAAGCCAGTGGAGGCACTGAGGGCAGTCCCAGTTGTCCTTGGCTGGGAGTGGAGCCCTCCAGGAGAGGGGTGTCAAACAGCAGGAGGGGGATCCCAGCCTGGCCGAGCATCCTGAGGGGGCTCTGTTGGGGATGCTCTCTCTGCAGGTTATTCCCCAGTTAAAGCAATTTGCCAGCAAACCCCCAGCACAGATTGCTTTGTTCTGTCAAAACAAATACCCAGGAAATTCAGCTACAAACTTTTGCTATCACTTAGCTCTTATCTTGCTCTATTGCAATAACTATTTGATGACCTCAACAGAGGCCTTGAATCCAGTAATCAGTTCTTCACGTTTGCAACAAAATCCATTCTTTTTTTCTAAACGACTAAAAGTCACAAGAGGTTGTCTTGGCCTTTTATCTGTTTTGACAAATGAGGGCTAGACCTCCTCCTCTGCATGCTGATCTGCTCTTGCAGGGTCTGGAAGGAGGACGTGGCTTGGCTCTCCAGACTCCTGCCTCAGCTGGGACTCGCTGTCTTATGCAAAAAAGCAAAGGAGGGAATTGCATTTCTTGTCTGAAAGGCAACAGAGACTGCTTGGTTTTTATCAGGGCTACCACCAAGAAGTTCAGCTGGGTGATTTGCATAGATAATTTTTAGCTCCTGTTTAGCCTGAACAGGAGTGATTTGGAGAGGAAATGATGTGAGTGATTCACTCGAGGCAGCCCTGAGAAGCCAAGGATGCTGGTACCTTTTTGCTCCAGCTGTGAGCCTCTGTTTGGTGTGGAACGGGTTAAATTTGCAGCCTGTGACTGCAAAGCATTTGTCTGAGGACTGGGAGCCTTCTTATCTTTACAGTGAAATATTATCCCTTCATGGTTAACAACCAGCAGCAAACCTGCTCATTGTGGAAGCAGTTTGGCATAATTAGCCGGTTAAAGAAGTCTGCCTATTGATTAACTGAACTAAATGACCCATAATTAAGAGCCCAACTGTGGAGCTAATCTATTTGGTGGTGTTTTCCTTCCCCTTGCAGGTTTGGAACCTGCAGCTCTGTTGGCTGTTAGGGGATGGGTTGGTGAGGAGCCCATGTGGGTGATAATTGTGTTGGTGCATCCCAGGGCTCTAATGCACACCCCGATGGGTTACAGGGGGATGCTGGCACTTTGCTGTCCCCTCTCAGACCTCAGAGGTGCAGCAGGAGCCCTGCTGGCTCTGGGAGGGTTTGCTGCCTTCCTCAGGGCTCGCTGGAGCTGTCTGTTCCACATCAGATTGGGTTGATGGGGGTGTGGGGGGGTGGCTCCAGCCCTGCAAACAGGCACAAGGGTGTGAGAGGGCCCTAAGTGCTGGAAGGGGACCCAGGCCAGGAGAAAGACAAACCAGCAAATTTGTTTGGTTAGCTTGCAGTGTTGTTTCCTTGCAGAAAGTTGTCTATTTTTAGTTGTAATTTGTGTCTAGTGTGATGCATAGTTTCTATAAAATGTATTCAGACTGGAGTTTAACTTAGGTAGTTTAGAGGAGCTCCTGTTTATACCTGGGTATTATTGAAACTCTCATTATCCCCTTTGTGAAATACTACTTTCTGCTCACACTTTTTTCCCTGTGTTTTACTAAAGACCACGCCAAAATGAGTACATTGCTTTGCCCTCCCTTTGAGGCAATGCTATAAAAGCAGGATCACACTTTAGTGGTGACACCAGCCAGCCTGCACAGTCCCAGCTGGTACCAAGGTGCACCAGGCCAAGGGATTGACAACATTAAACTACAGTTTCAAATAGTCACAAAGAAAACAATGGTTAGTTTTTTTTGAAACTCAGCTCTTATCTGCCTCCTCTTCTCAATCAATCCTCCCCAAACCCACAAAAGTAGCAATCTGAACAGATTTGGTCTCAAAGAGTTTAAGGTTAAAGGACTTCTTAAGCACTACTCTTTCCTCTGCTGGGCCCACTGAAATAATCAGGAAATATTTTCACTGACTTTACTGGGGGTTAGGATAGGCCCCCCAAATCCTCATCCTCTCCTGCATTGTGGAAAGCTTTTGGCTGTGTGTGTTTCTGGCACAGAAAGGAGATTCTTTCTCCATGTTTTTTCCTTTAATCTCTAAAAGCTTTCAGCCATCCCCAGTGGAAGCTGCTGGCGACAGATTTTGCTGTGCTGGCATCCTCAACCTGAACCAGTGGAGGAGCAATTCAAGAAATAAAGACTTAACTCTTGGTTCTTGCTCTGGCACACAGTAGTGAGGGAGGTATCTGCTGATAATGGGGAGGTTGTGCCAGGAGCAGAGGTGCCTGGTGGATGTGGTAGGGTGACACAGGTCCCCCTCCTTTGGGCTGGGGACTTTGTGCTCTTTGCTTCATCTCTGTTTTGCTTCAGAAATGTCTGGGTCCACATTGCCCCCAGTTTGGGGAGGCCTTTTCTAGGCACAGACCCCACTGTGCTGGGCTGAGCTGTGTTTGGAAGCTGGACTTGTGCCCCAGCTGTAAAACCCCTCTGTGTGAATCTGGCCAGGGAATGGCCTTGCCCCAAAGCTGGTCTATGAGAATTGTGCAAGGAGTATAGCTGGAGCTCTGGAAAAACATTGCAAGAGAGCTTGTACAAGAACCTGACTGAGGATAAAACCCTGCAGCTGCCATTTAAACTTGATTTTATCCCATTCTGGCCTTTCATCCTTCCTTTTGTACACATTGCCTTGAGGGAATAGTTAGTTTACCTCCTATTAATATCTTGAGATGTTCATGCAATGTCTGAGCAGCAGAGCTGGCTCCTGCTGAGTCTCTGCCCATGATTCCCTGATCCAGGAGGTTGCTTTGATCCAGTGGTGGGAAGCAGGGAGACAGTGGGCTATTTTCTTCCCCTAGCTGCAAGAAAGTCATGGGGCCATTCACATCACCTCACCCCTTCCACCCCAGCTGGAAATCTCTGGAGCAGCTCACACATTTCTCTACCTCTGGAAGGAAATGAATTAACTCCCTGCAAAGATGCCAGAGACAGCTCAGAGCTGCATGAAATCTCACCAGGATTCCCCTACACACATATGTCCAAAACCCTCCAGTGAGGGATCAGACCCTGGGGAAGGCAGGGATCACTGAAATGCCTGGGCTGGCTTTCTGCCAGTGTCCTGTTGGCAAGAGATGAGATGTCTCCTCTCCTCTTCTTACTAAAGTGGTACTTCTTGCTGTATTTGCTGCTTTTTAAAAGTTTGGATTTGGTCAGTGCCTCATAAGGACTTTTGCTTAGGCAGTGAGAGAGCAGCTGCATCCAGGATCTTGCAGGATCTTGCAGAATCCCTAGCAAATCTTGAACTTGAAAGCTTCTATTATTTACATATATACATAATTATTATTAGATTTATATATAATATCTGCTTATTTAATGTACATATTATTAAAGAGTCTATGACTGTATCAGCAGTTGCTTCTTAGCAGATCATGTTATGCTTCATGTGTCACCACAGAGGATGCAGATAATCTGAAAAGTGCCTTGCTTGCACACCAGAGCTTTAATAGCTATAACAAGACAATTAGTACATCGTTCCACTTGAACTTTAATGTAATAATTGGCAGTAAGTAATTCCCCTCTGATGTGATACACAGCCCGTGTTGTGAACAAATATCAGAGCAGCCCTGTGTAGGAAAGGGAAAATAAAAGTCACAGCTGCTGATTATGACCAAGGGGGTGGATTTGGGTTGGTGTTCCACAGTGATGGATGTGGTGTGGATGTTGGACATGGCCAGGAGCACTGGGAGGACTTCCACTGGATGTGAAGTCCTGATCTCTGCATCTCTGGATGAGTGGGATGTATTGCACAGTGCCTCAGGGGAGGGGACACATTTATCCCCAGGTGTGGTACTCCGAGGTGCAGATGATGCTCTTCTTGCATTCTCCCTGCCCACAGAGAGAATGACTTTGAAAAAAGGGACATTTGGATAGCAGAGATATTTTTTGACAGTCACTGAATCAGAGCCTTGGCAGAGGCCAGCACATCCTGGAGCAGAATAAGGATTGCCTCTTTCTCAGCGTGACCCCACACACTTCTGAATTTCCAAACACGTTTCTGATCCTCTCTTGCAGTGAGGTCACTGGGGAAATACAGGCTGCAATGCAGCTTTGTGTTTTGAAGTGTGGTGTCTAAATTGTGCTCTAATGTAGCAGGGAAAAGCATTTGTTTCCCACAATAGATCAATGCCAGCAGATTGCTCCTTCTGTGCCCAGGACCTGAGCCCCACTGCCCATGGCTGGTCCTGGCTTTCTGGAAAAAGCTCTGCTTGTGTCAGGAAAGCTCTTCCAGGCTGCCCTAATGATGTTCACATGAAAAGAAAGAGAGAGGGAGGGAGGAAACATCTTAACCCATGTCGGGTATGATCTCTCCTGTGATCACATCCTGTCTGATCCTCCCTTCTGGCTTCTCTGAAGTGTAGGTGGTTGGTGTGTGTTTTCTAGAGCTCTGTGTTCAGTTCTGTGCAGGGCATGGGTACAAAAGGCTGCTCACCATGGGAGTTTGTGACCTGGGGAAAACAGGAAATAACATTTGGGCAGTGCTACAGAAGATGGGTTTTCACTGACCCCATGTTTTTGAACAAAAGCATTTGCAGTGTTTTCTAGGACCAGATGTGTAATTAATGATTTATCCTAGTTCTTGCAGATTTTTATGATGTGAGCACCATATAATTGCTTCCAACCAATAAAGACAAGGACTGTGTTTCCTAAACTTGTGAGGTAATACTCAAATGTGGACAGTGATAGCAGTGAGAGGAAGTTGCCCATGGTTGGTTATTTGACAGGTACATGATGGTAATGCTGACAGAGAGCAGGGCCCCAGTGCTGGTATTGGGGCTGTAGCACAGGGGGGGACTCTTCTGGAGCCCCTGCTCAGTGGGGACAGTTTGCTCAGACCACGATGAGGGGGAAGGTGCTGACCTGTATGTGACAGGAGCTGGGGACTCTCAGGCCCTCACCTCCAAGTCCCTCATGAGGAGGTTCTCTGCTGTGCTGATGCTGAGAACAGCAAAATTCCTCCTCCAGCACAGGCAGGGATGGATGGAGGAGGTGTCTCCAGCTGTGACAGCCCCTGGCAGGAGCAGCACTGCTGTCCTGGGCAGAGCTGCAGGCCAGGGCATCCTCCCCTCCTGCTGGCAGATGGAGGCTCTGGCTGCTCTCCTGCCCTGTGCCTCGGAAAAACCCCAGGAATTCCCTGAAATATTCCCAATGTGAGCATGGCAGGACCTGCTGTGCTTGGCAGTGGCTCAGGGGTGGACATCAGGTGTGACAGTGAGCAGGGCAATGGGAAGAGGAATGTGTTGGGGGCTCCAGGCACTGCTCTGCTTCCACCCAAATTCCTTTGGAAGCTGCATCTCCTGCAGCTCCTGTTCATAAAAAGCAAATGACTCCTCAGATTTATTAGTTACCTCCAGGTGCAATTTATCAATCCCAGGCTGGGCCCTACCCAGGCAGCTGGGGAGAAGCTTGTGTCTTTGATTAATGTGCTCTCCCCCACAATGGTGGCAGATTTCTTACAGGGATTTAATTCTAACAGATTCTTAAAAATAACAAGAAGCATATTCAGTGAGCTGTTTAAGAGGATGCAGAGCTGAAGCACAGTTCATTCTCTAAAGCTTTGAAGTATTTACAGAAAGGGTTGAGGGAGTCTTCATGGAAGCTGGGAGGGTAAAGGAGGAACTTTAAAGGAGGGTGAACTGGAATGGGCATAAAAAAGGAACAGTGGCAGCAGCTAATAGTGGAAACAGGAGACTGAGGGGTTTCAAAGTAGAAATGAAACAATGGGAGTGAGATCTCAATAAGAATAAGCAAAAAATGTTAAAGACTGGGCTCTTGAAAACACGGGTTTCCTTTAGCCAACACAATTTTTGTGTCTGAAATTGTTGTGAAAGTGGAGAGGAACATTAAGTAGGAAAAATCAGAAAAACTAGGAAGATGAGAGGAAAATGGGAAGCCCCCAAATCATGGGCTGCAGTGTGGAAAACCCCTGAGGTTTTACTGCAGCCATTCCCCTAATGGATCAAGAGGATGCCTTTTCCCATCTTTATTTTCTTCACCTTTCAGCCACAGCTTAAAATGAAAACATTACATATAGACCTGCCTTTTGGAGACTGAGCCAACAAGAGCTCTTGATCTTTTGACCCTTTTTTCACAGATGGAAATATATTCACTCTCCCCCCTTTTCAACAATGCCAAAGCTGTTTTCTCCCAGTCCAGGGGCTGTGCTGGAAAGCAGTTTGCTGTTTCCCAGTGGGATGAGGATGCTGGTTCAGGATGGCTTAGAAAAACTTCACCAGCATCATCTTGTCCCCTCTGTACCTGAGCTGGCTGCTGACAGCCCTCCTAGGTGCAGCAGCTTAGATTTCAGTGTGACAAAGTGTTTTCACACCCTTTGGTAAGGAGGAACATCATAACCCAGTTAAAGGGCAGGATGCTCCAAGCTTTCAATGCATATTTATACTGTCTATTTTAAGCATCTACTTTCAGATCTTTCTATATGGTCAGTGCACAGGAAAAAAAAAAAAAAAAGAAATCCACATCTCTGGAAGGTGACTCATGACACCTAAAATAGACTCCTCTTCTCAGACATCCTCTCTCTGCACTAATTATAGCAGGAGGCTGGAGATGCTGAGCACAGTTTCAGCACGTGAGGGTTGATGCTGCAGGAGAGAGCAGCAGTACCCACTCTGCTTTCCCTGATGCTGGCAGTGGGGTGCCTGCATGGTTGTGTGCAGGTTACCTGCAGCCCTGCTCCCTGGTTTATGGCCTGCCTGCCCTGTTTCCCTTTGCTCCAGAGAAAGGTGTGAAGCCCACACAGGTACTCCCAGGCCTGTCCAGGTTCATGCTCTGCCCTGTCTCTGGCAATGCTGAGCATGGTGGAGGGAGTGTGGTCACAATTCCCACCCAGGTCACGCTGGGACTGCTGCAGGGTGCTGTGGGAAGTGGGATGAGATGCCTGCATCTCCCTCAGAAAGGCCTCTGGAGAAACCCACTGTGGTGTCCCCTTGTGCCACAGCAGCTGTGACAGAGCCAGGTGGGCTCTGAGAAGGGGACACAGCCACAGGAACATGTGGGTTATCCCAAGCCTTGGGGCTGCCATTCCCTGGCCTTCCTGCTGATGGAAAAAGAGCAAACCAGTGTGACTGTGGGTGAGCATGGGGTGCATCTGCCCCACCCTGTTCATCCTTCAGAGCAGGGTTCCACGTTTCAGAGTGGCACAGCCTGGAGTTTCTCCCTCCCCTCACCCCCACTTTGCATAGCCATCTTTGGAGCCACAGTTGGAAATTAAGCCCAGAGTTGGCCATTTGTAAACCAAGCTGACAGGAAATTGCTGGCTTTGTGCTGAAGAAGTCATTACCTTAAGCTTTATTGCTGTGTGCAGAGTTTACTTGTGACAAAGTAAATGTGCAGAGATGTCTGTAAATAGGGCTGGGATATTGCTGCGTTAACAGCTCCTGGTGAGCCATCAATCAGCTGAGCAGTGTGGAAGGAGCCATCACAAGCCCCTGCTGCAGACACAGAGCCTCTCCCACACTCTGCACCCCACTGCCAGGGGCTTCCCTGGCTGGGCAAGGCTCCCTTCTCCTCGGGGTTTCAAAGGAGGCTTTGCAGCCTTGATGTGTCATGGGAGAATCACAGAATGACAAGGTTGGAAGAGACCTTCAAGATCATCAAGTCAACCCATTCCCTAAGCACCTTAACTCAACACCAAGTGCCACGTGATGCCACCCGGGAGCAGAGGGCACTGGGCAGGGCTGAAGGACCCACCTGGAAGAGCATGAGCTGTGACCTTAGGTCCTTCTGCTGCTTTGGCTGGAACAGCAGAGCTGGTGACAGAGCCTGGTTTGGGGTTTTGGTTCTGTCCATTAACATCATGGCTGTGAAAGGGAGACAGCTTAGTTTCAGTAATGCCAACAGAAATCTCATCTAAAATAAATGAGGCAGCAAGATAGACCATTCATGCTGCTTGAACTGCAGAAGCTGTGCTGGGGGGAGAGAGATGTATTGAAAATAAGCTGGTGTCTGTATGACTGGTGTGTGTCTAAGTGGTTTTGGTGGTGCCTGGAAGGAGCATCTCCCCTCCTGCTGCTGCTCCCCTGTCACTGGTGAGGAGCTGCTGGCAAGCAGGCAGCTCTGGCTGTGGAGTGGCTGAGTTCTCCTCCAGCTCACAGAGCTCTGGCAAGTGGGAAATGGGGGTTTCTGGCTTATCTGTGTTTTCTCAGGGTGGCTGACAGCCTGCCTTAGTTGTCTGAGCACTTCAGGATGTCTGGAACTTTTAATGTGCTTCTTCCCTCAGAGTCAGCCCCCTAGTCCTGATGCTGGTTTGATTTTTGCCAAAACTGTGGCACACATTTCTGGTCTTTTCTGGTTTCTGCCACTTGTGGGGGTGATAAAGTCAGACAGGGAATAAATCTCATCACTTGGGGGTCACCAGAGGGGCAGCCTGGAGGAATTTTCCAGGCTGTGGCTGTGCAGGGCTGGATTGTTGCAGCAGTGAACAGAGCCCTGTGCTTGCTGTTGATGGCACTGCTTCCTCTGGGCCAGCAGAGCTGTCCCGGGGCTTCTGCAGGTGCTGCAGCTTGGGGTGGTGTGGGAAGGAAAGGGAGGGGTTGGCAGGTGGCAACAGGAATCAGATGATGCAGATTTCCTCCCTCTCAGTCCTCACTGTCACAGCCTGTGTCCCCGCAGTGCCCAGAGGCTGTGAGGTTTGGTTTGGGTTGATAAACCCGTGCTTGCCCATGATGAAATCCTGACCCGGTGTGGGGCTGCTCCCACCACTTGGCCAGGAGAGGAACACACAGAGCTGTGCCTTCTGCTGCCTCCCTGCCCATGGCTCTGTGTGCTGCTGAGGAAGGGGTTCATTCCTCACTCACTCTCCAGCTGCCCTTTTGCTGCAGGGCAGTCCCTTGGCAAGCACAGGGAAGGGCACCCAGCCTCCCTGGCTGAGCAGCACCCAGCTGTAACTCAGGGTTGATTCCTGCATCCCAGAGCTCTGGGAGCGGGGCTGTGAGCCATGCAGACCTTGGCCCAGAGTGTGCAAATTCCCTGCTGACACACAACTTTTCCTTTTTGTCCACAGCCACGGCAGCCTCGTGAGCCCAGCTAGCCTGGCTGCCATGGTGCCAGCCTCAGAGCTGATTCTCCCCATGCAGCCTCTCTCTGCATCACTCCCTGGCCCTGCCTGAGTTTGGGGACGTGGTGCCAGCAGCCTCCCACTCACCCACTCACCCCGTATCAGAGGGAAGCAAGAGGCTTCTCTGCTGGGCTGAGGCATCTCCAGCCACTGCTGGCAGAGCCCACAAGGAGCTTTGAGGGACCCAGAGCAGAGCTGAAACTCAGTGGCACTGATAAACCCAACTTGCTCAGCTCAGAGGGGTGTGGGAAGGACAGCCAGCAGCTCCTGAGCCCCACCCAGGGCAGGGACATTGGCTGGTGCCAGGAGTGAGGGCTGGGTTCTGCTCCCTGCCCAGGCTCTGCTGCCCGGGAATGTTGCCCTGGGGATGTGATGGCAGGAGCTACTGGGGAGCCTCCCTATCACACTCTTTTAATCAGGAAATGCTTACCTTTCCCTTCCAAAACTCAGCTCTGTGGGAACAATATCCTGATTTTACACATTTGAAACTGCAGCTGTAATGTTAAAACAGAACTCACCCACCCAACAGAACTACTGCTTCAAATCTGAGTGCTCAAACTTCAACAGATTTTTACCAAAACTGCCTGGAGAATAACCCTGGTGCTCTGTGGCTGCTTGGTGAAGCTAGTTTGCTCTGGGGTGGTGTTTGGGCTGCTGAGGAGGTCAGGAAAACTGTTCCCAGGGATGGGTCTGAGTGATCTGCAGACTCCTTCGCTTGAGGAATATCTAGTGCTGATTCTGAGCTCACGTGTCAGCCTTTTGTTCAGTTGAGGTTACTCATAACATCTCTCTCCTTTACGTGGATGTTTATTTTTGCGAACCTTTGAGGAACTGAATTGTCTCTGAGGCTGTTATCTCTCTGTCAAATTTGGCTGAAATTGCTCAATGAGTTCAAAGTTGTTGAGGGAGACACGGCCAGTGTGAATGTATGAGCCATAGGAAATCAGACTGACAGGCTGAAATGAGAAACACTTTAAAACTGTCAAAACAAAAAGTCTTCCCAGTGGTCTGGCCTGACTTGTCCAGATTATTGGTTCCTAAAGCATCACAAGATCCTGCCAGCTACCTCCAAGCCTTAGGAGCTTCTGAGAGCCCCGCTTTGGAAAGCACAGCATTAACTCTGCTGACAGCAGAAAGGACCCTTGGGATTAGCAAGAGATTTGCCACCAGCTTTTCTTGTGGCCTCTCGAGTCTGGGGGAGTGGAAGCCCATGCAAGATGCACATCTGCACCATCACCCACCACCCAAGAGGTGATGGCACACCAGACTCTGCTGATTTGTGTTTCCTTTTGCCAAACGACTTCGATTGAAAAGGGATCTGACACCAGTTAATTAGATGTAGGGGCAGGTTAGAAAAATAGTTGCAATAATGAATCTGCATTTACTGGTCCCTGCTGCTGCTCCAGGAATGCTATCACAGCCCTTCACAGGATGGTTAATCTTTCAGCAAGTGCTCTGAGCGTTTTGTGCAGGGAGCTACGCACCATCAAAAAGAATGAATGACCCTGTTTCTCTTCCCTATCGTGGCTATCAACCAGAGCTGTCTTTGGCAGAGCTTCTAGGCTGATTTCTGGTGGAACATTAGAGGCAGAATTCATCTGTCCAAACGTAGACATCTAATTGTGAATGTCTACATCTGAGTTACTTGTCTAGACTCTTGTTTATAGGAAAGAAATGGGCACCCCAAGGACATGAGTCATTGTATGCTGGAGTAAATGTCTAAAATAGGTCAGATGAATCATTCTGTAAATGGGCCCTTTTCTCTGCTGTGACTATAAAGGGAGCCCAGAGCCATCATGAGGGGGACAGATGCCTCTGAAGTGCAGTGAGATGCATCCCAGCTCAGATGCATTTCTGGGTATGCACAGTCAGCTGCTCTTACGTTTGCACATTGTCCTGACATCCTCTGTCCTCTTCTTCTTGCTCTTCCCTTTATAAATTTACCTGAGGCTGAGATGTCATTTTATCCCTGTAGCTTCTCCTGCAGGATGACTCCCGGGTACCTGCTTTTCCTTTCTCAGGGTCATCAGACTGGAGTCACCTTTGTTCCACACCTATGTCAGGGCCTGGAGCTCAGCTTTATCCTCTCATGGATCCCTCCTGTCCAAAGGCACTGAAGCCCAGCTGGGGATCTGCTTTCCCTGCAGTCAGTATGTTCCCTGTTCACACCATCCACAAGAGCCACCTGCACACATCTCAGCTGCCCTTGTCTTCTCTGGGACAGCACAACCTGCTCTGGTTTATTGAAAATTTCCTTAAACCTCTGGTAAACTGACGGAGTTCCTTCCTGGGCTTTGATTATTGCCTTTGTCCATCTGTGTTTTATCTGTCCTGGGTGGGCACTGCCACCTGAGAGGGACTCTCAGCAGCTCAGTGCCACCCCTGCTGAGAATTGCCAGAACTGATGGTGTTGGTGCACAGTCTCTGCTGGGGGGTCAGGGTATCAGCCTCAAGCTCCTTCACAGATTTATTCCCATTTTATTTCTGTTTGCTGAACAAAAGAAATGTATAATACTTACAAATCCTTCCAAATAGGCTTGGAGCCTAGTTCTAGATGTAGCGTTATTTTAACAAAACCAGTGCTGTGCTGATAAATGGGATAGTGGGAGGAGGGAAAGAAACTATTTATAACACACAGTGCAGGAGATGAGGGAGGGAAGAAAACTGAAGAGTGCAGATAAGATTTTTGCTGCAGGTGTTTTCTGAAGTTTTGGCTTGGAGACAAAGGGAAACCCACAGACCATCCAGATAAGCCCATTAGGTTAGCTGAGCACTATTTCATTACTCAGTAGTGTTATCTAGGCCCTCTGGCCTCAACAAAATCCCAGCTTTATTCTTTCCTCAAATACCATTTTATTAAAAAATCCTCTTCGTGTGAGAGGACTTTTAAAAAGGCCTATTTTAAAAAATACATTAGAACATGGGAACTTTCAAATGCTGGCAAGCTGCACCCTTGTGTGAGTGTGAATAGGACACAATGTGCCTGGTGTCTCTTGCCTCTGTGTTCCTGAGACTTTCCTTTTCTTTTCTCAGCTGGGATCAAGCCCTGGATCCACAGGTTTGGCTTTGACCAGGTGAGATTCAACATCTGGAGCTGATGGAGCTGAGGGATGTGGGACCAGACCAGGGGTGCTGTGAATGTTTGTGAGGAGAGGAGAAGTCGTCCTCTCTCCTGGACCTGAGCAATGAGGAGGTTGTGAGGCTGCAACCACGCTCTGGGAAGAGCTGGGACTGGGAGCTGGGGAGTGAGGGCACCAGCCCTTCTGAGTGGGTTGACTGAGTGTTTTAGAGGGGAACCCACCTGATCTGCCTGGCAGGGAAATTAAATTATGTCCCAAAATACACATACTCCTGAGAGCAGGGCATGCAGCAGCACCTGCTGGAGGTGAAAGCCAATGGAACGTGCAAAGTGGAACCACAGTGAGCCTCACTCTGCTCTGAACTGTTTCCCACTAGGAAATTCCTGGCCACAGCAGCCTTTCTGTTTGCTCTGCAGAGTGTGGGCCATTCGGAGGTGGCTCTGTGGCAGGAGGTGCCCCAGGAGGCTGCTCCCTTCTCAGCATCACTGCTAACAGTAAACAGAGCAGGGATGACTCAGAGGTGCTTTCCCTTCCACCACAGAGGCTCCAGATCACAGCACGTCAGCAATGAGTGAATCTCCTGCCGTTCCTGGGTGCTCAGGGCCTGAGGAGTGGCCAGGTCCTGTCTGGTTCCCAGTAGGCTGGTACCTGTGTAGAAAGGGCTGTCCTGACACTCTGACCAGACAGGCTGACCTTTGTCTGCAGTCCTGCCCTCTGCAAGGTCATTCCTTCCACTGGATGATGATGATGTGAGGACAGAATGTCTCTGCTCTTACACCATTCCACACCTCTGTCTAACTCAGCTCTTCTGATACCTCACAGTTCCTCTGTGTTTTCTTCTCATAGCCACAGTTAACCTCACAACTAAAGCTCAGCAAATCTCTTTAAATCCACTTGTTCCTGGAAGCTTTCTCCCTGCAATGATACCTGTGTGTGCCATTGTCCTGCAAATACTGAGTTAGAGATTTTCCCTGACGCTAAGAGATGTCATTACTGAAACCAAAGCAGATGGTGGAATGGGGTTGAGGTAATATTATGGAGATTTTCCCAAGGTGTCATGTATTTTCTGCAATTATGAAGCACTCAGATGGCTCACATGAGGAGGCTACAAGCCCTCCATCTTGGGAAGGTTTCTAAAAAGGGTGAACATTTGTCAGGGATGATTTTGTTACCCAGACTTTCCCTGGGGAAGAAGATGTACTGTGTGGTTTGCTGAGGTCTGGTCCCAGGAAACCCAACCAAGAAACTTGCCAGATGCTGAAAGTGCTTGTAAGGTTTAGCAATGGAGAGGAAATGTTCAAAGAAAAAAACGTATCTCAGATTCAGAGCTGCTTTCTCAGCAGTACTGCTGAGTTTGATTAGAACAAATCCTGCCACATTTGGCATTTGAAATGCTTGAGTAACAAGTGATACCTACTTCTCAGGGCAGGAGGAAATCAGAGTGCAGAAGAAATCAGCCTCCTTGGGGCAGAGCACGTGGGAGTTTGCTTTGTATTGTCTGACCTGCACTGGGGCCAAGTACAAACAACACTTGAAATTTGCTCCCAGCATTTAGATATTTCTTAAAAACAAAAATGATATTAGATGGGGAGCAGTGGCTAAGCTCAGTCTGATCCCAGGGTAATTTGCATTAAATGGTTCCCAATTCTTTCTTTAATATTGTTCTCCTGCCTAGCCTGTGTGTGCTGCTCATTTCCTCTGCTGGAGGAGTGAGCAGCACATGGCAGCGGAAGCTGAGCCAGCCAATAAAAGTGATGTGGAAGAGGGAAAGAGAGGAATGTTACAAACAATCCCTGTTTTGGCTGATAAAGGCATCCTCAGGAAGCTTGCAAGTTGTAGGAGTCTGTCATTTTACTGGGCTGGGGAGAGGAATGGAAAAAAAATATGCACAAAAAAGGCATTTCCCCATTTGATGCAATTTCCATAATATTCTAGTACTCATTCTACTTTTGCACAATGTGAGGCAGGGTTCCAGCTCTCCTCACCCAGGTCTGCTGTTGCTTTGAGAGGGATGCAGGACTTGCAGTCTCCTCTTACTGTGGTCTCCAGCTGTGGGAAGCTGACCTGGAGTGAAGTGGGGGAAGAGGAAGCTGCTGCAACTGGTGTAACCTTATTTTCCACATGGTTCTATTTGCCCAAAACAGGTGCCACACTACCAGAAGGATGTCCTTTCTGAACTTCTGACATTATTTAACAGGCATAGACCGGTGCGGTCAGTGAAGTCACATCCTGGAGTGTCACGTTGTGCACCACAACCACGTGCTGCCATGACAAGAAGCCACCAGTGGGGCTCTCCATCCAGCCCCCCTGGTGCCAGGCAGGTGCCTTGCTGAGTGCCAGCCCCTCAGAGGGCAGGGCAGTGTCAGGGTGGGTGCTTTTCACCTTGCCCACCATGCTAGAAAGGTCTCTTGCTGGGTGCCAGCCCCTCAGAGGGCAGGGCAGTGTCAAGGTGAGTGGGTTTTACACATCCCACTGGACCAGGCAGGTCCCTCGCTGAGTGCCAGCCTCTCAGAGGGCAGGGCAGTGTCAGGGTGGGTGCTTTTCACTCACCTCAGATGCTGATGCCACGTGCAGCCGCGCCGTCGGAAATCCCCGCGGCGCGCACAGGTCAGGGCGCAGCCGGAGCAGAGAATGAAACATTAAATGCTCCATTTGTACACACCAGTGGCACTGTGCCAGGATGAATCCAAAATGACTCCATCTCCAGCTGGGTCGGTTCCTTTCACAGCAGCAGAAAACACTTCCCTGTGCCCGTCAGCGCAGTGATGCTGTGCTGAGGACAGCGGGCGCGGGCTCTGAGCTGTGCTGGTGTCACATCTGTCACTGCAGTGCCTCTCTGGCTGAGACATCCCCGGGGTCCCCGAGCTCCCACTGCCACTTGGGGAAGATGCACAGCAGTCTCCAGTGGCCACATGGCTCACCTCAGCCTCCCCTGTCACCCGAGCGAGACAAAGGCGATTGGGAGGCAGAGGAGAAAATAACAAACTGTTGACCACATCGTAAATCCAAAGACGTGGCAGCTACAGGGCTATGCTCATTCATGCAGGAAATATTGTAAATGAAACCACAGTGTTCGGATACAGCATCTGCTGAGAAGGAAATCTCTTTTGGTAGCTTGCACCTGCTAGATACAAAGAAAAGAAAGGGACTGGATTTCTTAATTTTGCAGGAATCTATTTTTTTCTTCAAAAGACAGCATATTTATAACTCTAGTAAAACTGCAAAACTAGTGTATAAAAAAAATCCTACAACAAGAAGAAATTGATTTCTGGAACGGATCAGAGCAAAGCTCTTAATCTTTGCTCCTCTTTTACAGAATTGCTGCCTGGACACCTTCTCTATGGACCCAGGACCTAATGCTTTTTCAGTCCATACTGAATGGAAAACTGTCAGGAAAGGTTCTTAATTTATTCTCTTTCCTTGATTAAAAAAGAAAAAGACAAAGACATTCAGATCCATTGTTCTCCTCTTTTCAGTGCTTCTCAGGTGACAGGAGAAGGTGAAGACTGTCATGATCCCTTAACCAGGCATTTCACAATTGCAGTCTTCAGACAGGACTCAGGTGAGTCCAGAGGTGCAGAGGTATGAGCTGCTGATCTTTTTACAAATCAGCCCCCTTGCTTTGTGATGTGAACTGGTAGCAGAGGGAACCTTACTTCACCTGTAGCTCACAGGCCTTGGGGCTTTAATTAGCAGCAGAAACAAGTTCCAATAAAGGCCCTGGAAGCACTTACAGAATCCCCTGAGATGTCACCCTCACTCAGACAAAGCTTTGGTCCCCAAAGAAGATTGAGAAGCTTTAAAGAAAAAACCCAAACAAGCAATTAAATCAGGTTTTATTATACCAAAACCAGAGATGTTAAACTTTGCAAGTGGAGCAAATGCAAAGCAGCTGTTTGCACCTTCCCTGCCCACAGAGGGGTCTTTGCTCGCAGACCTGGTTGGTCCTCTCTGACCATCTGAGCTGCAACAGAGAGCTCCTGGTGGGAAAGGGGCACCACGATGGCACACTTAGGAGTAGGGTGCCTGGAAACTTGGCAGGAAACCTCCTCTTCAGACTGGCATGTGATCGGGAGATAGGCAACAGCAAAAGAAGGGAAATGAGGATCCACGTTTGGCTGCTGTGGCTGCAGGTGAGACAGCCAGGTACAATGGTCATGTCTCTGCCTCAGCCCCTGTCCCCTTGCCTCTCTCCTGGCACCAAGGTCTCACAGATGCCTCCAGCAGTGCCTCTGTGTTTCAGATACCTATTTGTTAATAAGGCTAGAAGCTTTGAAAGCTTTGAAAGGTCCTGTCTGACTTAATCCCTATTGATCACAGAGCCTTGATGTGAAGGAATTTTAAATTTCCAGCTGCTGACTGTTTAACAACTTCTGACTTCAAAAGCTCTAGGAGCCTTCTCCTTTTAAATACACTTTCCACTTAAGGAAAATATAGTCAGGCCCTCATTAATGTGTACTTCTCCCATAATTATACAAGTGTTTGTAGTGCAAACGCTCTGCTCTGTGCCATGTGCACATTCCTCATCCAGGAAATCAATAGGCAATAAGCAACATCCATTTCTGATCTTTATAGAAGTCCTTTGCTACAAGGGCAACTTTTACTCAGTTGGACAATGTAGTTGCAAAATAGATGATCTTTAAAAACACCCAGGTCCCCTCAGCTGACAGTCCAGTGTCCCCCAGGCAAACTGAGAGCTGCCAGAGGGGCCTCTCCAGCACAGAGGGTGACAGTCTGAGTTACAGCTCTGAGTCAGGGAGCATGAAGGGACCTGGAAATGATTATGGAGCATACGGGGGAGCCTGAGCAGTGGAGAGACTGCAGAAACCATGCTGATCCCTGAGGAGCTCAAACCATATAATTTACACAGGTCTATGCCTGAACTTACCTTTACAGTCATGCTCTTGAAAAAGAGTTTACTTAAAAGAGAGGGGATACATAAATCTCTGGGGCTGAAAGAGCAGCTGAGCAGAGCCAGGTTTATAGGCAGAGATTTGCATGCCTTCAAATTCACACAGCCTTCTTGTGTGTTGCATGGCTGGGATGGAGGCAGTGAGGGGCTGGAAAATCTGTCAGCTCTGTCCTGAACTGGTGTGAGCTCTGTGTGACTGCAGGGACCACAGGGTGAGGTGATGCTCAATGGAAATTGATGTGAGCAGGTGTTGGTGCCTGCAGGAGACAGAGCTATTCTAGATGCAAATGCTTGGGGGATCTTTGTGAAGGTTCCTGCATAAAACCGAGACTTGATACTTCTGATGGTTTTGGGGTTTTTCTGGTTTTGTCAAAAAACAAAAAGGAAAAATTCTCCCTTCCTCATGGCTCCCCTTCCCAGACCACTAGGGCAGCTGAAGAAACTGAACTAAACATACATGCAAAGCGTAATGTGCACCTTCCAGCTTCTGAAACTGGTGGAGCAGGGTCCCAGACACAACAGCTTTCTTCACTGGCCGGTTCTGACTCACCCTCCTTCTGCAGAAGCCATGAGACATAGTGAAACCCCACGGTCTCAAACTGTTTACAAAATGTACAGGAAGGCACTAGTCCAACTAACCTGATGCTGGTTTTTGGTACTGAGACACACTCAGTTGTGCAGCCCGAGTCAGAAAACCAAACTCCGTGGGTGGAGTGAACTGGGAAGCTGCACCAAGCCACCCAGAGCTGCATGCAAGCCTGGGACCAGCCCTGGGCATGACAGGAATCTCAACAACCCCAATTGCACTGGTCTCTGAGGCTGGCAGAGAGGACTGACACTAAGCTGATACTCAGTATTTTTTCCCTCTGACTATGTTGTTTTCAGATCGATGTGACCAAAAGGCAGTGGCACACAATCCCAGGGGCCTTAGTCTCTGAAGCTGAATGCTGTGGTTCAGCATGGAATGATTGCTGCACTTGATTTCAGAGCTGCAGGAGAGGAGGATTCTCTGCAAGGTATTGGAGAGGGAGAAACCTTCTGGGGTGACACTCTGGATTGTGCCCTCAGTGTACACGGGACAGGGAGCTCTAACACTCCTGCCAGTGCTGGCAGCTCAGTGCCAGGCCCTGCAGGGACCAGGCTGTGTGTGTGTGCACCCCTGTGCAGCAGCCATGCACAGCTGCTGCACTGCTGCCCAGCAGCTCTGCCCTCAAGGCCAAGTGTTCTTCTGTCATGCAGCATTTTAATCTCCTTTGGATATCTTTCAAAACCTGAGCTTGTGTCTTGAGGAAACTTTTGACAGGTAGTGAATAACAGGAGCATTATTAATTTATGTCAGATGGGACTGAAGTGTTTCTTGTTTATCCTTCCAAAATGGTAAATGAAAAAATGGACTTTTTCTTTGACCTTTTGGGTTTTGGTTTGTGCTGTAGATCCCCAAAGAAGAAAACATCTCTGTAATAAGTGTCTTATTAACAGAAAGCATCTGCAGCAGGAAGAACAATGTGTTCTGGCCCAAAATTGCAGCTGTGGCCACCAGCTGTGACAGCCCTCTTGCTCCAGCCTTGTCTTTCCTGCTTTATTTCAGAGGTATTTAAAGAGCTCAGAGGAGAGCCCAGGAGAGGCTGGTTTAGAAACAACCTGCTGCAATCTACAGAAGAACTTCTGGGTCTGTGAAGGGCTCCAGCAGCCCCAGGGATAACCTAACACTTGGCTCCAGGGCCCTTGCAGGGAGCCAGGGAATGCAGGGAAAATCTGGGTATCTGGAGAGTGGAGATGTATTTAGTAGCAGGAATGAAGTGTGTGCCTTCCAATCACATAAATTTTATAAAGACTTTGGCCAGACTCTCGCCATCCCACTGGAGACCATTATTGCTCTCTCCCTGTAACTTTGGGTCTTTCATACTTCAGCTTGGTTTCAGACATTGGGAAGTGTTCAGAGATCTTTGGCATAGGTCTTGCATGGCCATTTCCCAAAGAGCTGTCTGCTCCTCAGGTTTTCTGTGGCTGCTGGGGGCTCGTGCCAGCACTTCCAATGCTGTCCTCTGGAGCAAGGGCTGCAAAGATCATTTGGCACAGACTGCAGATGGGAATACCTTACTGTCTGCTGATGATTTGTCTGACCTGCTCCTCTGCATTGTCCACATGCTGCTCACTCTCCCCTTGGGAGCTAATTCAGAGCAGGTATCAGGAAGTTCTGCTCTCCTGGCGTCTCTGTGCTGGTGGCCTGGCAGCTTGGGCTGAGAGGAAACTGCTGTCTGCACCCTTTGGACTGCAGCTGCTCTTTACAGAGTTTGGATGTTGTTTTGTTTGTGAGCTGGTCCTTGAATATTCTTAGACTAAAACATAATATAAATAAGTGAAAACACATTTGCCTCACCTCCACTCGTATAAAACCTGTTGTGTATAGTTTTTTCTTACATAACCCACCTGACTCCAAGAACAAATGTCCCTAATTTCTTCTGGATGATAGGCTTTGTAGAGATTTAAAGGGCAATTTCTCTCTCCTTCTCTTAGCTCTCACAAAGTATTACAATAAGGAACTGCAGTGACAGACAATACTTAAAGGCATGGTTTAGAAGTGATTCATCTGTGAAACACGGTGTAGCATATTTTATTGTATTTTAGCTAGTAAAAGCTGTGCCTTCTAGCTCAGCTCTGTCATGCTGCATGGTAAATTACACTGATAGGAATCCCAGCCACAGAGCTGAAAATAAGTACCCTCTATACAAGAGTTAATGTGGTAGATTTGTACTTAGACATGTATTTGTAAAATATTTAAGCCGCACGAGAAGGGTGTCTGTGGGAAGAGATGATTACAGGATCACAGAAGTGCAGCACGGGGCTGTCATATTTTAAGGTTAAAGAACAATCATTAGGCTTTGGTGGAGGAAGTGAGCCCTTTGAGTGGGGAACAGCCTGGGTCTTGCATCCGCTGCCCCTGCTGCAAGTCAGCCCCAGCTGGAAGGATGCTGTTTTTACTGGTTTTGGGACCCTCCTGTATCCCCGTGTTATGGCAGGAGAAGAGAGCTCCAGGAATTGCCTTCTTGTGGCAGCACATGCTTTATGCCTGCTAGCATCCAGGCAGAAAAGCACAGCTGATCCTCTCAACTTTACAGCAGTACCTCGTCACCCCAAGACTGTGAGTGCCTTAAACACACACAGCAGTTTTACAAGCTCTTCAGCATATCTGGGCAGAGCCTTGCAGCCTCTTGGCACAAAGCAGTTCAGTCCATAGTACAACAGCCTTTAGGAAAGCAGAAAACCAGCATAGGGGTCCTTATTGCACTGGGGTGATTCAGTCCTGCAGGGAGAAATATGCAGCTCTGTGCTGTGACTGCCAGCCTCGAATCCTCTGTACTCTTGGTTCTTGTCTATTCTCACAGTGCTAGCAGTTTTCCAGCCAAATGGAAAGGAGGATGTGTTCAGGTACTACAGTACAAGGTAAAGTATTGGAAATTTTTGATTGCTGATTCCTAAATCACAGCCATTCTAATCACACCCAGTCTAAATAAGCTCCAATTCACTGAAGTGTTTTAGCAGCCTTCCCTTGACTTCAGCGAGCTCTAAGCAGATGTTTAAACTTAAGTGCATGCTTGAGTTTTGCTGAATCATACAGCAATAAAATATGCAGAGCTGGTCTTTAATATAACCTCCTGATTCATGTGAAAACTACACATTTCCCGCAAAGCCTCCTTTGAGTTAATTAATGAGCATTAAGGACTCACATTTTTCTAGCGAAGAAGGGCCCCAAGGGATCACAGCAATTTGTGTTCATACCCTGAACGATACCAGCACAATCTTCCCATGGAGACAAAGCCTCCAGCACTCCCTCTGTGATAACCAAGCACTTCCATTTGATGGATGGCTTTTGGCTGCCTGTGACACCCCCTGGGTCAGGCGGGAGGACCTGGCCTCTGACCCGTCCCTTTCATCCCCTCTGGCTGGAAGTGTGCCCACTGCATGGCTGATCCTGGGGGGCACGAGGGCAGTCTGCACCCTGGGAAAGCAAGGAGGGGAGTGGAGGGGCTGCCTTCTTGAAAGTAAGCTCCCAACATTTCCTAAATCACACCAAGTCCCCTTGCTGTTGTTACAGCCTTCTCCACAAGCTTGACCAAAGGGGCCTGTGATCTGTGTCCACAGGACATGCCAGCCACAGGAAGCCCAGGCTGTAAATTCATTTTGGAGCAGAGCAAAAAGAATCAGAGCAGCTGGGTGTGACAGAGGGAGGCAGATTTAGTGCCACTGGAGTCAGGGACCACCAGCCCTATGCCAAAGCGTCCCAGGACCTCCTTAAGGTGTGACTTGAGCAGCCCCTGCCACAGGAGGGATGAGGGCACTCCTTCAAGACATAAACACACAGATTCCCAAAGTGCCAGGAACAGAGCTGAGTGCTGCAATGCAATTTTCTTGATGACTACTTTGTTTGTTTGGCAGCCAAGGTTTTACAGAAATGACCCTTGGTGGCTGTGAGCTGCACAGCTCAGTGTTTTCAAGGAAGTCACAGGTTGGGGAGACTTCCTCCATCAGCAGATCATCCTATAAGGCACATCCCCATAGACTGAACAAGCTCCATCTTAAAACTACATAGGTTGGCTGAGGGCCTTTTTTGTCCTTGATATTTACTCCCCACTACTCCTCTCCCAGGCCTGTTCCAGAAGCTTACTCTGCTGGTGAGAAACTGTTTAATTTCCACTCAGACTTATGTCAACATCGCCTGGTAGCTATTTCCCTTCTCTCTATTTATCCTTCTAGAAATCATTGCTCAGCCCCATTCCCAGCCCTGTGTGGTCCTCCTTCAGCTGGAAAAGCAGGGGAAAAGGAGGAGATTGTTACGGGAAGCACTGCAGCAATAAAATCGGTGGTTATGGGAAGATGTTTAGGAGGAATGAGCCTGGCAAGGACACACACTTGGAATGCTGCTGGCAGGTGAGGCTGGGGAGAGGGATGTCCCAGGGAAAGGAGCTGTCTGTCCTCGATGGGTGAGGACAGAGCCTCCAACCAGCTGTTCCAGCAAAGGAGTTAAGGATGTTCCAAATGTCTGCAGTTAGGAGGAGCAATAAGACAAGGTTGATCAGGAGAATACTATGATATTTCATGAAGCACTTGAGCTGGACTTGAAACAGAGAAGTATGTTCATCAGTTATCAGCTATCTGGCCTGAGGAATGACACATTTCACCCTCTTTGTTCCCATAGGTGAAAAAACAGGATAATAATAGCCAGTCACCTCTCCCCAGGGTATTGGGAGGGTCAACGACTGTAAAGGGTGTGGGCCATTTAAAGCAATAAAGAAATGTGAAGTATCATTATTATTAACCTTCCTGTGCCTCAGTTCCCCATTTGTAAACTCTCACCCAGCACATTTTGATTGCTGTTTCCTCAGGGAGCTCTGCCCAAGGAGATCTCAGTTGGAGCTGAGCTCTCCAGCTGCTGCCACTTGTAAACATGGCCCACTTGCCAAAGGTGCTGGGACATGCTGAGATGGACCAGATCAAAATGTGATGCTGATGATCAGAGTCTTAAGAGATTTTTTTTGTTGTTGTTCTGTTATTGCTGAAGTCTATTTACTTTTGCAGTGCCCTTCTATTACTTGTTTTCTCTTTATTTTCCAGTTGATTTCTTGTATGAGGTTCAAAATAAATTTCATGGAATGTTAAGGGAGTGCCTTGTAGAGGTGTAATTTTACCCATCTCTGCAGTGACATTTCCTGTCCTTCAGGACAGCAGAGGTGAACCTCCTCTTTCACCAGCACAATTTCATGTACGTAACCACCTCTGAGCCACTGAGCTGGAAGTAAAAAATGCAAGGCACAGGGAGAAGGCTTCAGGAGATACAGGCTTGGGGATAGAAAGCTGAGAAATGCTCCAGGCTTGTAGCTGCATGTTGATTTGCATGTCTTCATTGTGCTGCTGTGAGGAGGTGCAACTTTTCTTCTGCACATTTCCTAAAATATGGTGTTATTAATGTCTTCAGTTGGTTCAAAGTGTGGGGAAAGGTTTTGTGGGTGTCAGGTCTGTTTGTTTATCTGCCTTATCTGAAGCCTGACTGCTCTCTTGCAGTGAAATGAGCCTTGTATCTGGTGAGCCGTGTGTCACTTCAGTTCTTCCCAAAACCTCCTTGCTGTCTTAATCTAGCCAAGTTGTTTTTCTTGAGCTTGGTTTGTTTGTCAAGTGAAGCATCATACATTGCCTGGAGCCAGGATGCAACTCTTGAAACCCTATAGTTTACAAGCTGCTTCTTCAGAAAGCTCAATTTACTTGGGATGAGTTATTCTGAAGTAATATTTTCTTTCCTGTTTATTTTTTCTGACAGATCTTCTGCTTTCCCCATGCCCTGTCACATTAAACCATTTATGCACAAAGTAAGCAGTTTGGGTTCACCCTTGTGACTTTACTGGAACCAGTTGCTTATTCTTATCACAATTCTGCCAGCAAATGCTTCAGCAAATGAAATTGCAAACTACCCACTGCAGCCACTGCATTTCCGTACAGCTATGAGTGAAATCACATCCTAGTTTTAGGTTAATGGTTGGATATATGAATGCTGAAACCTCTCTGTTTCACCTTGTGAAATGCTGCAGTGTCCAGAGCAAGGTGCAAGCCTGAAGGAGAACACACAGTGTTCAGAGAGAGCCACCAGCTCTGCAGTGGTCTTTCCTCAGAGGCTGACAAGGGTGGTGTCACACTGACAAAAACACAAGATGCAATCAGCCGATGAAGAAAAACAAATCTTGAAATACAACCAATTCATGGCTGACTCTAACCCCTCTGTCTTGCTTCCATGAGCTCACAGAAACATTTATTTCTTCTTTTGCAAGGCTGTTTGAAGCATTCTCTGAACAATAGTTTCTGTTCACTTTCGCAACACTAGAAATCACTGGAACACAATGCTTGGTTTGTTTTTATTTCCTCTAGATTGCCATATCCAAATGTCTCTTCAATCTATTATATCTTAATACTTAAGCAAAGAATTACTCATGGGACTCGCTCTTTTTTTTTTTTTTTCTCTTGAAGGCAGTCCCTGTTACTTCACAGCATGGAAACCAAGTGGGAAAGTAATCTATGCAAATTACATGTGCTTTTCTGGTTGAATCACGTTCCCTTCACTCACGGTAATGAGTCACTTGGCATAAAGTGGACTGTTACTATGAATGGAGAAAGCATATCAGGGCTCTGCTTCTCAAGAATTATTTCCACTTGCTGCATCTCATTTTGGCCTGGAAACACAAGGGGTGAGACTCTGCTGTCAGCTCCTCTGTACTTGAGGAACTGTAGATTCTCAAGTACAGTGATCCTCAGATTTTCACTGGTCCTAGAGCTTGCTAACTGCTGGTGCTGAGGGTGCTGCCTCATGGGCAGTCATCAAATCTGTCTCATACAGTTCCTAAATACTGGCCACAGGGCCTTTTCCTGTAGTAACACTGAGACTAAGCCAACAACTGGCCTCAGTGAGGAGGAAGGCAGAAGTGAGTCCCATCCCATATGCGGTGTCTGAGAAGTGACTGCTCAAAATGCAGCCTGTCTGGCTGAGGGACTGACTCCTGCCAAGCCAGCTGCCATCTCAAAACTGGTCCTGTTTGTGTCAAGCAGGGCAACCTAAATCAAATTATCACTCTGGAAGATGTTTTTTTCTTGTAGTTTTTTGCTATATGGTAATTAACCCAATGACCAGATGGTGATGTCTGGTGCTTAGCCTGAAAACACGGGTGCCAGAGAGCTTGGATTTCTTGCTCTCGGCTTCATATAAGCACTACAGCAAAAGCAACTCCCATGGGCATGACATGTTACACCTCCCCTGACCTTACACAGGCTTACATTGCTTTTTCTTGACTAGAATACGTAATTCTTATTTATTTATTGTAATGGAAACAGACAACTGACACTGAAGTATTATGACACTGCTGATTGATAGTTGAATGACAAGCCACAATGTCACTTTCTTACGAGAATAACTATCCTGAATTACAAGGGTAGTGAATTGAAACACATCCTTTAGAAAGATGCCTAATCTCATTTTTAAAACTCTGAGTGATGGTGAGGCCGCTGTCTTGTCAAGTAAGGTCTTTAATTGCCCTCACTGCGAGGACAGTGCATCTTATATCAAGTTTGGTTTTAATCTAATGGCATTGACTTGCCTTGTGACCTTGGAAGAGAAGGGATGGAACAGTTGTTTAAGGCTAAATTGATCCTGGAATTTATGTATTAATACACCTGCTCTGCAGAGCCTCCAGAGTTGTTTTGAACAGGTGAACCCTGAGTGGAGTTTCAAGTTCAGGTCTTAATTTTTGTGTGTGCTTTGTGAGTATCACTTTCCATTATCATTAGCCTGGGGTTTAAATTTTGTTAAGCAGCTGGCCTGGGCTTGGTCTGTGCAGTGGCAGGTAAGACACTTGATCAAGCCTGTGTCTCCTTTGTGCTTCCTCAGCTTTAGGAGGAGCAGTGTGGATGAGCCTCTGTGTGCTTGTGAAGCTGTGAGGTCATGGTGAACACCTGTAAACCCCAAAGAGAAGAAATGCCACAGTTATGGTTTCACTGCAGCCACTACCCTGGCTGGAATACCCAGTGAGAAGAAACAAGTACAGTCTGAGTGACAGCCCAGGTGAACTGTCGCACATCTGTCATCAGAGTAGCATTTAATTAATTAGGAGATAAATGACGATGCCATTAGGAGTGTATTGAGACCAGTGAGAAATGTTCCAGTGTTGACAGAAATCACATAAAATAGCAGTCACTGAAATAGCTTCTCAGGTCTACACTGTTTTTGACGTGTTACTGAACATTGGGGAGCCCCTAAGCTTTAAAGTAGCATCTCTCTACCCTGATCTAGACAAATTACTTTTGTACCTTGATCTAAACAAACTCTGATCTCTTTGCTGCCGTTGAACTCACCTTGTCTGAAGCCTAATCTGAGTACTTTATTCTACCTCTGTGCTGGGAATTCACTCTATCATTAGCATTTCAATCTATTTAATTCACTGAGGGTCGCTGAGCAATGTAACCGAATCCATGCTAAGCTACCACTGGCAATTTGGCTGTCAGATAGTCTCACCTTCTATTTTTAGTTGCACTCAAATTCCTTGCTAAAGGGGGTGCACACTGGATTAGCTTCCCCCTGACCCCTCTATTGTCAGTCACGTTTAGGTTAGAGCCCTGTTTACCTTGTTCTGTTACAGTAATTGCAGCTTGTCCAAGGTATGGACAGTATTCTGGGAGACTCTGTTGACAAGCCAGTAACTCTGGGATTAAACCCTCACATTTAGAGCTGAGAGAAGTCTGTATTAGTGCAGTGGAGAAAGTCTTTGCTAGGGAGACTTGTTAAACTGCAAAGCCAAGACCTCCAGAATCTTATAACCTAATTCTTCAGGCTGGATGGACAGTCTCATCTTTGGCTCTCCATAAGGCATTCTGTAGTGCCAGATGCTTACACTTGAGTAGGGCAGGAAGAGCATTGCCAAGGTTCATACCTTCAGAGACAGGAGGTTAGGTTAAGGCATGCAGCTGCACCATTTCTTTTCTAAAGAATTATTTCAAGCAGCTGTGCTCCCTGGCCTTCTGTGTCTTTTCAGTTATTTTCTCTTGCACAGATTCCACTACATCTTATTTTTATATTTATTTTCTCCTGGCACAGCTGTCTCCCCAAGCTTTGTGTTCTAATGACCTTCTTAGCAAGTACATATGCTGTGGTGTATATTTAGTTTTGAACCAGCTTATGGCTCTTCTTAGGTGCAATTCAGGGCAGGAAGCAATTTGTTCCTGTTAACAGAGCTGTGTACACATGCATGCTCTGCCTGTGTTAGTTACATTTTGGCTGCCTGATGAACTCTGTATTCCAGTCACCTTGAAGTCTAATTTAAAAATTAAGCAATTAATGTGTATATTAAGCTTTCAAAAAGCATCTTTCTACCCTGATCTAGACAAATTACATTTAAACTTCAATCTAAACAAACTCTGATCCCTTTACTACCCCTCCAACATACAATAAATGTGTATATAGGCAGAAAGCAGGCTTTATGGGGAGGAAAACAGGCTGGTCATTTAGGGTGTAAAATTCTTGATCTGTCCTGTAACTTTGTGGTCACTTCACTTCTCTTCCTTTCTTCAGGCTTCAGCTGCCATGCAGCCTCCGAGTCCTGATGCTGTGATAGATGCCCAGTGCATGCACCAGTGAGTCCTGCTGTGAGCTGGGCTGCCCCTGTGAGGCTCCTCTGGGGCTGATGCTCAGAGGTGAGTGATGCCAGACTGCCTGCTTCCTCTGATTCCAGCTCCACCTGACACCAAATAAATATTTTCCTGTGCAAAGGCGAGTAAAGAGCTGTGGCTGCTCCCAGGGAGGGTCACGGCTGGGGATGAAACTGGAATGTTCATTGGGAGCCTCAGTAATATCCAATTCAGATTGCTGATGAATACATCCTGACTTTGGGCACATACCTCCTGTTAATACTAATGGGAATGTCACACATGAATGCTGGAGAATATTGCCCATTATTTTTGGTCTCAGAGCTCTGAGCTGAGAGATTCCCAGAGAAAAATGGCCATTTGCTGTATGTTCCAGGCTGCAATTCATTATATACAGTGCTGGGTGACTGTTATTTACCTTACAGAACTGTAATGTGATAAGAAGTCTATGTAAGCCACTTAATGGTCTGTCTACCTTAAAGAAAATGTGTACCTGATCAGCCTCTGATTTATGCCACTTCCACCCCAGTGCAACTCTATTGGCTCCACTGGTGTTACCCCTGATTTATGCCAGTTTTAGATGGACTTCATGAGTTTATGTACTTTATGTGACTCATGTATGCAAGGAGAAATGTAGTCTAATAAAATATCTGGCTGTGCATCGTAGCTGCAGGTTCTTTGCAGGACTGTTAACAGGAGTACAACAGAACCATGCTCTGCTCCTCTGCAGTGCATATATATTTCAAGGGGTTATGTCCCATATCTACAGAGATATAACTTAATGGTCTCATATTTGACTAATGTGCTGCCTCGCTGGCACAGTGTAGAGTTAGAGCAAGGCAGCAGGCAGGATAAACCTGTAGAATGAGAATAAGAACTTGAAACTTGACTGTGGGCATTTTTTTTCACTTGGTAGCTGAAGTTCTTTGCCTAGAAACAAAGAACTTCCCACAGATTTAATCCCTTCACTCTGAAAACAACTGTTCTTATCTCAATCATCTTGCTGTATCAGCACTTATCCTCTGGCTTTTGGGTAGGAAAACAGCCATTTTATGATGTTTATATTACAGTAACAGCCAGGACACGTAGTCTTACATGCAGGACTCCTTGTTCTAAAAAACGTGTAAACAGACCAGGAAACTGCTCTCTGGCTCAAAAATCCTGTGCTTCTGTTAATGAGGGCTTCTCTGATCACCATGGCAGCTTTTATCACCTGGCCTTATCTGCAAGGGAAGTAATCATTCCTCTAATCTCTGGAGCTGGAGCATCAGTCTGAGCTCTGGTGAAGTTGTTGGGGTGATATCCATTACCTCTGCTGCATTCCAGGTCAGCTCACCTTCTCTGGTACTCCTGGCTCCTGATGGCCAGAGCTGACACCTGAGCCTGCTCTGTAGTTGATCCTTGTTTCCTTCACCATCTTTCCTTTTAAAGTTTGCCCTCTTTCCTGTTAAGCTCTCAGACACATCTTCATCTAATGAATATGAGTGACAGGTACACTCAGGTGTCAGGTGTAAAATACAGAGGCTGGGTGAATTTCTCTCGGGGTGAATGTCAAAAACTCTGAAATTAATTCGGTACTGCAGGGATAGCATGACACGTACTTAAACCTCGGAAAGGTGCATTTTGGAGACACTAGTAATCTAAACTTGTTTCCTAGTCTGCACAGGATTGTGGACAGCCTTTGCCAAGTGATGTGATGGTAAACTGACAAACCTTCAGATTTTGCTGCAGTATTTCACCAATTCCATTGACCTGTTCCATAAAAAAAAAAAAAAAAAGCTGCTAAGTTCTTAAAATGGAAAGTGCATCTTTCTTGGCATTGTAAAACAGCAATTTGAAGGCTTGCTCTGCCTGTACATAGCTGTAATTTATGTTTATGCTCTCGTAAGGGAGCTTGCCCTTGATGCATGTGCCTAAGTCCCATTAACATTAATAGGAGCTGAATGCAAGCAGGGAGGTTTAGCTGGAATATTAGGAAAGATTTCTTCACTGAAAGGGTTGTCAAGAATTGGAGCAGGCTGCCCAGGGAGGTGGTGGAGTCACCATCCCTAGAGGGATTTAAAGGATGTGTAGATGTGGTGCTTAAGGACATGGCTTGGCAGTGGCCTTGGCAGTTGGTTGCACCTGATGATATTACAAGTCTTTTCTACCCTAAACAATTCCATGATTAGCTGATGCTGAATTCCCTAAATGCTGTCTTGAGTTCTAAAGCCCAGACTGGGTCGCTGCCTCTGCAGCTGATAGGTGCCTCACCACCCAGAGCTGCTCCCCTCCCCTCTGGCCTCACAACAGCCAAAGAAGGCTTTTTCCAGGGCTGGAACACTGCAGTCATCCTCCTGTTATGCAGGCTGGGGTTGTGCACAGGGGTGGCTGCTGGAAGGTGTCTGCCTGCCTTGGAAAAGCACCACAGGAAGGAGATTCATCAGCAAGGGATGTTTTCTGCTCAGCTCACACTGTAATGAGCCCAACTCCCTGGGTGGAGAAAAGAGAGGTGACAGGAGGAGATGGGGAGATGGGAGGGAACAATTTGTTTCAGGCAACAAATCAGTTACTAACTCTGATCCAAAGCCATTTGCATCGATGATGCTGGCCCACGGTGAGTTGGAAATATAAGGCACTCTGTAGACAGCTGCCCAAGGGAATGCTAATTAGCTGCCAGGCAATTAATAATTAATCAGACTTTTGTTCATTGTGAAGACCAGTGTTTTCTTTGGCAGCTTCATAGTGTTCTGAGTTTGCCTTGCCTTTCTTTCACAGGCTGATATCATCGTGCTGGAACCAGGCTTTGCGGCGACATGCTTCTCCCTCCCTCTGGCATCCAGCTCGCCCTGGCCACATGTGCAGCCCCGGCCACGACCTCGGCCTTGGCTGGGCTCTGATGGCCCATTTAACAGTCACAGGCTGGAGAGGGAGTTGCTGCTATTTTTAACCAGCTGGACAGTTAAATAATTCAGAGGCAGACACACACAGAGTGGTCTGGGCTGTGCCTGGGATCTGGGAGGGGAGAGGAGCATTGTATCGACCCTGCTGGGCTTGCTTGACCTTATCAAGCATGGGTTCTCAGGCTCTTTAACACAAACACAAAACAAAAACTAAACTTTCAAAAGTGAAATCCCTGCCTCACTGACGTCAATGGGACTCCTGGCTCTGACTGCAGTGGAGCCTGGATCACACTTAGCTGCAAGGCAAGAACTGTTCAGTATTTCCTTGCTTTCTAATGCTGCAGAACTCTTTTTCCATGACAAACTTATGGTGAGTAGAGTCCAGAATGGGAAGTGTCAAAATTTCTGAGGGAAAAAAGGACTACTTTTAAGAAATCTCTTTCGAAACAGGATGTCCCATGTATGGCTACTCCCCCTATTTCAGACTAAGAAGAAATGTACAGAAAAGTATTTTCTCCCATCTCTCCAGCCCAATCCCCCCCCAGCTGTCCTGTGGAGTGGTCCACAGCTCAGTGGAAGGCTGACCCTCTCAGGGATGCCAGGGAGAGCACAAAACCTGCCAGCAAACCTGCTCCAGCACAGAATTCCCACGAGGTCATAGCCTCCTTTGGGCATCCCCCTGCTCCAGTGTTGGGTCTTCCCCAGGCTACAGGTGACTATCTGCTCCACCATGGACCTTTCCAGGCTGCATGTGAACAGCCTGCCTCACCATGGGCATCATTCATTATGGGATGCAGGGGAATTTCTACTCCAGTGCCTGGAGCGCCTCCTCCCCTTTCACTGACCTTGGTGCCTGCAGGGCTGTTTCTCTTGCTTCTTTCTCCAGCTGCAGTTGCACAGGCACTCCCACCCCCATCCCCTCCCCACCACCCCTTTTTAAATCCCCAGTCTCAGAGGCTTTACACTGGTGCTGATGGGCTGGGCCTTGGCCATTGGTGGGTCCGTCTTGGAGCCAGCTGGCTCTGACTCTGTGGGACATAGGCAGCTCCTCACAGAACCCACCTCTGTAGCCCCCCTGCCACCAAAACCTTGTCATGCAAACCCAGTACACTTGTCTTTCAAATAAAAGGTACAAACTCAGTCTTTAGGCACGATGGAATCCACAGAGGAGCTCAACTTTGAAAGACAAATGCTCAGCAAACCAGGCTTCACTGATCCTGCTGTTAATAGGGCTGCTTGTTTCCTTTGATTCCTGTGTGTTAGCTCAGCTGTGTTTTGGGACCGAACAAGATCTTTCCACTAGTTCAATTTCAAACACGTGGTAAATGACTCTGTGCCTGGAGCACCCAAGGTTCCCGGGTGGTCTCTGTGCAGACACCAGAGCTGTTCCTGCTGCCGAGATCAGGCAAAACACAGCTCCCTGTTCCAGCATAGCCAGCGCTCGCCAGAGCCCGGATGATGCCGAGAGGAGGAGGAGGAGGAGGAGGAGGAAGAGGAGGAGGAGGTTGCGAGTCCCTTGTGCCTTCCACACTTAAGGTTCTCGCCACGACCCAAATCATCACGACATTCACTAGCAGAGGCGTGTGAAGTCTTGTTAAAAGAATGTGGCTTGTGATGATGCTCGGTGGCTCGAATGAATAATTTGTGGCCAGGGTGACTCAGGCAGCACGGGCTGGCAGCCAGGAGCGGGCAGAGGAGCCAGGGGCTCGCTCAGCAGCACGTCTGGACAGCGTGTGCTGGGAGCACGGCGTGTCTGAAAGGCCAGCTGCGTAACCCGTGGGAGGCCCACATCTTCCTGAGAGCCCATCAGGAGAGTACCAGCAAGGAAAAGGAATTTGGCCTCAGAAGTGTGTTTTTCTAGCCAAAAAGTATAGGCAAGTGGGTGGGGAGACTGGGCATCAGAGTGACGTTTGCAAATGGAAGTGACAGTGCACTTGGAAAATGTGACTCTGGGTTTATCCTCACTTCTCTACAACTGAGTGATGCCTGTCTGTCCTTCCTTCTGAGCTTCACGAAGACATTCCCTTGGGAGGCAAAACCCTGCCTGTTTGACAATGCATGCAAAATAGGATGCCATGCCCTGTACCGTGCGGAAGTTCAATTTTCAGATAATACAGAATTGGGATGTCTTATCTAATACTGCTGGCAGGCTCTCCTGAGAGTCCGCACAGCAAATTTTACCTGCTTAGTATGGTGAATTTAAATCACCAGAGCCACACCGGCAAAACTCTCCTGTGCAGAACCTCATTCTGGTCTAAGGTCCTTGAGTAATTATTCTGTAATAAAGTCACTTAAATTTTAGAATAGAATGTCCATGTGGAGAAGTTATACAGGCACAGCTATAACAGGATAATTATTTTGTTATAGCTATGTCAGTCAATTTCTCAAGGCATCAGTCACATGGGAAAGTTGAAATTATGTATTTTTTACAGTCTACAGCAATTCTTTATTTTTTAATGTCCATTAGTGCTTGACTAATGCTGAATGATAGTGGAAATTCTCCAGAACAAAGACAGTGCTCAGAGTTTCCTCGTGGTTATCAAAGGAATTTGGATCTATTCTAGTAAAACTAATATGTAATGAATTGGCAGTGATTGGGGGTTTATAGCTGAATTGACGGGGAATTATGAAACCACAGTTTACTAAATTCAACTGAAACAGCTGAAACTCAGAAATTTGTGAAGTCCCTATTTATGTGTTAAGAGTTCTCAAGATTTTTTAAAAGTACACACAAAACCAGATTAAGACACAAAATTCTCTTATTCCCACACAGTGTTGGATGTTTCACATTTCAACACAGGACTTTATGACTAACCATACCAATTTTGGGGGTGTCTGAAACAGTTTAGTTCCTGAGTAAGTTGTTGCAAAGTCTATTCATTATGATTCATTATTAACTGTGGTGAAGACAGTCCTTTAGGATCAAACTGTACCTGTCAAGGACAATGGCATATATGAGCTTTCTATGGAGATATGCCAGAGCTGGCTTGAGTCTGGAGATTAAAGCACAGCAGGAATTAGGAGCCTGGCTCCCCTCAGAGCTGCGTGTTGAAATGCTGGATGGAGCAAACAGGTGCCAACTGAATTTGTCACAGTCACATCTGAATTTGAGCTGAAGAGTCACCAGAACAGGGAAGGCAAAAAATCTCAGTGCACATGAATGCACCGTGTAGCTCCTGCACGCCAGGCTGGGCACACAGCGAGCTGCCAGGGGAGCTGGGGCTTCTGCACAGGCAAGCAGACCTGGTACGGGCTTAATAGAAAGCATGACTCAAAATGAAACCTGCCCATGGCTGTCAGCTGTCTCGCAGCAAAACAGTACCTAATTACATGTATTACATCTCCCTTCCTGGAAAGGGGGTGGCTTTGAGGTGGAGGATGCCAACGTGCATATCCAAGTGGAGAAGCCAGCTGGGAGGAGCACAGGGGCAAGGACAGAGCGTGGTGTGTAAGGCCACAGCTGCAGGCACATTTGGGTGTGTGGATGGCTTCTTGGTCCTGTCGGTGTCTCCTTGGGCACAGCCCATCCGTGCCAAGGATGCTCCTCTGTCACTGTCTCCCAGTATCACCCCGCCAGAAGGAAAGGGCTCTCCTAACTCAGCACTTCTTGTTGTCACACCAGCCCTGCTAGATTTGGTAGGGTAGACCACCTCATTTTCATTTCAGTTGATCTCCATACATTCACCTCTTTGGTTCTTTATCTGAATTTGGGTTTTTTAGGGGAGGGGGCAAGGCCCATTTTGCACAGGACACAAGGATAAAAAAGGACATATCTTTCCAGGGCTGCAACACAAAGGTTTAATCATGTTTCAGAATAACTGGAGTTATAAACTGATGGGGCATTTAAAATGTTATCTATTTCCAAACATCAAATGTTCAAATTCTGCCTTAAGGGGACATTAGCTGATTATCAAATCACAATGAGATTCTTATAACTTTATTTTAATAAACAGTTTTCATAAATGTTAACATTTTAATGGATGATTACATTCATATTTAGCTAGCAGATGCATTCATGTTGATTGATGTTATTTCCGCGAATACCAAAGGAATTAAATAATGACTTGTCACTTATGGCAAAGAGCTGCTCTAGTATTCTTTAAATAAACAACATTATTTGCGGTGCTTGATCAGATGGCGATGCTGGGGTCAGCCGTAGGTTTGGGGGGGACCCCGAACTGCCGGGCAGCTCCCAATAGAGCGTGCAGACCCTACAGCAACACCCCAAACACGGGGGGACCGCGGGGAGCAGGGGAACCTCCTGCAGCCCTTCAGAGGCTGCCGTGTGCCCCCTGCCCGGCCCGGGCACGGCGGAGGGGTCAGCCCGGGTGGAGGGCGAGGGGCCGGGCCGGGAGCGGCCGCGCTGGGCCCGGGGAGCGCGGCCCGGCCCGGCCCGGCCCAGTGCGGTGCTCTGTCCCCCTCTGGTGGCCGCCCCGGGCCGGTGGCTGTGTGGGACCCGCTGCGGGCTGCCCCAGAGCCCCTGAGGGCCGCGGGGCTCCTGCCGCCCTCAGGGGCCGGTGCTGTGCGGAACCGCTGCGGGCTGCCCCAGAGCCCCGGGCCGGCTGCGGGCTCCTGCCGCCCTCAGGGGCCGCTCCGCACTCGGCTCCGCAGCCCGGGCGAGTGGCAAAGCCAAGGCACCTGTGGCCGCCCGGGGTCGGGCAGCTGGGTTGGAGGTCCCTGGCAGACATACGTGTTCCCAATAAAGAACAGATCTGGGGGTTTTACGTGGCTTTGCAGGGCAGCGGTGGCTGAAGCGCGGCAGCCCCAGAGCTCCCGCAGCCGGCGTGGGAAGAAGGGACACAGAGCCCTGCCGTGCGGGAGTGCCATGGTGGGAGGGTGTGTAGAGCCCTGGAGAGGGGCTCCCATTGTGGTGAAGGCGTGCAAAACCTGCCCCGTGTGGGTTCTGTTGTGATGAAGCCTGCAGAGCCCCACTGCGAGTTCTTTGGGACGCAGGTCTGCAGAGCCCATTGTGTGATCTCCATCGGGATGAAGGCTGCAGAGACTGCTGTGTGATCCCTGTTGGGATGAAGGTGTGGAGAGCCCACTGTGTGATCCCTGTTGGGATGAAGGTGTGGAGAGCCCACTGTGTGATCCCTGTTGGGATTCAGGTCTGCAGAGCCCACTGTGTGATCCCTGTTGGGATGAAGGTCTGCAGAGCTCGCTGTGTGATCCCTGTTGGGATGAAGGCTGTGGAGACTGCTGTGTGATCCCCATTGGGATGAAGGTCTACAGAGCCCATTGTGTGATCCCCGTTGGGGTGAATGTCTGCAGAGCCCCACCATGAGGTATGTGCGATCTGGGCTGTTCACTCCCAGTGCCGTAGGTTTTGTGGTGTGGTGTTGCATTAGCCAGGATGATGGTGGATGGAAAAGAACTGTACTGGAGATGACCTCTTTTTAGGGTCAGTTCTTGGTGGCTGACTTTTGGGCAGCTCGCCAGGAGAGCCTCTTGGTATTTTATCCTTGTATGTTTCCTTCTGTGATTTTTTTTTCAAGAGACCTGAAACAAACCTTTGATGCCCTGTGGTCCTTTTGGACCTTGGTGGCTCCTGTGTGCCCACAGTGAGACAAGTGGTTGAGTCTTTAAGAGGCAGAATTAAGCAAGTGTGTTTTTCGCCTGCTTTCCAGAAGTAGTTATTAGGTTTGAGGGATCGGTTATCTGATCCAGCATGACAGATGGATGCAATGTTTTTGTCTATGATGACTAAACCTATAGAGATTGCATAAATAACTTCAAGGTACATGTTCTGATTTCGTTATGAGCGTGTTTACATGTAGGTGTATGTATATACTTTAAAAAAACCCAACAACAAAACCAACACAGAAAATCTCAGTGGTGATCCTCTGCCATGAATGGCTTGAAAACTTTGCCCTTTTTGCATCTGTGCCGTGATTTCTCTGAGTGACTCTCCCTAACATAGCTATGAGTTAGTCTGTTGTCTGTGAACTGTTTGACACTTTCTGGAAGGCAGCTCCAAACTCATTCCAGCTTGTTGCTTGCAGAGATCCAGGAGAGCTCCAAGTGCCAGCAGTGATGTTTGCTGTCCCGGCCACACTGGCTCAGGGTGGGAGGCTCATTCACAGGGTGGCATGGTCCTGTCCCTGGCTGGCAGAGCCTGATATCTGGTACCCAGTTCTCTGCTGCAAATAGCTTGTGTTGCTTAAAGTATTCAAATCCCACTGAAATGTCTGAAGTAGAAGATACAGCTTTGCATTCACTGAAAGTACCCAGAGCTGTTTGCTAAGTCCTGGTTGCATCATCCTAGTTAGCAGCCTGGTTGTTTCCTGTGGGATTTTATTTTACCTCACTGTGGACCTGTGTATCTCGTGCTTTTAAGCATTTGACTCCTGTCATGTAACTCCTCTGCAAGTTATACTTGTGTTATGTCTTTTCCTGGTAATATACCGTGGTGTTTCTGCTACTCACTGAATTCGGGCACTATAGGTAGTGGCTGGACGTGAAGCTGTGTGCTTAGCAGGGAAATTTCCTTGATCAGCAGGAAATCTTGGGCTGGTGTTTTCTGCTTTAATGAGCAAAGGTACCTGCTGAGACGCCTGCTGAAAGCAGTGTGCCCTAAAGCGTGGTTCAACGGTGAAGTGCTCCTGGGTGTAACTGCAGATGTCCAGGATCACTGGAGCAGTTCTTAATCTACTGAAGATCCCATCTAATGCTGGCAGGCTGCAATTGCTGTGCTGCAGCTGCATTTCTGCAGTGGCAGGGGTGTCTTGGGGGACTGAAATGTCCTTATAAAGAGGTTTCCAGGCTGACTTCTGGGACCAGCTTCTGCCACTGCCTTTTTTTTTGTAATCAACTACCTAAGCTGCTTGGAGGTTGAGTTGCATTGCACTTTGAGCTAGTTCATAAAAAAATACCAGTTGAAATACAAAAAGGCATTTCTAAAACTGTTAATGAAATAGTTTGCCTGTGAGACCAGTTTCTATATAAACATTTTACACAGATTCTTGTGATGATGATGTCATAGGGCATCACTGAAGATCTTTACAAGAGTCATAAACAAGTCTTGACTGCTGATTTTAAATGGCTGCTTTTAGTCATAAGAAAAGTAGTATTTAACAGCTGATCAGTCTGTCAATATGGTGTTTGTATTATGGTTTGTATTTTGGGTTTTTGTTTTACCCCTGAATGACTATCCAAAAACAACCAGTGATACTGGATGGGAGAGAAAAACTGTTCAAGAGAAGCATGTTGGCCACCCATGACTTCCAGCAGACATGGATATGGGCTTGCTTAGTTGGTGGACAGAGCAAACTTTATACCCAAGTCAACCAAAATAAATTGCAAACTAAATTACAGCCTTTAAAAGGAAATCCAGCTCTGAAAAAGGAGACAAACAAAATCCCAACCAAAAGTCACAGGTCCTGTAGCTAGAAAGAGTTTGGTGAAGATAAAAACTTGGTGCTGCAATCTGCTGTGGACAAAAGCAGGGTGGACAATTTGGCTGTGCTCATTCTGGTGTACTTTTGAGGGTAGCAGGTGCCATTTTGATCTCAGCCTTTCTCTGTGAAAGCAAACATTATTAAACAAATGCTGGCCTGTATTTCTCCCATGCAAAAGTAGTCATGTTTTGGGCTCTCCAGAATGGCCACATGGCAGATCTGTCTGTGCCTTGGAGCCATTTCTGATGTACAGCTTTATAAAAGCCAACTGCAGAACTCCAAACTATTTCCCACACACTTGAGAGGGATTAGCTAATGCTCCAGTGCCGTGCTTCAGTGATGAAGAACAATGTTGTCATATTGCTGGCAGAGTTAACTTTGGACTGGAAAATCCATTGAGCAGGGAGTATTATTGGTTCCTGGCTCTGCTGTACCATTTCATGGGTGCTCTTAGGCAATGATTGGCCCTAAGAGGGGATCCCAAAAGGATTTGTACAGAATGGAGATACGGCTCCAGTCCTCAAGATCTCTTCTCAGCTTCTGGCTGATCCTTATGATTCTGACACAAAGTGGTCTGTGGCTGGAAATCTTCCTGAAAGTGTGTGTAGACTTCTTACTAAGAAACTGCTTTTACCACAGCGAGCTGCTTTGTGCTCAGCCCCAACCTATGGAAACTAAAAAAGTGAACCAGTTCCAGTCCTTGTACAAAGACCTACTACCCATGCTGAGCAGTCAGAGAAAGGAGGGTGGCATGAAAAGAGGGCGCTAAGCACCCAGTCTTCAGGGAAGTGAATTTTGCAGAGAGAGGAAACAGGAGAGGAAGTGCTGTCCTACACCTGTCAACCAGAGGAGGGGTACTCTCCCTCATCCAGAGGGGTCTGCTGGCTGTGAAGCAGAGTGGTCCAGCTGACTCGTGTCAGGACCCTTCCACTTCTTATCACCTGTGATTGCTTTAACTCACACTTTGTGTCGGCTGTTTTTGACATATTTCATGCTGGAACTCCTCAGCCCGTGGTGGCCAGAGGTTAACTCAGCTGAGAGCTGGCTTCCACTGAAATGTGCCTACTTTCTCAAGACTAGGTTTGTGCTTTTAACAGATGTCTAATTCTCTTTTCCCTCTAGGCCAGGGAGGTTAATTGGAGGAAAGTGACTGTACATCGGGCCCAAGAGCCTCCTACAGAGATACTTGGCACAAATAAATCAGCCTATTTTTGATGAATAACAAGGCCCCAAAGGCTCTAGTTCTTGCTGCCTGCACAAATTGCAGGTATAAATTTCACAGCTGATCACAGGGACTCCAGAATTCAATTAACTCTCAGCTCATTTAAAAAAAAATGCTGCCTGCCTATTTAATTATGAGTGTCACTGATACTACACATGCTGTTCAGGAAAACTCCAATTAATAAAGCATTGCATCATTAATATGAGTGACAGCATGAAGCCTGTGACTCTCTGAGGAGTCTGCCTTGACCCTCTGCAATGGCAAACTTGGGATTTAATGGAAAGGAGAATCCTTTTCTTCAGGTTTGGGTGATGCTGAGGGAGCTCCATGCTTTGCAGGCTGTTCTGGATGCCCTGTTTTGTGGTTAGGATGTAATGTAATGCTGGGAACTGATGATTTAGACCTTCTGGTACTTGGGTAAACTTCTAGGGTCTCTAATTGTGGGGATGGGGCTGCACAGAGACACATGGGGCAAAAATCTGCAAGGATTTTTGGAAGGAAAAGGAAAAGATTAACATGTAAGGCACGGTGAGAAGAAGACAGCAACATTCTTCTTGCACTGCCTTTGCCACATTAAAGCGCATTTCACTGCCAGGAAGGGTGTTAACCAAAGCTGTACAAATAACCACATCTCTGCAGAATGTTTCATTTTCAAGTGTTCTTGATTTAAATTTAGCTCAGTCTCAAAGATCTATCAATAAACAGACACGTTTCATTTTGACTTTCTAACGTGTCTTTCATTTTGCTGTTTATTCCATGCCTCTGCCTGTGCCCATCCTGCTTCTCTCTTGATTTCATACCTTGCAGGTTGTGTTATTGGAAGTGGTCTCCATTTTTGCAGCTGTGTCCTTCCACTTCAAGAGGGTGTCTGTGCCAAATGGCTCTTACCACAACTGAAGTATCAGAATGATACACAGAAGGTCTTTGGCCTGTCTCCCAAACTGTGTCACTCTTTTCCAGTCACTATGTCTGACCCACAAGGATCACAGACTGGTATTTTCTTTATTTGTTCTACAGATCATCTCCAGTTTGCACCTCAGTTTTCTGAACAATACTGAATTCTGCTTTCTCTTCACACTACTGGGGGTTTTTTTGGATTTTTTTTTGTGTGTTTTTGTTTTTGTTTTTTGTTCTCTGAGCGGCTCTGTTCCTGACTACAGCAATCTTCTTTCCAGTAGTGGCAAAAACAATCTCACTGCTCTAGCCCAGAGGCAGATGTCACCCCAGATTAGATGTCATGGCTCCATCTCTGCTCCAATTCTTGCATCTTCCAGGGATTTCCACACTAGTCACCAGTGCATCCAGCAAAAAGCTGGTAGTCACTTTGATAGCCTCAGCTTTCTCCAGTCTTTCATAAACTGCTTGCCTTATTGCCCTGTTCTGTGTGCTGCTGTTCCCAGTTGTTTGTCAGAGCTGCAGCTTTCACTGCCTGTTTGCCACGCTGAAGTAGAATGTCTTCACCATTTTGTTCAGGCACACACTTGTCATCCATTAAATATCTGCAGGACCACCTCTCTTGTCCACAGTATTAGCTTAAGACCAAAACCAAAAGAGAAGCTTTTCCACTCTCTCTTATGCCTCTGCCTTTCTGGTCCATCTCAGCAGCTACTTCAGTGCTAGAAGAGTGAGTGGGTGTTTTGTTCGAGTTTATTTTTGCACAGTGAGTGGCTGCACAAGCCCTAGAGCTGTTCAAGGGCTGTAGCTACACCAGCATTTCTGACACTAGTGAGAGTTCAGATTTAAACCTATTCACTGCCATCCCAGGACTGCTCCTTTCATGCTACCCACTTTCATTTTCTACTTACTTTGTTCCCCTGTTGCTTCATCTTAAACTGAAATAATCTCTCTCCTGGGCTTGAAGCTACCTGTCTGTCTTGTACTTGTACAGCCTGAGGCTTAACAGGGCTCTTATTGATGGCATGGGGCCCTGGGCACTGCTGAAGCACAGCTCTTGGATTCAGACTCTGTAGCCTGCCCTCTCTGTGCAGTGCAAGCCTCCCCTGTCAGTAGGGCTCGTGCTTGGCTGCAACCAAACTCTCCTGGGACTCGGCTGAGCAAACTGTGGGAAGTGACTGTAACCCACCCGAATCAGCAGGGCATAGTGGCTGCTGCTACAGCCCTCGGGTGGCAGCTCCCAGTTCTCCTGCTGCAGCTGTGCAGGCCCTGGAGAGCACGGATTCCCACCTTGCTTTCTCAGCTGGCACTTGGTGGCTGCAGCACGGTGCTCATCTTGGAGAAAGTGGCTCAGAGTCAATGGAGGCAAAGGGGTTGTATGCTTCTCATGAGAAGGCTGAGGTTCTTCTTGTTTTCATCCCCTTTGGAGGTCTTCACACAACTCCCTGTTTTCTAATTACTGGTTTTCACCTGCAAAATAATGATATCCCTGTAAGCCTCATGAACTTTAATTGTGAATAGCAAGCATAACAGTTCAGCAGTTGCCAGTGATTGAGGAGAATAGGGCTCAAGTCCTTGTTTTGACAGAAGTGTGATATTTTGGCTGCCTGTGGGAAGTCTTGCCAACTCTAGAACCTGTTCAAACTGTTCTGCAAAATTTTGATTGCTGTGAAGTGAAACTGCAATGAAAAAAACATGTGGCCATGCTTCCTGACCAGCTGCAGCTGGGCATGGAGCTTTTTGCCATTGCTTGTCTTGTATGACTACAAGGCATTGACTTTCCTGCTGTTTGTCATCTTCTGGCTACCTGCAGGGTGAGGGCTGAGCAAAGGTTGTGAGCCACTTTAATCTGTGCCCCTGGGCCAGTACTGAGTTAGCCAGTGGGGCTGTGATGTTTATCCAGCCTCTCTGCACATCCATCTGTCTGAAAGCATTGCCCACCTGCAGTGAAGTTCCTTGTGATGCTGGAGGAAATGGAATGTGAGACTGCAGCACAGAGATGTGCAGGTAACAGCACCTCCCCCTGTGAAAGGCTGAAACCTTCCAGAACTCCTGCCTCTAGCTTTCCTGGCTTTGAAGCTGGACTCGTGTGCCAGCCTTGTGACGGTGTCACTTCATCCTGAAAGCAGATTTCCTACACTTAAAGGGCTCCTTCTGTCTTCGAAGCACACACACCCCAGTGCAGCTGAAGATGACCCCCACACTGTAACTGCCATCCCATCTTTGTAGGTCCCACCTTTGCTGGTAAATGCAGCTGTGGACAAGGTGCTCCCCCTCAGCTGAGGTTGCTCCCTCCCCAGGGTACCAAGTCCTTCAGCCCCCTCAGGATGACCCTGAGCTGCCTTGTTCCCTGCTTTTGTCAGCCTCAGGGCAGCTTGTTCACTTTGCAAGGCACAGCCCTTTTCTCAGCACAGCCCAAAGGCAAAAGGCAGGACTTTTATTTGTCTGAGAGTAAAAAAAAATACATAAAACCCCTCTTTGTTCTCTGTATAATAAGCCTTGGCCTGAGGCAATTCAGGAGCCAACTTATAGCACTCATTGTGCATTTTAGGTATCAGGGAGCAGGGACACCATGCTTACTTTCTCAGTTTTGTTGAACATTAGGTGGGGGGGGATCCAGGGTTCTTCCAATCCATGAAACTGCAATATATTTCTCTTATGGAAGGAATGCTCCCCATGCTAAAAGGGATGTGTGGCCACTCGAGATCTGCAGCCTCCTGTTTGGAAGCCTTCCTTCTACAGCATGTGGGAGTATGTGGCTCAGCAGGGAATTGAGACCTGCGGCATCCTGGGGTTTGCCAGTTTGAGCTGCTGTAGAAATACAGCACTACAGTGTTCTCAGCACTGAGTAGAGTCCTTAGCCCTGGCTTGAAGGGAACAGCAGTGACACATGCTATATCAAGAGGTGGTTGTAGCCTTTAGCAGGCTGGGAGGACATTCATACTCCACACCCAGATTTTTTTTTTCCTTTGGTTTGATGCTCTTTACTACCCCTGGTGTAATCCAAATAATGTCAGGTCTGTGCACTATTGACCAAGTTCCACCAGAGCAACTCCTCTGTGACTGCATGTATGACTACAGCTGATAAGCACAGCATGAGAAGCTAGACTTGACCTAACCCCAGCAACCTGGGATTCTGCTTTGGTTTGGCATCAAATGCAGAGGCTGATCTGAACCTGGAGGATGGGAATCCAAAGCATGTGTGTTTCCTGGGGGAGCTCCTAAAAATTCTGCTCCTGTGCTGAGCCTGATCTCCAGGTATTTGCTTTTATTTTCAGCATTGGGTTCCAATCCCAGCCTGAAATCAGTTTGAGTGGTTGAAGTATGACCTCTGTGTTCCCTGACTAGTTGCACGCTTGGGCTCTGCATGTATTTTTCTTTACATATCTGCTTGTTCTAATTAGGATCAACCTCTGGATAAAATAAAACTGACTTGTGTACTTGCCCAAACTGTGAGGATTTGGGCTTCGAGTTTTGATGAAGTGTGGTGCATTTCTCTTTAATGTTTCCACAGCTCTGCGGTGTCTGGCTTCATCTGGGATCAATAGCAAAGGTGCCAAAATAAAGCAGGAGTGGCTGGGCTTGGGATTTTCCAAGCTTCACAAAGAAAATAAGAAAGTAAGAGGGCCTGTTGTTAGCTGGAGTGTTTTCTTACGTCACTGTGGAACAATCTGCCTTGAGGGAATCCAGCAGTCCAGATCAGCACAGAGCATCTTTTTCCTTCCAGCCCCTTTGGGAATCTTTTGAGCATAATCAAGGGACTTTATTTGAAATATTAATATCTGTCTTGGAGGCATTTGGCCTCTTAGATAAATTGCTGAGGAAGGCACACAGTAAGACTTCTTTTTTTTTCCCCTTCTTCTTGTCTCTGGAATGAAATAGCCACTGAGTCCTTCTGCTTGGAAAGAGATGTCACCCATTGTGGCACCTAAGGAAGGTCCCAGCCCCCAGAGATGTTGCTCAGGTGAACCCTAAATAACAATTACTGGCATCTGAAAAACATGCATCACTGCACGACTGGAATGTTTGCCAACAAAAAATGCCATAATTTCTCCGAAATTATGCTACATTTCTCTGAATTAAATTGTAACGGTAGTCCTTGATGGGTAGGAAACTTACTTTGTTTTGGTGGTTGGTTGTAGTGCAATGTTTAGAATTAAAAAGAGCTCTCAGTTTTAACACTCCCTTTTTCCTGGGCTGAAAGTAGACTTCCCCTCCACCACCCTGGCTGTGCCTTGACTTGTGTTACCTGAAGAGTGCTGTTTTGGGAAGGTGGGTGTGTGTGCAGTCTCCTTGATGGACTAAATAAATTTAATTCATCATATTACTCTCTATTTTGCCCATTACTAGAGCTTGCTAAGCAGTCCCTAAAGATTGCAAATAAATAAACTGCATCAGGGCCTTATCTTGAACAAACTTGACTTTTTTCCTTTGCAGAAATTGCATACTGTAGTGTCAGCTTTGCAGGGGATGACAGAAACCAGGATCCCAAATTACCATAGCTTGTGGCTAATACAAGTATTTCACTGTCAGATGAAGCTGAATTTCCTCATATTCCAATTAGAAATCTTAGCTGGCTGGAAGATGGGATGGTTTCACTTGGAAGCATTGGCAGTGCACCTAAATAAGCAGATTTTGCATCCTGCTGTTTTCCCGCTATAGAATGTTATTAATTATTGTGCTGATATATAGGTGGTGGAGGAATAGTGTCTTGCTCCTGCTAGCTGCAGAGGTGGGAAGCTGGGTTATGGTGCAGGCTTTGGGGCTTTGGGGCTCAGCCCTGGTCAGTGTTCTCACTTGTGAGAAGATGGAGCAAGTTAGCATCCCATGTTTGAAACAACTCTTGGTATTAAATACACTGATTCAGAAATATCTGCTGATATGGGATATGAAAGGGAGGTGACATCCCCTGTGTTTCTCTCCAGCTTTTCTCCTCTGCAGGCTTTTGCTTTTCTGTTCAAAAAGGAATGTGAACTTTGCCACCTACAACCAGAAATACTGGTTCAGAATGAGTTGCTGGGTCTTACCCGACTCTAGTTTTCTCACTCCAAGTCCAAGAGGTTGACCTTTCTTATAGAAATCTCAGCTTGTATTATTTTGACAGATTAAATACTGTAGATGACTTTTTGTGATCTACTCTAGGTGCTCTGGTCCTCAAATTCAGTGACCAGTATCTTGATTTGGTGGTCATATGATTTTTTTTGTTCTTCCCACTTGACATCTCTTCACAGGTGGAGGACAACTATTCAGTCTTTAAAGGTGCATTAACTTCTGCAAGACCTTTGAAAAGAGTGTATTAAATCAAATTGCATGTGTTGCTTTGCTTAATTAAGGAAGGCTGTTCACCCACACAGAGAAACTCATGTGAAGGAATGGGTGCTTGCTGGAGGAGCAGTAAGTCTCTGTAAGTCCCCCAACAGCAAAACTGAGATGAAAAAACCATCTGGGAATGATGGGTGTTTCTGCCAGACAAGGTAAAGTGAATATCTGCTTGAATTACACAATATCTGGCTCAATCATGCTGGTAGTGTTGCAAGCATATTCTTGAAAGCTGGACTTGGCACTGCTTGTTACCACCTCACCAACATGACTTGGTGTGCTCTGGCTCTTGGCACTGCTGCTGGAAATAGGGTGGAATAATACTGCACAGCAAATCTTTTAAAGCACAGTAAATATAGGAGGTGGAAAGGTCTTTAAATGGCTGATTGAACTTGTCTGGAACAGTCATGAAATTCTGCTTGGAGCCAGAGCAGAGTAAATACCCTAGGTGTCCCTTTTTTCCCTCATTCATATGTATTTCTGGAGGGAAAAATAATTCAGAAATCTTTCAGACTAAACAAAACTCTTTGACCTCTTGTTATAGCCCTTCCTCTCCCCCTTTAAAAAAACCCTAACAGTTTGGCCATGCAATAATTCACAAAAACTTTTTGCCTTGCCAAAATTGTACACTCCACCCCCCGCTCCCCCAAATTCACTCTGCTCCATTTAGTAGAGTTTGTTGGCAAAAAACTGACTTCATGCTGTGGAGAATATTTGTTTCTTAATAGAAGATGGAGCAGAAGTGGAATTGTGCTGGTTGTGTATATTTTGCCTTCTCAAGATTAGCCCCAAGCAATTATCTGACTATGGACTGTGCCAGAAAAACATAACAGAACAATTTTAGCAGTGCCAATGAAAACTCCAGAATGCGCTGCACTCAAGAGTGTAATTTTAGATTCTGTTTTCAAGTAGTATTTCTGTGACATCATTGACTTTAGGAAAAATAATACCCCAGGGCTTATTTTACAAACAGGATGGAGCTTTATGATTTGGCAGCTTTCTGTAGGCAGGAAGACAAATGTTCATCACTTACAAACCCCTGTATGACAACGGGCTTTGCTTCCTATCAGCAGTTAAAAGTAATGAGAAAAACTAAAATCTGATGTGGAAAGGGAGTGGGTAGGCACCTGCCTGCTGCCCTGAGGGCAGGGATGCTCAGTCACCTCCAGGAGAACCTGAGCTGTGGGAAGATTTGTTCTGGGAGTGAGAGCACTTCTGGCTAAATCCCTGCGTGTAGAGTTGCCCCGGGCAAGATTTGGGAAATACAGTTGTTCCTGCTTGTGCTGCCTCTGGTCTCAGTTCACCACATCAACGTACTCAAATCTGGTGTCAGGATGAGAGGCTCTGCTGGTCCCCTGAGCAGGCTCCAGCTGCCTCCTGAGCTCTGTCATTCACATGCAGCCTGTCTGGTGTGTGCTTGGGAGATTGGGATGTCCTGGTGACACTCCCTGTGTGCCTCAGCCAGAGCTCTGCCATCAGTAAACACTTTGAATTCCTTCACCATTTCTTTTCAGAGTTTTCTGTTGATTGTAGGACTGGTAGGGGACTCCAAGTAGCTGTCTGGTCCTTTTTGCAGACCATGTGCACTTGGGCAATTCTTTGCAGATCTCCAAAGCTGAGGTGCCTTGGCATCTCTTATTCACAAATTTTGCTCTTTCTGGTAGAAAGGGTTTTCTTCATTCTAATTTACATTTTCCTTTCTGTGTTTTTAAGTCCATCACTTCTGTGCTCTGCACATGCATTGCAAATAGGAAAAGGATTTTGCAGCCTGCAAAAGTCGCTCTGTGTTTGACCCTTACTGGGCCTTTCCATTCTTCCTCTACCCATTCTGGTTCTTTCCTGAATAGTCTTTGTGCTGTCTTCCCCCCTCCCTTCTTTTCTCTTGTGGATATTTTAGAAAGCTCCCATAGAACCGGCACCAGACACTTGTAGGCAAATTCAAAGTGAATTAAAGAAAAGATAATATCCATATCAGCCTTTTTCATACTGGAAGGCTCTGTAAGCTCAATGGGTGCCTTTGAGTCAGTGAAATAACTTGTTTCCCTTCAATAAAGATTTTCTTATGAAAAAAAAAAAAAGGGTTTTCTGGCCCTAGGGCAAACTGTGGTGCAGCTTTCCTTCACCCTGTGCCTCCCAGCACAAGCAAGTGGAAAACAGGTTATGTTCACTGGGATGAATCAGTTGTGGCTTGAAGGCGAAGTGATGACACCAGCTCTGTTGGCAGCTGGTTGATTCAGCATTCTGTCAGGAATTCAACAAGTTCATAGACTCAGATTGCACACAAATTTCTTTCACAATCAGCACCAGTGACCAATTCCAGTGGAGTTGCTCCCAGGGGGTGTTGGTGCATCTGGCACAGGATGGCTCTTCTGTTGCTCCACCACAATCCTGTTTGGCAAGTTTGGGCTCAGCAGCCATGATCCCAATGAGTAGGCTCATTGTTTGCTGGAGTGGGGAAATGTAGGCATCAGGTTGCCTCTGATTGTGTGAACTAATAGCTCTGTTCCAGAAAAACACGTGTAACTCATGCTGATTTCCATGAAAGTGAGTAATTTGCTATGAGCATGAACCCTTGTCAGAGGGGGGCTGCATCTTCCCCTGAATATGTGCAAGGTCCAAAAATCTCGGGCACTGTTATAATATAAATAACAGATCCTCATGGTCTCATCAGCTCCTAGACTCCCTGGGGGAGCTTTGCATTCTTCTGTAAATATGAGCTTTGTGGGAGAAGTCTGATGCTACACAAGCATGTGAGAATTTCCTTCCCAGTTGGCATGAAAAGACTATAAATCTGTGGAGACACAAGCCCTTCCCCCTAGACCTTCCTATAAAATTAATGGGTGTTCAGTTAAGCCAAAACAAAGAGTGGTTTCCCTCAGGCAAAGTTGTCTTAAAAAAAAAAAAAAGGTGTTTTAGCATACAGATAGAAGACCTTGTTTAAATCCATGTTTAATAATGCAGTAAGTGTCCAGTGAAAGGAATTGTATTTTTTGCCCTGCTTTGGGCTTTCAGCTTCCTGGGAGTAAAGGTTGGAAAATAAACAAGGGCTGATGCTAATGGAGATTAAGGGTGACCTTGGCCTGTGAGGTGACTTGCATGACCCTGTAGGGATTGAGTTGTTGGATAATGGAGACTTTCAGACTACCTCTGTCAGGCAGGGAGGTCAGCTGTGTCACTTTGACTGCAGTTTTTCCCTCTCCTTGCTCCCTACCTCCATGTCGTGATGTTTTAAGGGACAGTGGCAGAGAGCTAAGAACAGGCAGTCATTAAAACTTCCATTCTCCTCTAAACTCCATTTGGACAAAGTAGTGGCAGCTGCCAGCATGGCAGTGTGTTTTTTTCCTCAAATCCCATTTTTTTTCTTCAAATCCTGAAGAAGGTGATGGGAGGGTGTGGAGGTAACCACCTGCTCTGCCCCTCCCTGAAAACAGCTGGCATCATCTCAAACTCTTCTGGCTTTGAATCCTTCCTTATCACTAAATTCTGGAGGAGAAACTGTGCATGATCCTTCCTTTCCACTGTACCTGATTTTATATTCCTCAGAGTCTCAGAAGAAATCAAAAGATATAGATCTCACTGGCTAGAAACTAGATGAGGCTGATAGCCCTCAGTACAAAAAAAGCAATTGAAGAATATTTTAAGTTTGTGTCACTGCTTGGCAAACGAGTCAATGACGGCTGTCTCCAGCTTTGGTAGCAATGTGAAGCCTGCAAAATACAGCCCACGCTGGGAGCTGAGATGCAAAATGCCTGCAAGCATCTCTGAATATTGAAATGATAGGAGTTGTGAGTCGTTTCTTATGGTGTGGGTTTGTGTTTAATATCACAAGGAATTTTTTAAGCCTTTGTGTAAATTTTGTTTGGTTTTGGAATATTCAGGTCTAAGTGGATGTCCTGATGGAAAGGGGTTTTATTTATTTACTCATTTTGGATAGGTGAAATAATGCCTTCTGAGGCTTCAGATACTGCTCAATAATTTATAGCAATCTAGAGGTACAAACAATTTCCTAATAGAACTAAAGGCAGCTTGAGGGCAGGTGGGAGCACGGTGAACGAGGAGGCAACTGCACCCAGAGGATCAGAGGCACAGCTGCATTTTGTGCTTGGTAATGCCCCGGGGATGTGATTATCTTTTGATAACAGAAGTCCTGTGTGCCTCTCTGCCTGGCAAGGGTTGGGAAGGTGCTGGAATAGCTCTTCAGTGGTCAGGATTTCCCTGCAGAGGATCCTTTTGAAAGCGTTTGGGAACCTGAAACAGCTTTTTATTGTCGGGAGGGATCACGGTTCTGGAAAGCCCAGTCTGTGACCCTGCTGCCTCTGCCGTGTGGGTGGGAGAACACCACCATGGGGGGCTGCCTCATTCTCTTGCCTTCTCTCTTTTCTCCTGGTTACGACAGGAGAAGCTTGTCTGTTGTGCCTGGAGCCAGACAACTCCATTTTCTTATATGGTTGCCCTTGGGCCATTTCAATTCAAACCCCGTCTCTAGGTAGAGTGTGTGTGATGATTTTCTGCTCTTTCCCTCTCTCTCCATTTGCTCTGCAGCTGCTCTGAACACAGCTCGCTGCTGGAAGTAGTTGCTGAGAGCAACGTGATACAGCCAGGGTTTCATTTTTGCTGCTGTAACCTTCTGTACCCTGCTATTGATGGAGTTTTGATGTGTTTGACTCCAAGTATGGGATTCTTCACCTTCAGGCACCAGTCCTGCTGGATCCCAAATGTGCTAATGCTCATTTACAGCAACATCAATTGGCACATTGCAACGGAGCTTTGATCCTACAGCAAGGGCTTATCTGCTAAATGACTGCAAGGGTGTTAGTGTCCCTAAGGGTTAGGCTCAGCATATGCTTGCACAGGAAAAGGGCAGCTCTCTGAAAATGTTTTTCAGAGTTTTCTTGGATAGGTTAAGAAGGGAGACAATGTTACACACTGCTTTTGGAAGAAAAGAAAACCCTTAAGCGCTCAATTTGTAACCCAAGGTTACAGATCCCTTTTTAGACAGTTCTGCTCATGATCCACGGAGAGGAAGCGAGAGGTAAGGTCGTCTGCCTAATTTTTCTTTTTTGTCATCCTCTCGCAGTGAGTTTTTGCGCTAGCCTGCAGACAGAGGGAAGAGCTGGGTGGGTGGTGATGAAACAATCATCACTTAAAACTATTTGCTGATAATGAGTCACTCTTCATGGAGTCCCAATCTGTTCTCCCTTCTGTCAAATACAAGTGCAGCAAGTCTGCCTGCTTTGCTGAAGAGTTTTACTGGTTTGGGGTTTTTTTCCCTCTGAAGGATGGGTTCTAGCAGGAGGATTTGGCAAGAAGGATGAAAGAATGAAATGCGTTTGTGGATGAATATTAATAAAGAGGTTTCTTTTTGTGCCAAACCTGAGAATGAACGTCCTAGCAGCTTAGATGAGGAGCTGGGAGGGTTATCTGCAGTCTATAAGCTCCCTTTTCTCTGTGGCACAAGTCTTGCCAAGTCCCCATGGCTGTTATGCCTCAGCTAAAGTGCTGAAAATGGAGTTTAATGCAAAACTTTCAGCTCAGGTGGTGAGGCACAGGGTTTCCCCTCCTGATGGGATGGTATTTAAAAACAACTAAGAAAATTATTGAAGACAAACCTAGGGATGACCCAGCATAAAACAAAATAAGGCCTGTATGACCCAGCATAATAGAAAACAAAGCCTGCATGATCCCAACAGGCCCCTAGGCTTTTCCTTCTGCAGTTCCATTTGCAATGATTTATAGTCTTGATAAAAGTATCTTGATAAATGCCACCCAGTGTGTTAAGAGCTGTCTGGCTTGTGTTGTGTGAGGGTGGCTGTGAGGTCTTCCCTGATATGGTTCTTGCTATAATAGGCCAGTCCTGTGATTTTGATGAAAATTCAATCTTCTTATAACAAGGTTTAGCAGAAAGTTTATTGAACTATTGATAATGGAGAATGCAATATATACATGTCCCAGAGTTCATATATTGTAAGACATTACAGGATGCATTGCATGTTTATCACTGTCAAATCCAATTAAGGTTTTAATTATAAATCAAAAGAATTGGCCACTCAAACATGGGCAGTTATGATCAGGGAAGGGCTAAGCATAGGTTCTGGGTCAGATTGGACAGAAAAGAAACTGAAATCAAGAGAATTAAGGGAGTTTGGCATTTCTTCCCAGAGCTACATGGAGCTCTGCTGTAGACTAGGGCATAAGTTTTGTTCAGTGACCTTTCAAGTGAGTTGGGGGCTGGCAGGGAAGTGGGCCTGTGCCACACACTGAAATCATCTCTAGGAGGTCTGGGGCCTTCTTCCAATGTGTGAATGCATTCTTGTTAGTGCCAGAGGGATACACAGCTCTGCATCTGCCCTGTCACAAATCCAGTGAAACCTTCCACCAGCATATTTTACTGCTTTTCAGTTCATCCTGATTGTAGTGAGCCCGCTTCAAACACAATAATCCTTCTTGCAGATCAGATATACAGTAATCCTCCTTTACAAGCGGGAGCACAATGGGCCTCTGCCGTCAGACATGATGTAATCCTGCTGCATCAGATAGAGAATTTCTTCCCTGTACCATGTGAAATGCTGTCCTCTGTCTTCTTACACCAGACTGCATCCTTTTCCCATCAGGTGATTTTCACATCCATGCACTGTGGTCCTTCTCTAGGTTCTAAGCCATAAATTCCCATATTTCCTTGTCATGCTGTGCTACAGCACGGACATCCCATGTCCCTGGGAATTGTAGTAATGGGTAAAATGGGAATTTCTACACTGCATGTGATGTGTTCTTTTGAGTAGGGACTTCTCCTGTCTTCTGCTTGTGCAGGACCTAGAGCAGTCAGAGGCAATGAACCCTGGGTGGTAGGGGAATATACAAACCAGCTGACTGCAGGCTCTCTCGCTTGCAATTCCCTGCACTGTACAGGCCTCTTAAAAACTGTGAAGCTCATCTTCTGCTGAAAACAGGTGCTGTGGTTTTACCCCAGACACAGTGCAAATTGAGCAGCTGGCAGCTCCTCCAGCTGCACCTCCTCTTCTCCTGGTAGCTCAGGTTTGTTTGCACCGTCTTGCACAGACTGCTTTTAAATAATTCTTCTGCTGGGGATGATACAGGAGAGTTGTCTTTTGTATGCATGTTCTCTTTAACCTTTCTCTAATCCTTCTTGTGGGTCCTGAGCATTGCAAATCCTCTTCTCTTCGAGTACAGACTCTGCTGGTTTCTTGATTGGGGAGGGGAGAAGAGGGAGATGCTGTCATGTGGAAGCAAAGGATGTATTCTATCGCTCTCTTAATCCTCCAGTCTGTTAGAAAGCAGCTACACATCCTGCCTGATTGAATACCTGCCTCGTAATTCAATCTCGGAGTTCCGCTGCCATTCATAAATAGATTACACTGCTGTGCTGCAGGGCTGAGCCAGGGTTTGTGTATTCCACCAGGCAATCCATGGCAGGGGGATTTACCCTCTGCTGTGGGGAGGCGAAGCAGCTGAGCAAGAAGCTGAGTTGGGGTGTTCGAGGGCAGGGATTGTCAATTTTATTTCCTTTGGTGTGCGCACACCCAAATATTCCCTTTATGTGGCTCAGAGCCACACGGATATTTAGATATGGATGGTGAGATGGCTGCTGTCTCTATCTGCTTTTAATTTGTCCTGTCAAGTAGATATTTGGTGACTTGCACAGTTCTGACCCTCTACTTCCCCAGTGAAAAGTGGCTCAACCCCTGTGCCCTTCTGCCTTGACCAGCCTGTGCAATGTCCATCAACACTGGCTGGCACTTCTTTGGTAGCATCAACACACACTTCTGGCCTGGTGGGACAGAGGGTAACAGATGTGGCTTTCTCACACATAGACAAGCTCCACTTCAGATCGTGTGTTGCCACTTTGAGAGACAAAGTGATCTGTGTTTGCAAAGCGCAGGTATCTGTGACCTGACAGAATGCAATTCAGAGCTGGTAAGTAATAATCAGATAGGCTTAGCAACTAAAGAAACTTCCAGGGTTTTGCTGGGATCAGAGCCATGAAATGATGTTTGTTTGTGGACTCCTCTCACATTTGCCAGGATCTTGTGCTGTTCTAGGGCCATGGCACAATGGACATGGGGATCTGAACAGGGGAAGCTGGTTATGTGGTGCTGTCTTTGTGCCTCTTGGCTTATGAAGTGGTAGATGCTCATTCCATTGGTTCCTTCCCAAGAAAGTTCTTCCAAGGTATCTTTGCGAGCAGAATGAATGGATCTCACTGCAGTGTAATTTTTTTTGCTGCTCTTTTTTTGTTCATTAAATGATATATATTCTCATGGAGCCTCTAAAATAAATTGTTGTTGCAGAAGCACCTTTTAAAACTTGTCAGCTGTGGGGTTTTTCCCCAGTACCTTTGCCTCTTAGGATCATAAATGGCTTCCTAAAGCAGGAAAAAACCATTATTAATAACACTGCCTAATGAACTCATTTGGCTTTCTGCCCAGCTTCCAAAAACAGCAGTAGCACCAGGCTGGATACTGTTGTCTGACTGTAATTATGTTTATATGGAAAGTTAATTTTTGTTTTCATAAATTGATTTGAGGCTTCTGGAAGCTATTTGGAGATAATTAACTTTGCCCACACAGACCTATATAAGGGTGTTTGTTTACAAGGTAGCACTCGGTGCTGGAGCATGGAGGTAGGTTCCTGGGATCAGCTGGAAATATTCAGTTAGCAGCTCAGGGCAGCTGTTTTCAGACACGATTCCCTCATTTTGGGCAGCAATAGCAGGCAAACACCACAGCCTTGAGATTTTTCAGGCTGGTAACAACCCTCAGGGTGGACCTGCAGTCCCTCGCTGCAATCCAAATGAGCCGCAATCCAAATAATTCAAGCACTGCAAAAGCTGGTGCTGGAATTACAAACTCCCTCAACGTGAACGACAAACCTGACAGTCCCAAATGGAAAAGGCCTGTAAGGAATGAGACCAGACCTCCACAAATAAGCAGTTGTGAGGCAAAAGCAGTTCCCATATATCTCTTATAATGGTGAGGATGGAGAACAGGCAGCAGCCGCGCCAGGTGATTTAATGGGGCCTTCACCAGCAGGATGCACGATGTGATGCTGCAGAAGTGACTTATTTGTTCAGTCACAGGCGTGTGTCTTTGGGTTTCTAGCCCCTGCAGTGAACTCTTCCTTCAAATCAATTCATTAATGAGCTAATTTATTATGCATGGAGATCCATTAGAGAAATGTGTAATAACCTCAGGATGCAGAGCTCTGCTCCAGCACACGGCTACTGAAGAACAAAAGAGGGAGGAAAAAGCAAGGGCTCCCTGGCAGCTCTAAGTCTGTTTGGGAACCCTTGCCTGACCCTTTTAAAATGCAGAGGAATGCATAAAGTACTGTGGATCGTGTCTAATAAAGAAGTGGATGGCTTGGCTGAATGGAGCAGCTTGTGTAGGTCAGTGCCCAGGGTGCTTCTTTAAAGCTGCATTTTTAAAGCTCCTGTGTCAGTGCACCATTGGCTTTCTCCTTAAAGAAAAAAAATTGTAACTCAGAGGCCTGAAGATGTAATGATTTCTTACTGCACACTTCAAAACCGTGGACAAAGCTGTATCAGAAGGCCTTCAGGGCAGTTTGGTGTAAGATGTGTCCCTGCTTTTACTGGTGGAGGGACTGGATGGTAGTTAGAATTCATAATTTTGGGTCTACAGAGGATGCTGTCTGTTCTGGTCTGTCTTGCTTGTAACAAAAACCGATTTTTCTCAGCCCTTGCAGAAGACTGATGTCCACACTGTAGCCAGACTGCCAGCAAGCCCCTAAATTCCAGCTTTTCCTGTTTGAATCTTTGCATTCCTGTCTCTTGAGCAAATCCACAGGGTCAGTGTTTTGCAAGTTTTATCTACTGTGTTGATCAGGATCAGGAAATTTCTACAGATTGAAGGTCAGCATGCTGGAACAACAGCCATGGGTGATCAGAGAAAAAAGGAACTTCCAGAAGATGCTTGTGGTGTTTCATCTGGTAATCCTGTTGTTGTAAAACAAGCAAAGCAAAGTGTTAATAGAGATGTTACAGGTTTCCTAAGGTTGTTCTCCATCTTCCTGCTCTTCCTTTCCCCTGAGTTCCCCTCTTATGCAGCAGCAGGGTTATGAGTTTTATTCTTGATTTGCTACTGCACTTTCTGTCAGTTAGACTCAGAGTCCAAACTCTTTTAACCTATATCTATGACTCTGAGAAAAAAGAGTATTTTTCTGTAGAGGAAACTTGCCCTTTTCCTTTCATTGATGAATATTCAGGCCCCTGCTGGCCAACTCTCTTCTCAAATTCTGTCCTGGGATTAACCAGCATCTTGAGAGATCTGGCAATTCAAGGCTGACAGCAGCTAAAGTGGAATTTCCTTTTGGATCCCGTGGTTTGGACACCAGATGGTGAAATGGGTCGAGTACACATGTGCACTTAAAGCACTAATGTTAAAACAAAAATCCTGGAAGCAGGTGTGGATGAAGGGCTGTGAATTGGAAGGGCTGCTCCTTCCTCCTCCATCTGCTGAGCTTTCCCAATGATAGGTGAAGAGTTTACCCTTCATCTCTCCAGTTATTTGCTTCTGTATTTTATGGAGACTGTTTATTGTGCACTACAGGCTGCTCCATAGCTGTGTTCCCATGCCAACCATCCTGCAATATGGTGAACATGCTCAGTGAAACAAAGCAACTTTAATCCTCAACCTTTGGATGTCTCCTGCCCATCGGGGCCAAGCCTCCAAAGAGGAACCCTACTGCTTTCAAAGTGGAGCTCCAGGTTCCAGTTAATTGGGCCCAGTCATTAAAGGAAATTCAGTTTATGTCTACTGGGACTGTGAAGGGAGTAGATTTTTTAATAGCAAATATCTACAGTGTGTATTGGTTGTCCTCAGGTTAAAAAAAAAAGCAAACTCTCAGCAGAGAAGAAATAATTCTAATTGCTTGCCGTTGGCAGAATAGCTGCCCTGCTCTTTAGAAGCTGTATTTATATCCTGTAAGAACCAGCTCATTAGCTCTATTGCTCACACAGATAATCAACAACATAATTAATAATTATTTATATGACACCTATGGCAGAGGGCTTGGGATCACACAACAAAACATCATTTCCTTATGATTACTCAGGCATTTCTATGCGTATTTTTTCCCCTTTTTTCTGTCCATTCTTGACTTTCTCTGGCTTCTGTGCCAGTTTTTAATGTTTGGCACAGGTTTTTTGGTTAACTTTCCACCAAGTGTGTTCTTCCCTATTATAAACCTCTCTGCTCTCTGAAGTCCCACTTGATTGACAGAGTTTTTCAAGTGCCACAACTTTGTCACCCTGCAGAGCAACCTGGATTGTTATGAACAGCTAATATCTCTGCTGACCTCAGTTGCATTTTTTGTCCTGATTTGTGGACTGACCCCTGTCTGCTCTGGGATGTCAAAAAGCAGGATTTCTCTTGGCCAAGCACTCCACCTGTTCTGCATTTTCCCAGGCCAAAGCAGGGCTGTGGGATGCTGCGTTTGGGCTACACCCAGGCTGTCTCTCCTGGGGAGGACTTCTGATCAGATCATTCAGATGCTTTCTCCTGGATGGGATTTTATCTATTTGAACCAAAGATTTTATTCTTAGACAAAGCCAACCTTCTGCTGGATTTCCCTGGCAGTGCTTTGAGTCACATTATGCAAGGCAGCTCCCATCCCCTGACCTGCAGGGTGACCCACGGGGCAGCTTTCATTGTGTTTTGCTAATGCGGGGAATTCTTGCAGCTGCTGGCAACAGGGGTGACATGCATCAGAAATCCTGCAGTCACATCCCATAAAGCCCTTCCCCTGCGGTGCTGTCAGCCTGAGCTGTGTCAGGGCAGCAGGGATGGGTGTGGGACAGCACACGTGAGCCTCAATCCTTGCTCAGCACAGCAGAGAAGCTCCAGGAAAGAGCTAAAGCTGCTGTGAGCTGAGCACTTGGGACAGGCTGGCACTGAGGAAGGTGAAGGGGCTCACTGGGAGGTGGGAAGGAGAGCAGGAAATCAGGGAGCACCCCTGTAATGGGACATTTGTGAGGTGGAGCTCATGCTGTAGAGACTCATTTCTTATGAGCTCTGGAGAGCAGGTCAGGTGTCAAAATGCATTTGGGAAAATTTGAAGATGTGTTTTGGGGGAGGAGGGGGAGGAGCTGGTGTCTGACTGGGGATGTTGCTCCTGTGCTGGAGGAAAGGTGTTCTTGCACAGAGCATCCTTGTGCTGACAGAGCAGAGGAAGAGGGTGCATCTGAATAGGATTGCAGGAGACAGGAGATCCTAAAGCGGGTTACTGCTGTGTGAAGCAGCCAAAAGGGAAAGAGGTGTGCCCTGCTGGTGGCACCTGCCTGCTGTGGGGAGGCCACTCTTGCCCTGCTCCCTCTCTGGATTGGTGTCTGTGGAGCTGGGAACCCAACGTGCCTTTGCCATATCTGTGAGCCTCAGCCTGAGGCTTGGAAACTGTTTGCTGGCACCGTGTGTTGCTAAGCAGATGGGCCTCTGCGTTTGTACCCGCTCAGGTTTTTCAGAGAGGGTGGCTTTGGTGTGGCATTTCACTTATTGTTGCCAGCACAGAAAAACAGAAGGAAAAGCATCTCCAGTTCCTTACCACATGCGTTCCCTTCCTCTTTGTGGCCCCCATCCAACACCTAAGTAGATGCTTGCCCACAAAATGCTCTGGGAGGAAAAGGAGAGAAAAAAAAGCCCCAGCCGGGTTGACTGCAAGACGCAACAGGTGAAATTCTGATGTGAGGAAATACCAGAAAAGTCTTACCTAAGCATGCTAAAAATACATGAGGGTGGGGCAGCTGAGTTACTAGAGGGGAAACTTGAACTACTGAAGGAGCCTGTAAGTGGTTTGAGTATGCCAGGGCATTTGCTGGTGTCTTTCTCTGAGGGCAGGTACCAGCTGGGGTGTGTAGGGGATGGCAGCACTGTGGGACGTGCCATCCAGCCCCTGCCCACAGAGCTGGGTGCTTCAGGGAGGCAGCTGGCTGGATTCTCCATGCCATTTTCCTTCTTCCTAGCAGGGCAAGGGCTCAGTCTGTTTCCACGTTCTGAGTTTTATAAAAAATGACAGGTAGGGTGTTTTTTTGGTTAACCACAAGGGTTCCATTTGAAGTGTGATACAGCAGTGAAGCTGCAATGAGTCTGTGGTGTCCCATCCTCCTTCAGTGGAGTGAAAGAGTTAAGAACGATGCTTCAGAGTTAAAATATAAAAAATTATCCAAAATGTTTTGAGAATTCTTACCTTCCCTCATTAAGTTTTCACCTCCTTGGTACTTGAGGCTTCTCCTCCTTGGTTAAGGAGATTATTACCCCTGAAAAATGCATTTTGACAGATTGCCTAAGCCTCATTGGCTGATTGGATACAAGCTGACTCGTTTCTCTCTGTCCCAGTGAGTGATCCATCTCTCTTACCCATTGATTTTTATTTCCTTATGTCTTGAGATTTATGGAACTAGATGAATCAAAGCACAAATTCTGTTGCCAAACCCTTGAAAGATCAAAGCGGTTGTATTTCACATCTTCAGCACCCTCTTCTTCTCCCTCTGTTCAGTAAGGAAAAATAAACCATTATGTGTTAAAAACATGTAGCAACAGATTTCTTCATCACCCAAAGGCTCTACATACCAAAACCAGTTTTTGTTGCTTTTTTGTGTGTCCATCCACCCCTTGCCATGGCAGTTAACAGAATTCCATGGTTTGTGAGCTAAACAGGCACTGAGCATATGGGAGAATTGTGAGTTACATAATTTTCCTTTTTTTTTTAAATGTAGATTTTTTTTTTTACCAGATCTCTAGCTGATGAAGAAAGAGACATATTGGGAAAGAAGGTGTGGGTGAAACAAGGACAACATTATCCTTGTGCTTGGCCACATGGGTAGGTTTGTTTTTGGAACACCCTCTCTTGCAGATGATCTGCCCATAAGTATCTGTTGCGCTTTTTGGTGATATTTTCTCCTCAGCATTGTTTTTCCTGCCTCTAACATAAAAATGCTATGTTTTTTTGGGTTTTTTTGGGAGTGTGTGACCACATTAAACACTTGAATCTTTTCTTCCCAAGGGGGAAGAACAAGATATCTTCTCCCTCCTCCTTTGTTGTGCCTACTTCTGATTACAGCACTAGGGTGGAGATTTTTCTTTGCTGTGTTGATGAACAGAACTCCTGTGTCACTACAGATGTTGCCAAGAAAGAGTCTGATTTAAGATATATTTTAGAATGTAAGTTCTGCTTGAGAAGTGCCACTATATTTCTGCTGCTTCTGGGAAATTTAGCTGCTGAGTTGCTGCCAGAGGAGTGAGTGCACTCCCTTTATCTGATCACCACTTCACCCTTCCTCAGTCCTTCATGGCAGCATCCAGAGAGCACACTGTGCATAGCTGATGTCTGATATGTTCTGTTGCAAAGCTGAATGATGCATTGCATTGTTCAGCAAAACCTGTTGGTGTGTTTATTGTGAATGTTTGGAGAAACAAAATCAATAACGTTTACGTAACACTCCTGTCATCCACTTCAGCCTCTCCCTTGTAACCGTGGATGCCTTTCCTGAAATGAGTAATGAAATGTATTTAATTGTTTGCTGTGATGGTCACAGGACAGCAGCTCCAAAGCTGTTCTGATCACCCCAATGTACAGTAAAAACTCCAGCAATTTTCACGTGCAAATGAGCATAAATTAGTGCAATGTCTTGTTTGTAAATGAGCACAAATAGCTGCGCTGGGTTCATATTTTTACTGTCAAGATTATTATCCCTCTGAAGGCACGGAGCTCTTGTTGCAGCTGCTTTCCTGTGCATTCTGCAGAAAAGGGCCCTGGCTGAGCAGAGCAATCCTGTACAAAGCAAGACAGTTGTGCTGCCACTGAATCACAGGGTGGCTTTTTTGCTTTTTGTGTGTGTGTTGTATTACATGATTACATGCCTCTAAAAGATCATCTGCCTCTGTCACTTCAGACTTGCAAGGAGGAGGTGACAAGTGGCTGCATTTCTCACTGTCCTGCTCAGACAGGGCCATGCTGGGCTCTCACTGTTCATCTCTGCTGTGACAAAGGGCAAATGATAAATAATTTTTTCTTTCCCCATAAGGGAGTTCACCTCCAATACTGTTCAACAGAAGTCTCTTTGCTTTAAAAAAATTATTAGAAATTAGTTTCAATCTCAACTGTGTCTTTGTCACTGTAGATAGTGAGGAATTGATGTTCAGGTCATAGTTTACTAAGTGAATTTTCTCCCTAAAATAAATAGATCACCCATCCAGACTGGGTGGGGTTTTTTTTTTTTTCAGTGACCTGTAATAAACTGAAACTCCTTCATAAATGGTAATTAAGTGAAAGTCCTTCATAAATGAGCTAATGGGTTGGCATAGGTCAGTGATGGAGGCCTGTGATGAATCTCAGTTTGCCCCTCAGCTGGTTTCCCTTGGTTTGCTCAGAAGTGTTCTGTGTACCACAACCTGAACCCTAATGTGTAGATCACCCTGAGTGCCAGTGACAGGTCAGGGAAGACAAGGGATGAAATCAGATTACAAATATTCTTGGCAGTCCTCTCAGCTCTTTGAAGAGATTGCTGTTTGTCTCATTTTGTCTTCTGCTGCTGACTGCAGTGTAGGAGCATCTGATTATTATAGAAAAGATGTGGGATTATCATACTGAAGCAACTAAAACAGAGAAACTTGTTCTTGGCATGTTCCAAAGCCTGTTAAAGCTGGTAACAATCTCTGCTTTCATTGCTCAGCCTTTCCTAACTCTGTCCTCCATAAGAAAAGCTGTGTTGGAACATCTAAAGAGCCTGGTGGGTGCGTGTAAAGAGCCACAGGCTAAACAAGTCTGTGCAGTATTTACCAGAGGCACTGAAGCTCCTGGTGTAATTTTAGTGCAGTCAACCCAGATTTGGGGGTCAGCTGGGCACTGACCTGTGCTTCAGCCACTGGGAGCTGTTGCTGGGATGAGGGCAGAGTGCAGGATCACTGGTATTTGGGATATGCTGCACATCTGAGTCTGGGGCGGTGGGCAGGCAAAATGTCCTGCTTGTAGTGCAGACAATTCTGGCCTCCCTGACTGGAGGAGCTGTGGTCAGAGGGCTGGGGAACAGCAGTCCTGTGGCTGGAGGAGTGCTGGAATGCTTGCCCTGATTGCAGGCTGCAGCACAGAATGAGGGGACTGTGTGGGAGAGAGAGAGCTCTGTGTCCTGTCTCTGCAGCTTCACCCCAAAGCTGTGATGGGAAAGCCTACAACTCATTAAGGACATTTTCCTTAGCAATGTCCTTAGTCACTTCCCAGGATACTACTTTTTTCCTTGCCTTTCTCTTCCTGCTGAGGAGGTAGCTTTCTTCTAAGTGGGTTATGCTAGGAGTTCATCCCACCTGACTCAGCTCTATCCACTGCTTGGTCTGTTCTGAGTCAGTCCCTTCCTAGGAATGCTGTGTTCATTGTTACTGGTAGAGAGCTTTAACTCCAGCTGGACAAAGCTGGCAGCTTTGGGCTTGGAGTCATGTCAGGGCTGTGAACAGAGCAGGGTGGGAAGCTCTGCCAGGCTTTGGGATCTGCCCAGCAGTGCCAGTGAGGAGCTCAGCATGACTGGGAACACCTGCTTGAGCTGCAGAGAGCCCTTACAGACCCCCTTCCTGCTGCTGGGGGGTGTCCCAGCTCAGGGTGTGTCTGTGCTGCTTGGTGGCTGCTCTGGAGGTGCAGGTCTGCATGGAAGGGCCATGTCCACAGAGGTTTGTGACAGGGAGGTCAGTGTGACCAAAAATAACATTTGAGGTTGTGTGTGTGACAAGCTAAACCAGCCTACGCTCATATTTGCTGAATTAGCTGCAGCACCTGAGGTGACTTCTCGTGCTCCTGCACCATCTGTGGAAGGACAGGCTGAGCTGGGACAGAGCCAAGCAGCAGTCAGCCTGTCCTCGCTGCTGTGGGCCACCAAGGTGAGTTTGTCCTGGATCAGCACGAGGAGAGCAGGGCTGAGGTAACAAAATCTCTAAAGAGCTACCTTGCCCTGTGGGGAACTGAGCAGTCCTTGGCATTATTTTGTACAAAATACTGATCATGACAGCTCCTAACTGCAGGGGATTTTCAGAAGCCTCTGGGGATTTTGTGTGAACATCTGTTTTTGGTAAAGCATTTCCTTCTAAGAGAACAGCCATGCAAACAAGCTATTCCTCAGTGGGTAGGATTACACTGCTTTAACTGCATTTGCCAGGTAAAATTCTCTGTTCTGTGTGGGTACTGGAGAACACTTTTGAGACATTTCTTTCCTGCAATCTGTTCTTCCATGGATCTACAGCCTCCTGCTAGCTTAGCTGCCTGACATGTCAGAGACTGTCACCTTAGCCTTCCTCTTAATAAAGATGTTCTTTGCCTGTTTGCTCATGGGTCTTCCCTGCCACTCCAGAGGTTTAAAAGAAAAAATGAGTTCAGGTTAAATTACATTAATGTGCAAATATGTACTGATTTCATCTACAGAACACTCTTACAGCTTCCTCCATAAAGCTGTACAAATAGCAGTAATCCTTCCCTCCCTGGACCCCATCAGTCACCAACATTCTCACTCTGAGATGGTGAACTTTCTGTGACACCAGAAAGTTTTGCCCGTGGGTGTGTAATGCTCTTGCTGGTGCTGCAGAGGTAGGTGTAAGGTGCTGGAAAAAATCTCATTCCTTGTTTCTCAGGCTTGCCCTCATCGACTCACTGAACAACATCAGCTGTGGGGCTTGGTGTCCCCTCCTTTGCTCCAGGTATCAGGTGTGCAGGAAGGAGGGCAGAGGCCCTGGTGATGAATGAGGCAGAACCCAGTTTAGTTGATGGGATGTCCTTTGATAGACAGCTTTCATGTCATAAAAGGCTTTTGGCATGTAGGAAAGGAGGAGCACCTCAAGGACACCACTGCAACCTGCCTTTCCCACTGTGGCTTTCCAAAGCTGGGAGCAGCAGGTTAATTTACAGTGGCTCTCTTTGCCTGTGCTGCTCACCATCTGGCAGGGAACCCCTCTGCTCCTCCTGGCAACACACAACACACAGGTACATCAAAACCAGGCTTCTGCAGAAGCAGGAACAGCTCCTTACTGAATGTACCTTAAAAACAAGGCTCTGTCCAAGGTTTACAGCAAACATGGCTTTCCTGCAATCCAAGGCTGTGAGTAAAATAGGGACATCAAGGAGATGATCACAAAGCACCTCCCTTTTGGTGTGGAAGCTGCTAAGGCTGTGCTTGCCAAGGCACAGGACTTGCTGTTGATCTCTGCAAAACCTGTTATGCCCTGGAGGCCTTTCATGTGTCTGTTTAATATTGCAATTACACTTGTGTCTTTGCAGGTGAAGGCCAGGGGCTTGTTGCACTGAACTTAATTATATTAGTACATGATTTCTCTTCTCCAAGCCTTCTTTAAAGGATGACTGTGTATTTCATCCTTGGTGCCTGAGGGAAAGGACTGCCTGCTGAAGATGTTTTTAATGATGGAGGTGAACAGTTCTTTAACAAGATGGGACCTTCCTTGCTGAGACACCAAAACTGGTGACAGCTTTAGCTTAGGCAGCCAAGTCAGGGAAATGAGCTTTGTAGACTTTAAGTTGTGGTGTCTTCTTGGAAGGTCCTGTTCTCTGGCTTGCTTTCCTCTTGTGCATGTGTTTGCAAGCCAGTGCAGTGTAAATCCCCTTAGAGGGAAAGCTGTGGGAGGGGATCACCTGAAGCCTAAGCTGTGTGGAATCCAGGATGAGGTATTTGTTTAAGCATCTCTGCTGTATTTGTCATGACCCTTGGCTTGCTTAGTGCTGCGTGTGACCCTGGTGGGTAAGAAAAGCCACTTAGTAAAGAAGTGCATTTCTGGAGAGCAGCAGAAAGATTTCCCCACAGTTTGGCTCTTGTATCTCTGCACTATCTGTAAGCTGGATAAAAGCCTTGGAGGAATGATTATCTGAGCAAGATTGAATCTGGAAGAGAGGCTCATGGATCCCAGGAAGAAACTGGCTGTCAGAATGTAGTATTGACTTGAAGAAAGGAAGTCCTTGGAGGCACTATTGGCTGTCATTACTGATGTAGTGGAGGCTGCCTAAAGTGCCATTTCTTGAGAGTGGCATCATTTTTTGCTGTACTTTTTTTTCCTGTTTTTTGTCTCCTCCTTTTTGCTTTTGAAGAGGGTTGGCAGAAAAGCAACACGAGCACATGTCATGAGTGAACTGACAGCACATGCTGAGCTGGAGCCTGCTGAGGGACTTCTTCTGAAATGAAGGGCAGAGGGGGCGTCCTGAGGGACTGGTTCCCCTCAGCAAATACCAGCCTGGAACTGGAAGGGTTTCCAGCCCTTTTTTGCAGAGAGCAGACTCTTCCCTGGACTCAGACAAAGGCAGGAGCTGTGAGGCTTTTTCTTTCACCTGCCCACATTAGATTTTGCCCTCAAAAGTGGGGCTTCCATTCAGGAGATGCAGTGCCAGGTCACAGACAACTTGGGACAAACCTGGTGTCTGTGGTAGAAAATGCAGAGGGAAGAGGGTGAAGGATCTCAATATTGATTTAAGACTTGGCAGAAATAGCCCTAGGGAAAGTGAATACAGCTGCCTCCCTCCTGTTTGTCTTTGGTATTCCTCCACTTGCTCTCTCAATTCTGAGCCTGAAACAATAGGGGAAGAGCTCATGGCCCTTGGGAATGCTGGCTGTTCCCAACTCTTACAATGAGGCTGGGCAGAGCAGCACTAATTGAAACAACGCTGTCCCAGCCCAAGGGGCCATCTTGGTGTTTGGTATGGAAATTTCAAAGCCACTTGGTGGACATGTACTTTTTCTTTTTAGTGGCTTTTTTTTTTCCTTTTTTTCTTTTTGGTGGTGGTGGGTTTTTTTCTGTGTTTGTTTTCTTTTTCTCTCCAAGGAGGCCTATCCACATGTCTTTGGTGGCATGCAAAATAGGAATTTTAAGTTCTCTGGCTTTAGTAATGCATTTCCTGAATTTCAAAAATCCCTCTTTGCAAAAGTTAGTAATTTTGGTTAGGGTTCTGTTTCTATTTGTCTACTTTCAGACCACTCAACAACTGCTTCAGACATAATGACTTTGGGCTGTGCATTCCACAAAAATGTGTCCAAATAGTCCTTGAGAAGCATGTGGACATCTATTAGAGCCATACAGCAATATTCCAGTTTCTTATGTACTTTCCTAATGGCACAGTCTGAGGATAAGGAAAAGAATAATATAAGAGGCTTGTGCATGCCAATGTTTTCCTTATCCAGCATTTAACTTTGCACTAAATAACTTCTAAAGTCCTTCACCCCTTAATGAGGTGCCTTTGGGAACTGAGTACCTATTAGTAGCCTACTGACCTGTTCTGGTGTCCTCATCTGAAACTGGGGTAGGTTGGCAATACCCAGTCAGCTACAAGCAATCTGTGCACACTGATAATTATTCTCAGGATAAAAAGAGACATGCCCTATTCCCAAAACAATGTGGGAGGGATGGGAAAGGGTTGCTGCCCAGTCTGCTGGAGATAGTGGGTAGTGTGAGGATAAAAAAGCAGGAGAGATTGAGAAAGGGTGATACAAGATCCCACCTCTTATCACAGATCCTCGCTCTGGCTGGCATTGCTCCCAAGGGGCTCTGCCCCAGGGGTGTGTCTGGCACTGTGGGGTGTCCCAGATGAGTGTCTGGCTTTTCTCCCCCAAGGACACACTGGCTGGGATACTGAAGTGACTCAGTGTTTGGATGTCTGGATGTGCTTTCAGGCAGAGATTTGCTGTGTTGTCCATGACTGAGATGGTTTTGGATAACCCTGTTGTCCATCTGTCTGGTTAAGGCTGAGATGTAGGTAGTCCTTGTTTTGTCCTTCTAAGGAGATGAAGGAAGCATTTTGAGGAGGCTTTTAAAATCACATTCTTGATTTGCAATGCTTTTTCTTCCCTTTTCTTCCAAAAGGAAGATGCTTTTTTGGAAGTGATTTTATGCTTATGTTTGGAATCTCTTTTCCCTGTATTTCCCCATCTGGATGCAGTTAGGCTTTACATCCAGTTCCCTGTGACTCAGCATGCCTCTGTGGCCTCAACCCCCAAGGCTCTGCTCCAGGGCTCTCTTGGAAGCACCATCCCCTGTAGAGTGTGGCTTCCTGGATGCTGCCTTTTGCCTTGGGAAACTGGGTCTCACCGACTTCAGCAACTCTATCTTATCTTCAAGGTACCTCTCAAGGTTTTAACTCAAAGCCTTGGAAATGGTCTGGCATCCACGTTATCTGCAGAGCTGACTCTGCCCATGGCAGCTGAGATCAGCTGGACAGGATTGAAAAAAAAAGAGTAAAACTACTTTGGTCCTAATTAGAAACACTGAGGAGAAAAGAATTGAGGAATATGTGTTAAAAACGGAGCCAGCTCTGCTCATGGCCTGCCTGGGAGTCAGGGAGACACTCAGAAGGCTGTTGGGTTCAGATTCTCCTGCTCCCTGGTAGGGGCTGTAGTGACCAGCCCAAGCTGAGCAGGGGCAGGAGGCAGAGCAGGTGGTGGCTCTGTGGGACAGGAAACCAGGGCACCCAAGTCAAAAGGAGTTTGCCAAGGTCAGAGGGTGGGTTAGTGGCAGAAGTTGACCTGAGTCATCTGGAGCCCCTTTTTGGGGGAGGTGGGCTCAGTTCCAGAGGTGTCAGGAAGCAGACACAGCATCTCATGGTGTCTCAGTCCTGGCTCTGGAGGCAAAGAGCACAAAGCCCTGCTGAGGAGGAGCTGCTGAGCATGTTTTAACAGCACCCTGATACAAGGCACTTGATTCCCAGGGAAGTTTGCCAGAATCCTGGCAGTGACTGAAGGTAGGAGTGAAAGTAGGGATGGGGTTGTTTAAACAGCTCTGCTGTTGCCTTCTGGAGAAGGTCACCAAAGGGGGGTGAAGTGGACATTTGGATACTTGACTCCCCTTTGTGGCTGAAAAATGTCCATCCTGGATTCATTTTTCCCCTGGCGGGGAAAGTTGTATGCTAGACTGTCCCGTTACACTGCAGCAGACACGGAGATCTAGTTAATTTAAGTGCCTCTTACTTCAGCTGAAACATATTTGCAATTGGAATACCATTCCTGCTCACTGAGCAGAGTCCTGGAAGCCACAGGCTTTTGTGTGAGAGATCCAATTAAAATGCAAAAAGAGAGATGAGGTGAGTAAAGCTTTCCCCACAAATTCTGGGAGGGATTTCCTGCATGAGGCCAGCCTTGACCTTGAGCATTCCCAAGTCCTTTCCCTGGGATGCTGACCCAGTATTCATAAATCATTTGAAGCATGAAGTGATCTTTTTATTTAATAAATAATAAAAAAAAGTAATTGGATTGACATAAATTAAAGCTGAGTTAACCTGTCTGGAATAATTGGATTGGTAATAATGGGCAGCAGTGTGGATTGAAGTAGGTCACAGTTTAACCCGGAGGCCTGCAGAGGCTATTTTTTTTTTTCTATCCCTCCCCTCCCTTGCCTTTTTTTTTTCTTTTTTTCCCTCTCTGAGAGCACAAAGACATGAGATGGGAGGTAGATAACCAGTGTGTGCTGTGTGCACAGGGCTGCTCATATCTGGGGAATCGCTTTAGGGAAACTCCAGTTCCAAACTTGGATGTTCCTGAGAATAATGTTCCCTGGTTCATTGCTGGGAAGTGACAGACAACTGTGACAGAAGCTGTATTGTACATGGTTGCAGTGATAAATCATTTCACAGGGATTAACCCTCTATCCTTGCCATACTGTCCTTACATATCACTGGTACAAAAAAGGCTGGAGGAGCTGCTCTTGAATCGGGGCTTTCCAGTGACAATGAAATGTGTAAATCACCGGGGTTTGGGGTTGCTCTCTTCTATTATTAGCATATATGTAAATGCTTCTCTAGGTAGTCTATGCATTTAAGTTTGACTGGACTCTTCCTGTATCCCTGGGTGACAGCAACAGTGATAAATAACCATAGTGTTGAATAAAATCAGGAGTTTTAAACTCAAAGTAGCTTAAAGCTATTTTACATTGCTCTGCTTCTGGCTTGAGACCTTCAACCTTCTTTGACTACTGGTTAGAAATGAAGAGTACTGCTGAAGTGCATCCAAAAGGAGTGATTCCTCCAAGCCCTTGAAAAATATCCCAGGCTTGGGAAGTAACTCTGAGATATTGCTTCAAAGCAGTTGCATGGTCCTCTCCCAAGACCTTGATTGGAAGCATTGCTGCATTTGACACCATATCCTTCACTCCAGTGAAATCCAAATCCATCCAGGCACAGATGTTATGTTAAGCACATGAGAAATCTCGTCTCCATTGGGATAAAAACATTTCCAAAGGAACCACTTCCCTCAGAGTGGCAAGAGGCCAAGAGTACCACTCAGGCAGTTGAAAAATGAGCTGTGTAAAAATCCTCTTGAGATGAAACCCTCCTCTGATCCTGAAGCAAGCAGGATATTGAGAATATGTGCTAAGGAGAGGTTCGTGTAGGAAAGGTTCACGTCCCTGTGGTGTGCCCTGGGAAGGGCTGTAGAAGTGGACATGCTGCAAACCATGCTGGAGGTGTGGAGCCAAGCAGGGATGAGGAGGCAGTCCAGCAAGACCAGGCCTGCTTTCTCACCCAGGCCATTTGGGTCTTGTTTGCTTTATTCTGTAAGAAATTGATGATGGTTCTGTAGTTGCAATAGCTGCTTTGTTAGGTGAAGTTAACTGGACTGTGGCCAAATCCTGCTGCCTTTCCAAAATTGCCTCAGTAGTTCTGATTGTCACGTTAAAACCACTTGCTGCAGTTGGCTTATTTGGAAGAGTGGCTGGTGTAAAACATGTCCTTAGCCATGCTGTATCACCTGCTTGGCAGGGAAAATGGGTTTGGAAGAATTACTTGCCACCCTAGAACTTTTTTCTGCAGCCACACCCTGACCCTGCTGGGCTCAGTGGTAAAATTCCTTGTGTTTTCGGTGGGACACTTGGTACAAGAAAAAATTTTCTGTGAGCAGGCAAGGGCATCCATAGCTGGAGCAAGGGCTGCCTGTCCGTGCTGTGCTGGGGCTGCCCCCTCACTGCCCCATTGCACTCTGTGCTGGGCAGCTCCTGGAGGCAGGATCAGCAGTCCCTGTGCCCTGCCAGGACAAGGGAGGGCTGAGGGACAGGGAATGCTCCAGAGTCACCATCTGCTCAGGAGCAGTCCAGCTAGATGCTTTCCTTTGCCTAGAGCTGATGAAAAAGTCACAGCGTGGACTTAAATAATTAGGAGATGCCTGGCTTTGGAGCAGAGAGTCACTTCTTTCCCCGCTGACCTTGGCTGATTAGCAAATATTTGGTATTATTTGTAGAATCATATCAAAGCAGCCCAGAGGTATTCATCTGCTTAAAAGGCTCTGGGAGATCTCTCTCCCCCATGGGGGTATTGCCCATCCTGGCTCTTCAAAGCAGGTTTTTTGATGAACTGACGGGAGATGCATGTTTAAGATCTCGTGGTTTTTTGATGCCTTTTTTTTTTTCTCCCCACCCCCTTTCAAAGAAGGGAGAAACTTAACATCACACTAGTCCCTTTGTGGCAGTTTGGAAGTTAAATTTACCAGGACCATTATCTTTAACAGCTGCTGCTGTCTGACAGATTGAGTTTATAGTCAGTCTTATAGGCACTAAAATCACTTTTATCCTTGTGGGTCCAATTTCAGAGCTATTCAATTTATTATCTCTAACAGCTTAACAGCTGTTCTCCCCACTCCCTCGTACCCCTCTGCCCCTCACTCCCTCTGGCTCCCCAAAGCTCAAACCTAAGGGTCACCCCTTAATCCTGGAGGCAGGAGCAGGGATGTGCACGTGCTCTCCAGCAGCACCTGGAGCTTTACTGGAGACAGGCAGCCTCCACTGATGGAGGAGGGCCCTGCTCTGGCAGTTTTTTCCGAGTGGAGCACCAAGCCATGGCCACGGCAATCTCACAAGGGCTGTTCCTTTCTCAGCACCTGGGCAATCTCCGTGCCTCAGTTCCCTCCCAAACAGAGATGTTAAAGCTTCCTCTCTTCAACTGGTGAGACCATTGTGCACCTTGGCAGCAATTAGTCAGCTGTGTTAATGGGCCAAAGGGAGGCTTGTTCTTGCTGCAATTACTCCCTGCTCAGCCATGGCACACGTTTCCCCTGCCACCTTTCCCACCCGCCCCATCCTCTCATTTTTCTCGTCGCTCTGCAGAAGCATTGATTTATTGTGTGAGTAGACACTGTGATGATGAGATATATTGTGAAAAATTGCTGAAAATTAGTAGTGAGAATTCCAAGATGGATTTCCCTTATTTCCCTGTAATGGTGGTACATGATCTATTACACCTTGGCTGGGGCTAAGTTTCCCTGAAGTTAATGGGAGGCTTCCTGTTGACACGTGTAGTCTTCGGATCAGACCTGTGGAGTTTTGGCACTTGTCAAGCGATAGCAAAATCTCAGCAAGTCTTGTGGCACAAAGGAGACTATGCAGACCTGTCACTGAGTGTCTGTTTCATTCTTTTAATCTTCTCCTCGGTTCTATTCAAGTTCTTATGCTGCTCTTGTTCCAGTGGTGCCCGAGTGCCCTCCAATGGTGCTAATGCTCCCACAAAGAGATAATAATGATACCCGGCTGCTTCAGAGAGTCCCTTTCTGCTCTGCTTCATTTCCCTTCCACCTTACAGACAGTCTGATTATACCCCGTGGCTATTCCTACTCTCTTGTCAGCTTCAGAAAGGAAGAAAGAAGTCATTAGAAACCAACGAAAATGTTAATTGTATCATAAATCTCTGAACAGAGCAGCATTTCAGCAGTTTATTCTGATTTGGGTGTGTGGCACTGCAGCTAAATCTTCTTTTCTTTTTCCTGTAAGTCACTGAAAGGCTCAGAAAAGATGGAGGAGACAGCCCGGTTTGCCAAAGCTGTTTGCAACATCAAATAAAGCTGCACAGTCTCAGCATTTAAGCCTTAGACCTAATTTGGAAGCAATACTTGAAGAAGTACTGAATAAATTCTGTATGGTTTTTCTTTTTATTAGGCTGAAATAAGTGTTTGCATGCTCTTTTTCAATGTGTGTTTCAAAAATGGCTTTAAAAGTTTACGGGACTGAGAGCACATCCAGCACAGTAGAAGAAGAATTGGGCTGATGCATCTTCCTAGCAGAGGAAAGGCATCAGTAACAGTGTGACCATGTGGCCACAGGAATCAATCATTATGCCAAAGAAACTGCAGAACTGGAGTTAAAAAAAGAGGTCTGGAGCTATAGCAAGGGGTGCTGGACTTGGAAGAAAGGCTCAGAGCAGAGGGTGCTGCCAGCTCTCCTTGCAGAGGCTGCTGGAGCATGGAAACAAGCTGGTGACCTTGGAGAGACCTTAATCTGTGTGTAAGGGGTGTAACTGGGGGTGTATTGAAGGGAAATCACTGAAGTGATGTCAGATGGATAAAACAGGTAGATGTGTGATCTGCACAAGCTCAGGGAGCTCTGCTGTCAGTGCTGGGATTATGGAAGTCAAGGAATGCCTTTCCTTCAGGCCAGTGTCCATCCAGAGCTCCCACCTGTGCTGGGACTGTCCTTCTCAGTGTGGCTGTACTGAGGAGTCCCACATCCAGCCTGTGCTAACCCAGCTGAAGCAAATTACCACAGATTGGTAACTTCAGCACAGACTTGGCAGAGCCAGGAGGGATCTCGGGGCTCAGGAGTGGCACACACCTTGCAGGCAGGTGGGTGGCAGCCCCAGGATGGGGAGTGCAAGGCCTGTGGAGAGGCACAGCCACTGCTTTGCCTTCCCACCAGGTTCTGATGAGTTCAGGTCTATGTTCTCCACCATGTGCACAGGTTTGTGGATGTGGTTTGTGCTTCCATCCTTCTTACTTTTCTCCCTATTTCAATCCAGTTTGACTGTGACCAGTCCCTGGTAGGCAGGAGGGAGGGAAGAGGAGGGTTAATCCAATCCTTTTATCTTGCCCTTTGTCTAATTAAAACCACAACAAATGGCACAGTTTAGGTTTAAATGTAATTGTGTTTAATGAAACATTAAGGGCAATTAAAGGAGTTACCGTGGCAGCCTCTCTATACCCTCCAGGGTTATAATGGTCTGATGAAGTGCTCGTACTGGCTCTCTTGGCAGGGGGCTGTTAATTGTGTTAGAAACTGATAGTGGTTTTCTTTTAATACTGAACTTTCTCTGGGTATCCATCTCGAAGGCATTTGCTTGTGTTCAGTCTCTGGAAGCTGGGAGCAGCACATGGGCACAGTGGCTGCCCAGGAGGATGGATGGGGCACTGGGGGTACTGAGGCATCCCCTCCCCTTGGCTGAGCCCCTGAGCTTTGGTCTGGGCAGTCACTGGAGGCACCCATTGAAGCCCTGAGTTCCCTTTCTGGCCTAATATTATGCTGGCTTTATTGTTCATGGGAGACAATGCCTTAATTTTTTTCGCCTGGAAAAGGTGGTCCTGATGTAGTCAAGTTAGTTTGAGAGTTGTCAGCAAAAGGGAAAACATATTGTGCAAACTGAGGTGATTCATGCTTGTAAACATTATATAGTTGCTATCAATCTCAGACTTTTAGAAGAAGCACCTAGAGGTCATTGCTGGAGATTTCACAAGCACAAAATTTGGTGCCTTCCTCCTTAAAATGCAGCTTGAATTTAAAGCCAGCTCCTCACATTTCAAGACTTTGACTCATGCCTGACTCATGCTGTTTTTAAAAATACAGATGGGAGTTGGCAAGAGTGTGATAAACTGAGGCATGGAGGGAGAGCAAAGGCAGCTCCAGCAGTGCCACTGAGGTCAGGCTTCCCCCACACATCCCCAAAGGTAACCCAGAGGGAGCCAGGAGCAGAGCCAGGAACAGGATGCCCAGCTCTAATCGCTTTCCTGCATCTTGAAGAAATAAGCACTGCCAGGGCAGCAAAATAAATTCCAGTTAAAAAACCTGTAAGTAGACAGCAAATAGCCCCCTTGCAGAAGAAATGGGGCAGACTGGGTTCTTTCTTTGTCTCTGCTGCCTCTGTACATGAAACTGTGGCTTGAAAACAAGGTTAGCTGCTGCCTCCTGAACACGGGCAGGTTTGACAGCAGCTTTGTGGCAGCAAGGCTGCCTTCACATCCCTGACAGGATGACTGCTCTGTAAATCTTAGTAAAAGATGTCACAGCAACATGTGTCCCCCAGAGACTGGGAGGGGAAGGCAATGATATATGAGCGAAACGTGTCTCTAGAGTCCTGCCATCTATTTCTCAAGTCTTAAGAAAATGCTGCTGCTATGCTGCCTCCATTTATCTCAAATAAATATGGAGAGAAATTTCTAAAATAAGACATCTTTAAATATTTTTTAAGGCAGAGGTTATTTTTTAACACAAAAGACTTTTTCCCCCTCTTCTCAGCACATTTTCCAGTTGCTTTCATAAATAAATAGCTTAATGCACCTCCTTGTCTCCACCTGCTTCCTGCCCCATTCAGCGGGTGCTTCCTGAGGCTGTGGGGAGAGCCAGGCAGTTATCTCAGCCTCCAGCAGCTCCTCAGGATCCTCCAGCCTTTCCACAGCACAAGGGGGGTACAGATGGACCCTTATCTCCAGCTTGCAGACCAGGAGCCAAAGCCTGTGGAGATCTGGGACTTTTTCATGCTCACTCAGGAAACCTGGGGTTGATCAGGAGCTAAATCCTGTTCACTTTTTGGGGGGTAGGGAATTGTGACTTGGACATGACAGCAGCTGTGGTTTTGAGTGGTGGCTTCCCTTGCAGCCATTGTGGACTGGCTGGCTGTGGAGGTTTTACTGGGGTGTGTTTGTTTGTGTGGCTGTGTGTACCTCAGGTGACAGGTGCCTGTGGCATGTGACAGTGCCACACAGCTCTTGGTGAGCCCAGTGTGCTGTGGTGAGGAGCTCTCAGTAACTTGTGCTGGTCCTCAGTGGTGGGATCCAAGCAAGGATCCTTCTTCTTCTCTGGTGTTGAGGTAACCAAGGAGGTATATTCAGCTCTGGCAGTGTTTTTCATTTAAAGGGGGTTTTTCCCCCAAACCCAAAAGCATTCTGAAGGTGTTTCTAGCTGAGACTTCTGTTAATATTTTTCCAGACTTTGTGGCTGCTGAGTGCCCAGACTTCATATCACCCATGCCTACTTGTCCCTAGTGGTAGGAAATAAAGGAAAACAAAAGTGTTAACCTGCAGCTTTCCTGCCGTGACCCTTGGGGTGCTCTTGGGTAGGTCTGCCCGTGCCTTGAGGAGGTATTTTGCATAGCAATATGAAGAGTTTTTCTCCTGTTTCCCCATCCTTTCATGCTTGAAGAGCTCCGTGGCAGCAGGAAATTGTCTCTAAGGAGGATTGATCTTGCCCTTCACAGGGATTAAGGGCCTCTCCTTGGTCTGGGATGAACTGCCTTGCTCCCTGGGAGGCTGCAGGGACTGCTGTGTTTCACTGTGATTAATATTCCTTTTCTTCCCCCATTTGTGGATCCAGGAGGCTGTTCCATAAACCCTTCACCCTTTGTGCTCCGAGATCCTTCAGTCCACCTCTCCTCACTCCTCCTTGGACCATTCTTCTCCTGATGATACTGGTCTGTAGAACAGTGGGCACGTGAAAAAGGGACAGGGAGGATAAATTAGATCATCCCCACTCTGGGTACATTGATCCTCATCATCTCCACTGCCCCATCTCTGGCCATACACCATTCCTTCTCTGTGCTGCTGAAGTGGTGCTGCAGGAACAGGGACAGGGCATTCACACTGCTTAAGTAAAACATAATGATTTAAGTTTTATTTAATTTAAACAATAAAATGGCCATTAAACAAGTTATGCATTGACCACCTTACCATGCCCTCTAGTGCTAATCCTGATTAAGTGTCTTTATTACTTGGCTCAGTTGGCCTTTTTTAAATGACAACGAAACACTTGATAGCACGAGTGCAAACTCTTTCCCTCTTGGCAATTATCTCCCTTCCTACTGAGTTTTGCAGGAGGAAGGAGAGGGGGAGAGGGAAGGAGAAGGGAGAGCGGGTTGGCCAGGGGAGAAATCCAGCAGCACCTGATCCGTTTATCACACAGATATGCCATAGTGGAGGCTTAATGGAGATTTAAATAATTCAGAGCACTCAGCCCCGCTAAAGCTGTATAATGAGCCTTCTGCACTGTGAGCCACTGCTCGGCTGAGCACACGAGCAGGGAGGTCGTGTGGTTTTTCCATGCATAATTAAAGGGATAAAAGGGGATTTAGAGCAACAGTGTTACAATGAAGCATGCGGACAGAGGCTTCACTTTTATTTAACTTGGAAATGCCAAACTGTTTTTGACTTGCAGAATAAGCTTCCCTCTTTGCTTTTATCTTTTTCTTTCTTTTTTAATATATAGAAAAAACATATTTTTATATATTTTTCTCCCGTTCCTTCCTGACCTGCCCCTGCTCCCCTCTGTCTCTTGAGCATGGGGCTGTCTCTGAAGAGGATTCACAGTGATTCTTGTTTCACACTGGGACAGCAGCTCTCAGCTCTGTGGCTATTCAAGGTGGAACAAGCAGGCAAGAGCTGAGAAGCCTTTTCCAGCGTGTTTCATGTTCCCTTTGTTTCTGCTGAGGAATGGCTCCAGATGAAGAGAAGGAAGATGGGAAGAATATTGAGTGTCACCTTATCGGTGTGATTTACCATTTCCACCGTGTTGTTTACAAAATCTGGGTAAAATGTGCTGCCTGGATGAATGGGTCTGAGACAACTTGGTCATTCCTGGGTTTTATTGCTCCTTTCTGCTCCTCTGCCCTGTTCTTTCAGGAGCAACCAACCTTCACAGCCCCTGAGATGCTTTGTGGGGCTCTTGGCTACCTGCCTGCTGCACAGCCGGGCCAGGAGTGGTGTTCTCACGCTGCCCTTCAGCAGCTTGCTGTATCTGATCTGCCCCTCAGCCCGTGCTGTTGACAGAAGGAGAAAATGGCTTTTCATTATCCTCCTCTTAGGAAATGGAAGAGGATGTTTCTGTGCTGAAAGTTGCTATCAACCATGACTCAAAAACTGTGCAGGTCTATGATGGTGGTGGTGATAATTAACACGTCTTTCATTAATCCCTTATCAATGGCCCAATCTGCTGTGGGAGAGCTGCTCAAAGCAAACAGCTCTGGTTTCATCACAGCTCTTCTCAGCTTGAATGAATCTCTCTGCACTTCTCCCTGTGGAGTGGGGGCAAACTGGAGACAGCTCCAGTGGTCTGGAGGATCCTGAGAGGGCTGGGGAAGGACAACCTTAAACTCACCTGAGATGTTGCCCCAGGTGACCAAGGATGGTGAGCGCAGTTTGGCATGGCTGCAAAATGAAGTTTATATTGTGGCTGGAGGTTAAAGGGAGTAAAGGGACATTCAGGCTAGCAAAGCAAAGATTGAGAGGGGTTCCTGCTGCTCCTTGTAGATAGGGTGATCTTGCAGGTCAAGATCAAGACAAGACATGGAGTGGTGAGTGCTCAGTGGGAGCAGTGAGGTCTAAAAACCCAACTGGTTTTAAGGAGATATGTGATAACTTGCAGAAAGAGATTCTAAGATGTTTCTACCTGCAGAGTACATGGATCATTAAATCAGGAGGTCCTTCCTGCCCTTTGATCCTTAGTAACCCCTTTGCCCAGGGCTGTGGGAGGTACTGCAGCAGCTCGTGTGCACAAGTGTGCCTGTGTTCCTCAGGTCTCCCCTGCCTTCACCACTGTCCCCAGGTAGAGCTTCAGAACTGCTTGTCACTGTGATGTACAGCCAGGAGCACAAGCTGCTGCCACACTTAATCCCTAGAATTAATTCATTATTTTCCTTTAGATAAAGAAAACAAGAAGGAATCTGTGGCTACTGCATTCACCTTAATGGCATGTGTCTGTCAGTTATTTGTGGCTGGGTGGGAAGCCAGGGCTCCTGTGACATCGTGCACGGTCACTGTAATGGAAACATCCATCTTGTCTCCCTCAATGCACACTCTCTATTTAGGAATTTCGAAAACACTTCTGTCAAATATCACTCTCTGCACAATCCTGTTAGCAGGGCTGATGAATGGAGTCTCAAATTAAGACCGATCCCTCTGATAACCACAGTGCTGTAGGAGAGTCATCTGCTCAGTCAGAGCTATTTATTATATTTGATTAGCTGGGATGGCAATCTTCACAACCCACTGTAAATTCTATTAGGGGCACTCTGAGGCCCAGAAATGCAAATTAGACTTCCCAACACACATATGCATACATATCGCCTCTCTTTACAAATGGGTAATTTCCTCACATTTATTTCAATGTTGTTACAAGAGAGATGTTGATGCCTTCCCTTTGCCAGGAGGGAAGGGAGAGGGATGAGGGGGATACTACTGGGTGGTCAGACAGTGCTACATTCTCTTACTCTTCATTGTGAGACCCTGCCTGGCAGCAGCTCCAGCAGATGTTTGTGAGCCCATGGCTTTCTGCCTCCCCAGGCATCCCCATCCAAATGGGTGCTCAGGAGCACAAGTCTGTGCAATGCTGGAGAAACCCCATGGCAGACTGGCCTGTGGTGAAGCTATAAAGACAGGGCAGGCCCTTCACTCTGTTTTATTTCTCTTTATTTGATGCAGACAGGCCCCAGGCAGCTCCAGCTGGCTGTGCGACCCCAAGTCAGACTGGAAGCTCACAGCTGGCTCTGCCCTGGCACAGCATTGGCCACAGGAGCAGGATGGGGTAGGTTTGCTGAACAGCTCCATCAGTAATCACTGGTCAGGTGTTCTGAGGCCTATGCATAAAAGGCACGTTTTAATCAGATTGTTTTTGTGGATGGTGTTGGTGCAGGTCACTGAGGTGCCTTTGACTCCAGTGGAATTGGCATTAGGTGTGTCATTTCAGCAAAGGAAGGCTCTGGGCAGCTCACAAAATAGTGCATCCACAAGTTACATTTGTTTGTGGTGATTAATTCTGCCAATAACTGAAGGAATTTATTAGGGGCAAGCAAAGCAAAGGTTATTTGGGAGCTAACAAGCAGCACTGTTGGTGGTTTGCTTGCTTCTTTTGGTCACATTTGAATAATAATTTTCATAATGGCTCATTAATGTCTGCATTACATAATAATTTACTAATACACATCTAGCAGTGTACTATCCATTGATCTAAGGGTTAGGTTTATCAAAACTGGTTATTCTGTGAGTAATAGGTTTTTCATAAATCCTTTTTCTAAAGGGTGACTAAACCTCTTAAAGAATAACACTGACATAAAATCTGATCTTTATCTTTTCCCCACCTTAAGTTCTTATACCTGTTCGGTAGGATGCTTACAACATGTGTCCCTTTGATGTGCTTCCCATTGTGTGTGTTTCCCTAGGACTTTTATTAGGATGAGCTGCTGCAATGCTGCATGGCTAGAAGGAAATCCTTATAGAGCTGGAGGTACCTGGCAGTGTATTTGAATCTTCTTAAGCAGTTAAAAAAATAATTCCCAACACGGTGAATGAAAATCTTATCTGGGCATGATAAGGATCCCTTGGTCCCTGTAATACAATGTAGTTTGTTTCTTCCAGCCTCACAAATGCTTTTGTTATCTTGGCTTTGATTTTTTTTCTTCTCCCCTCTGTATTGCTTTGATTTTTTTTCCCCCTTCCCTTTTCTCTTTCATCACTGTTGCTTGTAAATCCTTCCCTTGGTAGAGATTAGAGTAGGAATGAGTGATAGATGCTGTCAGTAACAGGAGCTAATTTTACCCCTGATAATGGCTCTGTGGTTTGTGCAGACTTCGCTGATGCAGACTCGCACCTGGGGGCCCATCCTGTCTGTGCCCTGCTGGGCACTGGGGCTGAGCTGTTGGGCAGGATGGGTCTGTCCTCACACTGGGAAGAGTCTCTGCCAGTGCTTCCCACCAGTGAAGAATTCCCTCCACGCTCACAAATACAGCAATAGCCATTTTGGGGTTTTCCATGAGGAGTGTTTTGCCTTCTGCACAAGAGTGTGCGTGTGGCTGGGGTGGGAGAGGGGGTGATCTGGATTGCCTTCAGCCCCATGTCTGGGGAGAGGATTTCCCTGGCACTCACACTGCTCCCAGCCCAGCCAGGAGGATTTTGGGGTGTCATGGACGGGTACCATGGCAATGGCACTGGAAACTCAGGTAGTAACACCACCAAGCATTGCTCAGGGTGGCACTACTCACTGCTGAGACCTTTTGCAGTTAGTACCTGCACATTGCTACTGGTGTGGTGGCAGCTCTCCCTGTGAGCCACTCTCCAAACACTGGGAGCTCAGAGGCACTGCTGTCCCAGCCTTTTCTGCCCAACAGAGTGGCCCAGTGCTCTGTGGATGAGCTCCCTGCTGCTGCTTTGTGCTTTTCTTGTGCTACAAGCAGGGAGGGAGTGCCAGACCATGGGTGACAGGAGATTCCATAGCCCACATGTCAGGAGGGACCAGAGCTAGGAAGGAAGAGGGCTGCAGCAATCCTCAGCTTTGCTCTCAGGGACAGTGGGGAAAGAGCACTGCTGGGCTGGCTCACCAGGGCCCTTGACCAGCTCTTCCCTGGTCATGCCCTTCGTGGAGGATGGTGCTGAATTTGGCTCTGCTCTTTCCCTGCAATCAGTCAACACTCAACAGTTCATTTTTCCTGGGGTTCTTACAAGGAACTGGGTTCTGGGAGGGGATTTGCACAGCAAATGAAAGATGGTTGAAAGGATGTAGGAAGTCTGAAGAAGTCTTGAAGAACAGCTGTCACAGCCAGACTCCAGTGCAGATGGTTGTGCTCTGCTCATTAGAAATTGCAGCTGCAGTTCCCATGAGGGAAATTCCCTCCTCTGGCCTGTACTGGTGAGTTTCATTACTGTGGGTCATGTTCCAGCCCCAGAAGGGTTGCAGTGATCTTGGTTAACTGTTTGTCCTGGATAAAGGCTGAGAGGAATCTTTGCTTTATTTGGTGTGACACAGTCACATCAAGCCTTTGCACTTTCTAACACCAGTAGCAGTGACTGAACCGACCCAGTAAGGCAGCTCACTGTGCTGCTGTGCCCTTTTTGTGCTTCTGAAGCAGAGCCAGGCCATGCCTTTATTTTGAAGTATTTCAGGTGTGGCAAGGTTTATTCTTCATGAAGCTGTTTCTGGTTAGAGAGGTGGAGGAAGGATAATGGTACAAAGCTGTGACACAGCTGTTCCAGCCCTGCTCCAATATGGGCTTGGAGCAGCTGATGGCCTCTGATTGCTGTGTTTTTCCTAATTATGGTTGGAGATAAACAGGGGGTGGATAGAGAGCAGATGCCATCTGTGAGGCCAACTCTTCTGCTACTTGCAGGGTCTGTGGTAAGGAGAGCTCTGCTATGAAATAGTTTGTGCCTGTTGGGAGTGTTTGGGTGTTAATTCAGTGTGGTTTTGCTGCCTTTTGATGGGGTAATGGTAATCTGTGTAATTACAGGGTAGTTTCTCGTTAATAACTGCTTCAGTCATTTCTCCCTCCTGCCTTCCCCACCAGTTTCTTTTCTTCTGCAGCTTAGAATGATATTACTCATAGAATCATACGTATTTATTTTGTCTAATGGAAACACATGCAGTGGTATGTAAATTAGGTACAGGACCTGAATGCTGTGATGAGTTGGTCACTGGTTCAGGCATCGTTCACCCCTGCACTGTGGAGTCAAATGGTGGTTGTGGGAGAGGAGCTGCAGGTGTTTTCCAAGCCACTGGTCTTATCAATTGCTCTCCTCCCCCCTCTGGAGCACCAGCAAAGGAAAGTGGATTTGTGCACTTTTTGGTCTTATTGTGGTTGCTTTGGACCCAAATTTAGAACCACAGAATCATTTATGTAAGATTACTGAGTCCCACTGTTAACCTAACACTGCCAAGTCTTTCATTAAGGGAAATCCAGTTTTCGACTCTTTGGCTATGCAGGCTCTTTTCTCCTGTGTAATGTTCTGTCCTTCATCTCCTTTCTTTTTTTTTTTTTTTCATGGCATCTTTGCATTTTCAATCACATTTTCACAGTGAGCTGAAAAGGAAATCAAGAATCTGCCAAAACATTCATCATCTCTTTTCTTTTCAAAATAGCATTAGAAGTCAGGCCTGATTCAGGGCCTGTGCATTGGAAATTATACAACCTGGAGCTGAGGAATAGAAAAGTACTGTGAACATTGGTTTAAATTTTTAACCAAATTCCTGTCAGCTGCATTTCCTCCTTTTATATATTTTCCTTCTATTAATATTCTAGTGAATGGCTTTACAAGAAACAATGAATTTTAAACAAAGCATGGAGGACTTTTCCAGAGAATGAATTTCAAGTCATAGATGTGCATATATTCTTACCAGGCTCTGAGTGAAACCACCCTCTGCAGAACAGAGGCATGACATTGATTCCTACATCCAAAATCAGCCAGAATATCCTATATTTTGAATATACCCAGCAAACGGCCTAGGAGAAGATGGGTATCTTCTTCTCTTGTTTTGCACCAGTAAACCCAAAACAGAAGTGGAGAGGCAGAATTCATTGAATCATTTCTGGGGAAGAGGCTTTCACGTGGCTCAATTTTTGTCATGAAAAAACTCAATATCCTGACAGATTCTCCTTTCTGTTTAGGAGGAAGTGGTCGGGTGTCTTTCTTATGAGCCCCTAGGTGACTTATGAAGGTAAAACCACATTTTCTTCAGAGGTGCTCTGCACCTGCAGCTCCTCCTGGCGTTGGTGTGAATCAGGCTGGTGGCACAGACTCTGCTGTCATCTTGAGGGATCTCCTTTTTTTCCTTCTTTCTGGTTGTCTCCTGACAAACTTGGGTGTGTGTGGTTAGATTTTTCTGCTTGGTTTTCATTTCCTTTCTGCAGAGGAACAGTTTGTGGGTTCTACATCCTGCCTCTTCACCGCAGGTTTGTAACAGATTGGTGTGGGGAGCCAGCCAGCATCCCCAAAGGCGGCACTGAGCGAGCCTGAGGCTGCTCTGGTGGTCCTGGCACAGATGTGTTCCAGCTATCACCCAGGCCTTATTAATTTCCAAACATCCCTGAAGATAATTGTGCTCCCCTAAGGCAGGAGGTGTCCGAAGGGATCGAGGGTACAGCTTGGAGGTGAGACATGTTAGGGAAGAAGAGCTGCTGAAAGTCATCTCCTGCAGCAGGAGGGTTGAGGTCACCTGCTGGGAGGCAGGGCAGTGGGGCATCCTTCCCCAGAGCTCTGTGCCCTCTGCCTGAGCTGGAGACAAAAATTAGATGCCTTTAGCAGAACCATGACCTTCACAAGTACAAACTTAGATAGACCCAGCCCATGGGATCCAGGGTGAAAGGGTGACGAGGAGAAGCAATTACATCCTGACACAGTAACAAATGTGAGAAGCTCAGTGTTCCAGTGCAGGAGTTCACCCAGGGACTTGCAGGTCACTCGGGTTTTCTCTCTGGACCACTCTCCCCACGGTGCCTCTCCTGAGGCCGTGTGGTGGTTGACATTCACTGTTCAGCCTCCCATAGAAGAGGCTGTGGGTGAACAGTCCAGATACTTCCCCAGGGTCCTCTGAGGGTCTCTGGGCTACAGAAGGTGCAGGTTTAACCTCCACTACCCCTTGCGTTCCCAAGCTGTTCTTCTTGAAATCAGGCACTGCTGCTAAGGAGAGAGGGGAAAGTTGTGTGGGAGGAGACCTTTCCTCTGCTTGAGGGATGAGCTGTCGTGAATCTGTGTGAAACCAACTTTCTGGCTCTTGGAGGTGAATTTGGGCAACCCCCCTTCCTTTCTAAGCCCAGCCTGCCTCCTGCTGAGCCAGCCAGGACCAAAAGCTCCATCCCCCCTGCCAGCAGAGGCAACCTGTGCTAATGTGATGCAGGTCCCATGCTGCTGCTCCGCTGCCTTTCCATCTGATTTGCTGGGAGTCTCCCTGCTTTGAAGGCAGCCGCTGTGTTATCGTGTCAGAAGGTAATTAAATAGACCCCAATTCTTCTAATTACTGCTCTCTCCTCGGTACATGCCTGCATACAGGGGTGAAGTGAAGGGTATGGAAATAATCACTGACAGATCACAGCTGGAAATCCGTGGCACCTTGGATAAACACAGAAGCGAAGGCACCGCACGCAGCCCGGGCGGCGCGGCTCTGCAATTACTGTGAAATCTGTCTGAAGAGATTGGGGCTTGGAACTGCAAAACAACGGCAGGCTCCCTTCTCCAGAGAGCAGGATGTAACAAGGGGCTGGCTGGTGGCGAGGAGAGGCGTACCTGATGCACAGAATGGGTTTGGTTGCTGTTGGCAGGAATCTTCAGACAGAGGTGAGGTGAAATAAGCAGGTTAGTGAGATGCACCTCGCTGCACAGGGGCAGCAAGGTGAAGGAACACCGAGATCTGGGAGCTTATTAGAGATACAGGTCACCATTACATCCCTTGGCATTGTTGTGCCAAGGTGCTGGGAAGGTGGATAAGCCCTGGGTTGGGTGTCTTGGTGCTTTCTCTGCCTGAAGACCAGAGCTGGACTGAGACAGAAGTGACACCAGACCGTCCCATGTGCCGTCCTTTATGCCAAGTGGTATGAGGTGATAAAAGCATCTTTGGCTTGCATCTGTGCAGCTGCTCCTCACATAAGGTGAAAATGTTGTTGCCCTTGAAGTTGTTGGAGATTTTCCTCCTAAAAGTCAGAGAGAAGGTTTTCATCTACAGTCCAGCTCCTGGTGAGGTGTTCCAAAATGTTGGTTCATAGAGAGTTGATCTGTCAAGGCACAGATGCTCCTGAAATGTTTTACTGCATAGAACATAGTGTGTTGCTTCTTGTTGTCTCATATTTATGCTACAGTCTTTAGAAAATCATCAGCTGCTGGTATCTGAATGCATTGCTATTGCAAGGCTGGTGGAGGTAGAATAAATGTTTCAAAAATATGACCAGAAGCATCTTCCTGGGGACTAGAGCTTGGTAGTTTGAGAGCCAATTCTGCTTTATTACCTTTCCCTTTATCTGCCATTCTGGTTCTAAAAAGGTCTCCTAATGCCTCATGGGGTTAATAAACCAGGAGTGGAGGCAGGAGACTTAATTTTGAGTCCTGTGCAATTTATGGGCTGGGGAAGCTGCTGCTTGCCAGGCGTCCGGAAGGCAGCAGAGCAGTGGTGCCAGCAAAGGCTGCATGCAGCTCCTCTGCTCTGCTCTGCTCTGCTCAGTGGCACCAGTCACAGGGGAGTCTGAGCATGTGTCTGTCCTGCTTAGAGAAGCAGAGAGAGCAAAAATGGGACTGTTTCCCCCCACTGATCTGTTGTTTTTATAAAGGATCAGCCCCTGATAAATATCCCTCTAATGTGTTGCCCTCTTGGTGAAGCTGTTTCCCCCCTTGGAAGATGAAAAGGCCTTTTTTAGAGCTCTGGGGCTCATGGAGATAAAAACAGGGCAATAACTGAGAGCCAGTGTTGCTGGAATGGGCAGCGAGGGCAGGTTTAGCTCCTGAGCTGCTGCCCAGCCTTGCCTGCAGGCTGGGTGGCTCAGGTCAAGGGCAGGACTCAGCTCAAGCTCTCACCTCTGGGCTGATTCCAAAGCCTGGGAGGGGTGGTACCAGCCTGGCTGCTGCTGGGCAGAGCTGCTGGCATTCAGGGATTGTGCTGGCAAAAGCAGTGCTCTTCTCTGTGGGATGCTGGTCTGTTTCCAGTGTTTCACAGGAGATGCTTCCTTCCCTGGGCTGCAGTCACATTGCCTTTTATTCTTCTGGGATTGGCATTACTCATGTCCTCAGAATCCACTTCCAGACAAAGCACACAGGGAATTTATGCAGGAAATTATTCCGTTTTTTGCCTTGTTTTTTGCTGTGTTGATTGTATTCTCTCCAGTGCTGTTTGAAACACGGTACCTGAGCCTGAGGGGAAGATATCAAGGACAGAGCTGTCTAATTCCCGTGGGAAGTCAGCTGGATACTGTGCCTTGGAATCCTGCTAATCTTAATGGTCTCTGTGGGTTTAACAGAGCTGATGGGATTAGGGCTTGTGCAGATTGTGTTGCTGTGTGCACAGCAGGGGCTTCCTTCACAAACCACCCCTGCTTTTTGATCCTGCACCCACCCACCCCAGTGCATGGTCCCTGAGGAGCCTCCTCTCTTGGTGAAGGTTCTTTCTCCTTCAGAGAACCTTCTGGGATCAGAGTGAAGAATTCTGAAGGGTGAAGGGTCATGAAAGCAAACCCCATTTTTTAAAATGAAAAAATGGAGCAACACTTCTGGTTCAAATCATTTGGGGTTACACCAGTAGCTACGGCAAGAGAAGGAATCCTGCATTTTCTTTTTGACACCACACCCCTCCCTGGTTTTCAGTCTGAAGGAAACAGCCTGATTGATGACAGTGTCACAGACCAGCTAGGACCCTACAGGTGACCCTGAGTATCTTGGCATTATTGAAAGAATTTCAAAGCATGGAAATAGCATGGAGACTACAGAGAGAAAATAGCTTTAGCCTGTCTGACCCCTCACCCTCTGTCTAATTTTCATGGGTATTATTTACTGCTGCAAAATACTACATGCTTAAGTTATAAGCTGATTTTAAATCAAGGCAATTCCATGGCCATCTGTGGAACTACATCAATTTACACCTGCTGGCGATCTCAGCCAGTGTTGATATATCTTCTTGGGTTCCATAAAAAATGATTTTTTCAGAAGCTGACTTGTTAGCTAAAGAAGCAGCAATGATCTTTTAACAACACTATTAGGCTGCTCAATGCAGCATTTTCATTGATCAATGTCCTTAATGTGGCAGAAGGATGGCTCCATTTTCCCATTACTTCTGTGTATCCAGCCTGGCCAGCCAAGCACTTTGGTGTGTGGCAAGCACTCCTGCTTACCCAAACCTGTTGCTATGCTGCAGACTGGTGTGCCCATGACAATTGTAGGTTGAGGGTGCAGATTTCCACTTTTGACTGCATTTGTGCAGGAGCACAGAAGTAAAAGCAGCCATGGTGTGCTGACCCACCCAAAAGGGGAAGGACGTGCTTCCTTCCCCACGCATGGGAACTCTTTTGCTTCTGCTGTCTCAAAACAGACAGGGATGAAGAGTGAATTTGGGTGGGGAGGGAAACATTTGCAATAATGTCCCCTTGCCTCACCAGTGAAATGGAAAAATGTTTGGGATAAGTAAAGAAAATGAGAGTTTTAATAGTTTTGGGATGCCATTTCAGAGGTGATCAGTTCTCAGCAGACAGATTGTTTATCCTGTCTGGACTTCCATTTACACACCAGCTAAATGAGTTTAATAATGGCTCCAGCAAGGCCCTTATGACACTGTGATGTTCTCAAAGAGCTTTGAGGTCTTGCTTATGAGCACACAGCATGGGAACGAAGTGCTGCTGCCTTACAGCTGCTAAGCCACTTCTGCATTTGGCTCCAAGGACTCTCAATTATTTCAAGATGCTGAGATGGGAGTGTGTTCTGGTTCAGTGCAGTGCACGTGGACATCAGATATCCTCTTGTGTCAGGCCAAGAGGTTGTAGACAGCAAGTGTCTCTGAAAGGAAGTGCTGCCTATTCTCTCCAGGTACAGATCTCAGGGAAGCAGCTCTGTGCTTTGGGTTAGAGGCTGTGATTTGAGAGTAATGAGGCCTTCCACACTGGCAATGCATTGTGGTGATGCTGGATTTAATGGATTCCTTGGGGTCTTTGTACTCTTTCTGCAAACATTTCCTCCTCAGCCAGACATTTAGAAAGCACTGTATGTTTCCTCCACCCCTTTCCTGCTCTGCAAGCATGATTTTTATATAGATTTGATGGGTTTTGCTTAATGGTTTCTTCATGCCGTTTAAAGGATTTATATGCCATGGGTTAATACACATTAGTGTTGTCATGGATTTGTACCAAAAGAGCTTTTGTTCTCAGCCCTGGACTTTAGGAAGCCTCTTTGAGTAGCTCTCAAATGGTCTCCTGTATCTTGTTGGCAAACAAGCTCTTCTGATCCCTTCAACTCTGAGGTCAGACCCAAAAGTAACAGCACCTTATGATAATGCTGGGGTCCTGTTATGGGCAGCATGTCCTTAGGTGGGGGCTGCACTCTCCAGTTAGTGAAATGCTGGTAGCCAGCAGTGATTGCAGAGAAGCCAGGTAACTTAGGAAGGTGAATCTGTGCTTACCAGGATCTGCAGCCAAGTTCTTGAGGCCTCAACCCGTGGTAACATGCTCTTTCTCAAGAAGAGAGAAGTTGGCTGCCCACTTACCAGACAGACTCCATCTATTTTTCTTCTCTTCATTCTCATCTTGTTTTTCTCTTTCCTCTCCTCCCAAATGTTCATCTCTCTGCAGGGAGAGCATTAACTGGTGTGAGGAGTGCCAGCAATACTCCAAAGTGTGTCCTTCCTTTCATAGCCCTGCCTCAGTGCAGAGGAACATTTGCTTGCAGGTTGGGCGGTGATGTGCAGACCCATTAAGATTTGTCTGTTAGCTCATGACAGCACTTTAAGCTGTTTCTTCATGTAGAAAAGGAATACTGAGTGCTGGAGGGACTGAGTGAACCCAAAAGTTACAGATAGCGTTCAGAAAAGCTCGTATCTGTAGGAGTCATCCATGGTCTCCTTGCCTCGGGCAGCAGAGCTGAGATTCTCTTTCCTGTGCCACCTGCTGACAGATGCAAATGGCAACTGTGTAGAAATAGCCTGGGGAATAGAAATTTTATATTTCTGCTCCAGATCTTGCAGAAAAGCTTTTGGATGGTGATCAGGGATTAGCTACCCTTATCATCCATCTGTCCTTAGTGCAAAAACAAATCAAAGCCTTGCTCTGACCAGCCTTGTTCATAAACTGCAGGAGGGGCACTGCTCTGTAGTGGGCCAGCCTCAGGGATCCAGATGAAGATGATCTGCTGGGAAGATGATTGTTGTTCTTGGAGCCAGAGATATAGTCTGAGGCACTTCAGAGGGATCCTGTTAGATCCTGTATTCTTCCACTCCTCTGCCCCTGTCTGCCTGGGGTCATGCCCACGTCCTGGGTGTGGAACCATCTCTGATGCTGATAGTGAGGACAGGTGGCTTGCTCAATGCTAAATCCAAATCTGTGTCTTTTGGGTTATTTGATTTTTAAATTAAAAGATGTAAGACTACAGCTCCAAACCTTCCCCAAATTTTACACCTATAGCTCCTCTTCACATGCTCTGCAGAGGATCCCTGTGAAACTGAGTCCTCCTCTCCCAATTCTTGGTCATTCATTGTCTAATTTTTCAGCCTGGCTTAGTTAGAAGGTCCAGAGTTCTGGAGATGTGCCATGAAATCAGGAGCCCCTCAGAAGCCAGAGACTGACCAGGGCTGTGCAAATGGATGGAAAAAGGCTTGCAAAGTGGAGACAGTTTCTAGACAAAGGCAGCATGCAGTAATCCCTGAAGAGTAAATGGAAAACAGATTACGTTTGTTCTCAGATCTGTTCAATAATGGAGCAGCAGGCAGCTGCTGGCCTGCCTCCCCCGGGTCCCTGGCAGGAGCAGACAGCCACTACATTATTAATTGTCTGCTGCTGGCAGTCCAGTGGGACACAGCGGGGCTTCTGGAGAGGAGCCTGGTGCTTTGGGAAGCAGCCCCTTCCTCCTGCCTCCGGGGCTCTTTTAATAAATGTCTCTCTTCCCCTGAAAACTGCTCCTCATGGCATGGTGTCCACGTGGCTGTGGTCACAAGCACTGCTGCAGCCACAAGGCAGGGAGATCACCCAGTGTTCCTCATGCACTGTGGCACCTCCCCTGCCCTGGGCATCAGCTGCCACAGTGAAAGGGACAGGACAAAGCCAAGGCTTTAGCCTCGTCCTGTGCGGGGGAAACTGAGGCACAGTTACGCTGTCACACAGATTCAAACACCATGGATGTGCAACACACATCTTCTCGCAGTATTTCTTCTTGTTAGAGCTTGTCCTTGTCATTGGGAGGAAATCTGAGGATGGTCACTGTCACAGGTGGTTTTTTAGCAGGGATGCACCAAGTCCTCTTTTTTTTTCAGGCTTCCAGTTTTAAACTGGGAAGTGTTACCCTGCTCATGGCTCCAGGCCTCTGCCAGCCAATAGTTGATCTAAAGAGCTCTTTCTTAGGCTACTGTTTTCCCTCTTGTCACCAAGCTTTTCTGCTTCATCTTTTGCTCCCATGCCCAAAATTTAATCAACCACTTTGGCTGCACAGGTGATTCTTGGTCTGACCTGCAACGTGCTTGTGTCTTGAGTGAAGGACAATTTATTTCAAATCTCCAGTCTGTAATGAGCATTAATTGCTTCATCTGTTTATCTTGAAACAATTCCTGCTGATCTTCCAGCCAAGGAATGTGCCTTGGCCTCTGCCTTGATCTTTGTGGGAGCACTGGGTGCTCACCTGATTTAAAATCTTGTTTTAACCAAGCACATAAGTCACACAGAGGAGTCTGTGACCCCAACATGAGCTTAATTATTGAATTAAAGGTCAAAAGACACATTTGGTGACCTTCACATTGTGCTCCCCCCAAAAAAGAAAAAGCTTTACTAGGAGACATCCAAACAGAACAATGAAAAATTGTAGAAACTGGGAATGTTCTTTGGCTTTTTCTTTTCTTGTGTCCCTCTCTGCTTATGCACAGTCCCTGAGCTGATAACAGTGGTGTATTTGTGTGAGGAATTCTTAATTTCCCTTCCTGCTACTGCTTTATTTTCGTTTTTTTTTTTATTTGTACTTTTTCAATATAATATCGCCTCACAGTGGCTTGCTTGATAATTTTTGCATGAAATTCTGGAAGGTACCTCCTGTGAAAGCTGGCCTTCTTTCAAGAAACTGCCTTGTTCTGGTCTTTTTGTTTATTTTGTTTGTTATTTTTAAAGTGAAACCAACAAAAGAAAATGTTATCTTTTCCTCTAGCACTTGATGTAATTGGAATGTTGCTGTGTTCATAGTAGGGATGTGGACTGCCTTGGATTACAACTATACCCATGTGTATTTTTGACTGCTTCTCACCTAAGCAGTAGATCATATTTAGCAAACCACCCATGGATTTTTTTTTTTCCCCCAGCTGGAAAAAATAGTTTTCTTCTTCTGTCTTTTAAAATTGAGAATGTTTTCCCTCTGGACAGGGATTTTCTTTCATCGTTGTGCTCCTCTCTCATCATGAAGTGACAGAACATATCCTGCTGCCTTTAACAGAGCTGCAGCCAGAGGGAAATCTGCTGGGGATCCATGGAGAGAGGATTACACCAAAGAAAGGTGGTGGAGACCAAGTTATCAATGCCACCCTGGCAGCCTCAGAGGGGCAGGGCTTTGTCATCCAAGGGTTAAACCCCAAGGTGCAGGACACATCCCACCAGAACAGGACAGGCCAATATCCCTGTGTCCTTGAACACCTACAGGAGGTGTTGTGGCAGGAGAAAATCACACAGGGGCAACTCAGCACTCCAGACCTCAGGAATCTGGGAGTTACCAGACAAGATTTTATCTGCTCTTTATTTTTGTAAGTGGTTTTTTTCACTTGTTTCCTTGTTGTTGTGGTTTTTTTTTTTTTTTCTTTTTCCTCCAGTCTGCCATCAGTCTCTCGTGTCTGCAGCTTCCCTGCAATGGAAGGGGAAAGAGGATCACTGACACCACAAGGATGCTTGTGTTCTTGAAAGAGGTGTGCAAACCCATCAGTGTCCCTGAACCTGAAGGCTGGATGATCCATACTCCTTTTTATTCTTTACTGGTGGGGTGCAGAGTACAGAAATAAAAGTCAGAGCAGTTACACCCACTGAACAAAAATAATCTGCTTTTCTAATAAGCATTATATTAATGATATGGTAAGAAAGCAAGGGCTACTTATTATTTTCAGCTCTGCTCCCACCCTGAACAGATTTCTGGGCCCAAACAGGAACTTTTTATGAGCAAAAGAGATTTTTACACAGCTCCCAGTCAACCCAGTGATGGGGAAGGGAAGAAGGAGGCAGCTCAAATGCTCAGCCTAGTGCTGTGCATCTCCAGGGAGAAAGAGTTAAATGGAGATATGAGGGCTTGCCTTGCTTCACAAGGAAATAGTCTCTTTTATGTGTATCTTGCCTGTGTTGATATTTGAAAGCTATTTTGGGCCACAACAGCAAATTTAATCCACAGTTTGTTCTCTCTCTAAAGTATTGTACCGTAAAAACTCAGATCAATTTTGACAGCTCCAACTATTTAGATTGGAGAGGAAAGCCAAACAATGAATCACTCTGAATATTTACAGTTGAATTCATCCCAGGGTACCTGTACCCACCTCACTGAAATGAAAGCATTATCTGAGAGATGAGCAGAGCCTTGGAGGCTCCCAGCTGTTTTCCCAGCTTGCATGGAGTGGTGTATCCGGGGCTGGGATGTGGGGGGCAATCCAGGGCTGATGGTGCACAGGGGTTGATGAGTTCATAGTCCACACGCTCTCTTTGGGAGGCTTGGGGATTTATGCTGCACTTGATCTGCTGAGAGTCAAAGCACTTGAACTAGAGTAAATATAGCTTTCTCACTTCCCTGGAGCTGGCTGAAAATGTGGGAAAGTTGTGTTCACAAATAATTACACAGTAGTCAATTTTCAACGGTCCACAGGAAAAAAAAGTCACAACGAAAAAAGCTCTCACAGTAAGTTATTGAATGAATTCTCTTGGATATCTTATCATGTTATAGCCTGTGGCTATGACTTGATATGCAGGAATCAGTGTTCAATTCTCAGCTCTGGTCCCTTCTTCCTGTGGTCTTTACCCAGGGTGCTCCATTTTCCTCCTGTCTCAGCTGGAAAATCTCTTTTCAGGTTTTTGCCTGCTGCCCATCGCTGCAGCATCTTCCCCATTAAATTGATGGCAATTGAAAAGTCCTTTGCAGCTTTTATGGGCTTCATAATACTTCCTCACAGGGAACTCAGCAGTCTATATTGGCTATTGCTGTCATCCTCTGAAATACTGCTGTCATTCACATGTGTAAGGTCCCCAGTCCCAGAGGGGCTGCAGCCACTGTGCTAACTACAAATAAGTGCAGGGATTGCTCTGCTCTTCAAATGCAGCTGTGTCCTGAGTGTGGAGAAGGGGCTGCATGGCCAAGTTATCAGCAAACAGCTTTTTGTTAGTTTCTTGGAGGAGGTGACCAGCTGTTGGTCAGATACAGGAGGAACAATTAGTTTTACAGGTTTTCTACCCCTAAGGAGAGCAGGATATGGTGATGTACTGAGTTTTGGCTCTTAGGGCTGTATTAGGTGTTGTCTAGTTGGGTGTTTAGGTGTTGTGATTTGCTGTGTGAATTTTTTACTCTCCCAGCCTGTCCCCATGTGAGCCTCTTTGGGGTTACCTCTGTTTGTGTCCATCAGTGTCTCAGTGTGGCCCTCTGAGGTCCCTGATACCCCAGTACTTCTAAGCCCTGGCTTGAAACAGTTGTGTAAGATCCTTCCAACTCGTCTCCTGTGTGGCTGAAGGCACATCTGCCCACAAAGCAGGGATTAGAATGGTTAAACTGTGAACAGACAGCCTGTGGGATGGACAATAGCAGCAAAGCTCCTGGGTGCTTTTCCCTTAATCCAGTGCCTGCCTGCAAATGCCATGGATAGCACAGGCAGGACAAGGAGGAGCACAGCACTGTGAGGGAGAGGGAGAGTGGCAGCTCAGATGAAAGGAAACATGGGGGGGAATCCCTGAAAGCATGGCTGAATTACTGCTCTGCTTTTTCTGCACTCTTTATGTGGAGAGAGGGACTTGTTCAACTTCCTGGTGTTGGTGGTTTATAGGAGCTCAGGTCTCACCTCTGCTCTAAAGTGCCAGAAGGGAGACATATACACCTTACCAGGAAATCATAAAAAGCACCAATAAAGGTCCTGTCTCACACAGTGTGGGGGTGGGAGTGAGGGGAAGCATCAATGCACTGTGGGCTGAGCAGGGCTGAAGGGGTTTGGATGGGGAACAGGCAGGGTGTGATTCCACTCTGCAGAGGCTCTGTGGCAGTGCCAGCTCGAGGGTCAGGCTCACTGGAAGCAGTATTTGGGATGCCGGGGGTGGATGCTGCACAGCTGAATCTCCCCATGCCAACCACTGTGCCCCTGACAGCTGAGTGTGGAGGCAGTGGGAGATGCAGCCTCTCTTTCTCCTGTTTTTCAGGCTTGGAGCATCCCCACTCCTTCTAACAGGTTTGGGGTGGTGGGGAGAGAGTTTCTTGTCTGTCACAGCCTCAGCAAAGACAGCACATGAGCCTGGGACTCCGTGGCAGAAGCTGGTCCCCTTTCACCTTTCCACTTGCCCCAGTGCTGCATTCATGGGGATCCCAAGTGCTTTCCTGTGCCCTCCCAAAGGCAGCTGGAGAGAGGCAGAGAAGGGACAGACTTGTCACCGTCCCTGGGAGCCCTCCAGGCAGCACTGAAATGTGCACATGCCATCAGCAAAGGGCTTATTGCCTGGAGCAGGAGCAGGGCAGGACGGGAGCAGTCCCAGGGATGGATGTCCCCATGTCACAGTGCCTTGCAGGGTGGCACAGCTCCCTCACAATCTCACTGTGCCAGGCAGCTCCTCTGGGCAGTGCTCACTGATGCTGGCATTGCATCCAGGGAAGAGCCCTGCTGTGTGGAGAGTAAACAAAATGCTTAATTTACAGCCATTGATTTATGGTGCTGTTTGCTGAAATGATATTACAGTTGGCTGCAAACTGTTTTTCATCCTCTGATAGCGAGCTCCCATCACAACAGTGCTGCAGAAGCTCTTGCTGCCCACCGAGAGCGATGCCAGCAGGAGGCTGGGAAGTGCCAGCTGCAGCTGGAGAGGAGGGTCACAGCCTCAGCTGGCACAAGGCAGGGTAGCACTGCACCAGCTGGCATTTGCCCACGCCTGCTGTGCTGCACTGGAGGGGTCTGGTCCTTGCATTAGCACAATACACTTGCAGGCTGTGGACCACGAAAATTCAGTTTAACTCCTTTCTGTTGGTGGATATTGAGGGAAAAGAATTGTCCTAAATGCAAAGAAACCTGGAGGAAAAGGCATTTGTGTTTCTTTTGTTCAGTAGAGGTTCCCTTTCTAAGGTTCATGGAGGGACCTGCTTAGTCCATGCCTGTTCCTTGTTATGTATTTTCCAGTTTAGTCTGTCTATCACTGAGGGAAGGACTCCATGAGCAGCATTTTTTGTTTCTAGTGCCCTCATCACTGTGGAATCCTAAACCTCTCGTCCATCCTGTGCATACAAATTAAATAAAGAATAAAACCAACCCACTGTGTGTGGTTGGTGATCAAAGGTAGGGAGTTTGCAGCCCAACAGGCATTTAAAACAACAATTGAAATTCTCATTGATCTTTTATCATTGCTGGCTGAGCCTGCCAGCTCTCTGGAAAGCTGTGGTCTGTGTATTACATTTATTGTGGCTCCATTTGTGACAGCTTCTTGGAGAGAGGCAGGGAACTCGTGGGGCAAACACTGGATGGTGGCCAGAGGAAAGCAATACACACCAGGAAGATGCTACAGCTCATTCAGTGTAATTGTAGTGGCAGAAAAGCTTGCTGAGGTCGGTGATGAGAGATGACTTGGCAAACAAGTCCAATTTGGAGGCTGTTTCTTCTCCCTCTCCCTGCGTGGGCTTCGCCCAGGTGTGTGGATCTGTGAAATGTGCTCTTGTGTGACATGATGGATTTGCCCTGAATGGCTCTGTAATGGGATACCTTGGAGAAAAATGGCATTATCCTTTGAAGCACTCAAGGCTGGATTGCTCAGGGGAAGCCCTCGAGCTGCAGCTGCACTCACTGAGCATCCTCCAGGCAGGTGGGCACAGCCTCCCCTCCTGTGAGTGAAACTGGGGGCTGGCCAGTCAGACCCCCTGCCAGCAGAGCAAACTGGTGACAGCTCAGAGCCAACAACCCCAGCCCGGGGGTAACTGTGTTCTGCTGCCTTTTTATGGGTTTGGGTTTCACCCAAGAACTGCTGGAGAGTGACACCTGAGCATCAGGGTGTCCTTGGTGAGTGGAGGGGGGCAGGCAGACCCCTTCCCTTGCTGCCTGCCTGTTGCCTGCAGCCTGCACACTGTGCTGACTCCACGTGTGGGTGGATTTATCACCAGGGCAGGATGCTACCTTGGCATTTAGTCCTGCAAACCTCAGCTAGATAAATTACCTCATTGCCCGGCCCTGCCGGTGCTGCGCGGGGGAGCAGAGAGGCAGCAAATGTCTCTGTGCTGTCAGAAAGGGCTGCTGTGAGCCAGCACCAGCAGGACTCCAGAAAGTGCTGTCCCCTGGATGCCTTTCCCTCCCTGGGAGGCAGGTTCATTAGGTGGAGGAGCTTTGTGGCAGCAGGAGCCTGGCTGCTGCAGCAAGAGAATTGCCTGGCACTGGGCTGAGCCGTGCAGGCTGCTGCTCTTAAATCTCTGCCCTGTTAAACGGGATTGGCTTGTCTGAGAGCAGGCAAAATGCCCTCCTAGCACATGGGCATTAGTGAGAGAGGCTGAGGCTGCCAAGACATCATTGCTGATCATTAAGTGTGTTTATAAAGGCAAGGCCAGGAGCCAGGCAGGCCCTGCTGATCCAGCCCTGCTGCTGCTGCAGAGCCAGTGGCAGGGGATGCAGCCTGGGCACTTCTTCCCCCAGCTAGATTAATTTATAAACTAAAAAAGCCTGATGTGAGTCAGGCCTGAGCACTGACTGTGCTGGCAGCACTCCTCACTGAGCTCCTGGAGAGTGCTGGCTACCACCAGAGCAGGGACAAGGTCCTGGTGTCCTCACAGGGGACAAGGCTGCACTCGCAGCACCAGTGCCATGGCCCAGGGCAGCAGAGAGGAACCTTCAGCCAGTGCACAGATCCTCTGCCTGCCCACCATGATGCACAAAGTGCAAAGTTGTTTCTTATCTCTTGGAAAAAGCACTTGTTTCCCTCTGTGACTGGCAATGGAAATGAAAAGCTCCTTGGTGGGGAGGTAGCACGGCTCTGTGCTAACATCTGGGAGTGATGGATGGCACTCGCAGAAAAGGTGTCACAACCCATCACATGCCTGAGTCGTGACAACAAAGGGGCTGTTCTTCCATGCCTGTCTTCTCTGCTCTGGCAGTGCTTGCACACATCGTTCCTGAGGTTGAGATCATTCATGCTGGAATAACTTATAAAGCATCAGCGTACCACTGGGATTTCAACTTCTCTTTCTCTGCAGCCTTAAAAGGAAGGAGCTAAAGGCAGGATACACAAACTGATGAAAATTACTGATTTTATTCACTATTTTTACCACACTTTCCCCCCAGAATAAAATTGTATCTGGGTGATTTAATAATCTTGAAGTATTCTGGGTGGGGATGCTGAGCTGAAATGCAGTCAGCACTCAGCACTTTAGAGAACTGAGCTGTATTTCTGGTGTCTAGGGACTGGTTTGGGATTGTAACTTTAGCTGATTAGACAACTGGCTCCAACACATTGCTCCTACCTCATTTTCTTCACATTTTTCATAGCAATTTTTTTTCTGCAAGCAATATAGTGTAAGCAGGTTGTATTCTCCTGGATTCTATGGAGTGAACTTGCAGAAATTTTCCCATCCCCACCTGAGCAGTCAAGGGGGACAGTATTTGCTGTATTAGAGCATCTGGGGGTGGAATGGGGCCGAACATCTTTCCTGGCAAAGTTAATTTCTTCTGGTGGAGCCTTGTGGGATGCCAGGATCTAAATAAAGCTTCAGATCTCCTAATGTACATTAAAATAAACACAAAAAATAAACTCAGGGACTGGTGTCTCTTAGGCCGAGCTGGATGGTAAATTTTGAGCAAGTGGGCTAGCAAGTCAAGAATCCAAGACAGGAGACCAGCCCACCTTCATGGCTCCCAGCCCAAACCTAAGCTGTCATTTCCTCAATCCTCTTGCAAGTGCTCTGTTCTGTCACTGCCTCTGCTGCTGAGCTGTGTTAAATGCTGCTGCTTCAGAGTGAATGGCTTGGCCTCTGCAGGGGGCAGGTAAAATATATGTTCTTCAAGAGATACTTGCTGCCAGCCACCTTCCCTGAAGGTGGACATTTGTTATTATCCCAGGAAGGTGAAGGATGTGCTGCTGAGGGATGTAATTCACCCCAGCAGAAGCCTCCTGCCAGAGCCCTCATCCGTTGCTGTGGCACAGGAACAGGCACAGATGAGGAGGCTGAACCCTCAGCCCCTTCTGGGTGGCATCAAAACGGGGCAGTGCTGGCACTGGCTGAGGGGATGGGAGCCTCAGTCTGCCTGGCATGGCTGGTTCTCAGAGGACCCCTGCTGTCACTGCAGGGACTTGTCAGCATGGTGGCAACTGAAAACCTTGAGGACAGGTTTCATTGGGACCATTCCTGTATGTCTGAATTGCATTTTAAAGTGTGGCTTAAGTGAATAACATCAGCACTCCCGCTCCACCATAATCTCTGTGTCTGCTTGATTAGTGGATAGGAAAACAATTAACTAGGAGATCATTTCTGATCATATGGGGCTTGTTGTTGTTGTTGTTGTTGTTTTTGGTTTTGGTTTTTTTTCCTTCCCAAAAGTCTGAGCCTGTAGATTATCCTGGCTCTCTCAAGGGCAAGCAGTTTCTGATGTCCTTGAGAGTAAATGCCAAACTGCTCAGGCTTGGCTGCAGCACTGGCTTTATTTGCCAAGGACTTCAGAGCATGCCTGAAGAACAGAGAAGAGGGAAGAGGGAAAACAGACAAGTAATTCTGACACACTTTAGTATTCCTGGCGGTGCTGCTGCCATCAGCTGTTCTATCAGCTTTCACAGCCCATGCTATAATTAAGATCTGTCAACACTGATAAAAGGGAGAACATTCAGTCAACTAATTAAGTATCGCTTTAATACTCTAATATTTAAATTCAGGTTCCTAAATCAGCAGAATAATAAAATGTTTTATGTCTGCTTAAATGGCAAGGGAACAGGATGTGAATATCTCAATAGTGGATTTAATTATCAATCTGCCTTTCCCCCATGGAGCAGAGGAGGTCTCGGTGCTGGTGCAGCAGATCCAGGATCCCTGGCAGCTGTGGGAGGAGAGTGCAGAGCTGGCTGGAGAGGGGCTGCAGGGAGCTGGGGAACCCCTGCAGCATGGCTGGGGGGCCAGGGCTTACAGCCAGCCTGGCTGGGATGCAGGTGTTGAGTGTTGAGAGATGTCCTTCCCAAATGTGCCAGGGCTGGGGATGGCTCTGCATGCTGAGGAGGAGGTAGTGAGACACCGGGCATCTGGAGCTGGGATGCTTTGGTGTGTTGTCCATGGCTCCAGATATGTGAAAAGAGCTGAGAAGGGTGCAGATATTAAGCTGAGCAAATGCTTCAGCAGGCCTGGCTTCAATATTACCTTTCCTTTGTCCTTTTTGTATTAGCTTGCTGTGAATATTTTAGTGAGCACGTTTACTGGCAGGAGTGTGTTCATGTGGAAGGGAAATATTTGTTCAATTAATCTCCAAGAGGACTGCAAACTGAGATATTTGAAGTATTTGCAGTAGAAACTTGATGGTGACTGCTGCACTCATCCTGGCAAGGAGCACAGGCAGCTCATGAGCACCATTAAACTGAGCAGGGGAATTGGGGCTGTTGTGGGGGGCTGCTGGGGAGCTCTGGCCAGGCAAGGATGCAGGACCTGGAGTTCTTTTAAGATGTAAAGTTATTCTCAGAAATTACATGGCATGGAAAATGGCTGGGTGGGGGAAATCAATTTGGAAAATCCAGCTTTGTTCACACATAATTTGCAAACTGGAAAAGAGGTGAAATTCATCACGGAAATGAATCGTTACAAATGATTTGTTCAGCTGTTGTAGGGAGACGATTTATGAATATTGATCTATTTGTAATTGTGAATAACTCCCTGTGGAAGCTGTGTGCTGCAGAAGTGTTGGGTATCTGAAATCAACTGAGAAAGTGCATTTTTTAAACATTGCAGTTACTCCAAAAGGCTTTAGTCAAGATTGCAGCCTCCTTGTGCTGTTATTTGTAGAGGTTGCTGTAGGAATGAATGCTTGGCCAAAGAGTTTTCAGAAATTACCCTGACTTCCATTTTCCAGCAGGGCCCCTGGAATACAAAATTACTTGCCCAAGATCAATTAAAGTCTGTAGCAGACTTTGGAAAGAACCATAGTTTATTTTGGTTTGCTTTGGTTTGTGAGATATAGTCCCAGAGCAGGAATTATTGGCATGTCTGCTGCAGAAACCCAGCTTTGCAAAACTGAGGATTTTTATTGGAATGCTTGAGTTTTGAGGAGGTGGTGTGAAATCCTGTGTAATTCCCTTGCTCTGCAGGAAATGGAGTGTGGGTCACCCCCAACAGGCAGCTCAGCTGCCAGGGAAGTGTGGGAAGGTGGGATGGATGCATCTCACCCAGAGGACAGGCATGGGCACAGGCAGGAGGGATTTTGAACTGAGCAGCAAAGGAGAAAGCATCTCTGGAGCAGAACTGCCACAGGGGATTCCCAGCACAGCACAGGTGTGCAGCTCGAGGGCTGTTACCCTTTCTCCTTTCACGATTATTCTCTGGTGCCCTTACCCTGTGACTCTGCACCGTGCTTTAGAGCAGGTGATTTTCTGCTGTGCTGCCCAGTCCTGAGCATGCCACTTGCTAAGTGAAAAGGGATGACTAGCAAAAATATGGATTATTTGTTTTAAAAGAGAGAAATGTGGCAATTTTTTATACCCTGCAGTTCCTTCCTGACAACTCATCCTCCTGCATCACATTGCAGTGAGTGACAGCAACCAGAGGCTATTCATAAGGGTGGCATCTCCACATGTAATAATCATAATTACATGAAATAATAACTATCTAAAGGGCAGCACAGTGAGTGACAAGCCAGAGAATATACCTTGACACCTGCCAAAGATGTACTAAACACACAGAGAAATTTTCCCCAGGATCCTGTCACTTTGTCAACTAACAGAACCAGCCAGAGTTAATAAAATTACTCCAACAAAGTCAGGCAGGGCTTTTTCCCTTGCTGTCAGAGCCTCAGGTTCACAGGTTCACAGGTTCACAGAATCATTGAGGAGCCTGCTCTAGGTCTGGAAATGATCTTGTCATTACTATTTCTGGCTGTAATTAATTGGAGAAGTTTCTCTTCATGGAGTTTAATCCGATAATTATCAAAGATAATAACTGATAAAGTGCAGGTGGCAGCAGGCTTGAGGGACCTGGCTAAAAAACCCCCAAAACCTGGAAAGGTTTGACATTTCCTTTGCTACCATAGCTTCTGATATTTTATTCTACCTGTGTGTAAGGGCTGAACCCTGGGATGTGGAGTCCTGCGTGGCAGCTGATAACACTTGCAGACTTTATCCTGAGGAGCAGCAGCAGGTGATCTTATAGTGTGTAGTGTCTAATCCTTTGTGTAAAGCAAACATGGAAATTATTAGGACAAACCTTCCTCCCTGATAAAATGGTTATGGAAAGGGGGATAGGAGTGGGAAAGGTATAATGTGTGTAGATAAAACATGGACCACTCCAGCTAGAGTTAAGGGTATTGTATCCCCCCTATATTTAAAAAGAATCATCTGCAAATTATCCCAATTAAAATGAAACAAAACCTGTTTGCTGAGTGCTGGCCTTCTTGCCCAAGCTCCCTGGCTTGTGTTGTGGGTGGGTTTGGAACAGATATTCCCAATCACAAATATCTGACAAGACTCAGAGCCCTGGAGGTGGGACTGTGCTTCCCTTGCAGAGCGTGGGGAGCACTGCAGGAATGGAAGATGCAGGGCTAGTTTTTGCAAGGCTCGTTATAATTAGATTATGTGCATTCTGAGTGTCTCTTTAGTGCTGTTCTCAGACACTTAAATAACAATTAGGATTGGTGGCAGGGCTATTTTTGTTCGCTGTGGTTGTGAGATGTGGTGTTTGAGCGTGTGTTACACCGCCTGACACAGTCCTTCATTTCCCTGGTTTCCTGTGTGCCCAACCTTGGCCTGTTTTTAGGGACAAGGAGCAGCAGCAGTGTCCCTGCAGCACAAAGAGAGAGGCACCTGTGTCCCTAATGTGGGTGTCAGACATCTCAGCTGTGGCACAGCACACGGGATGAAGTTCCTGTGAGAGGTTTATTTATACTCCTGGCGGGATGCACCAGTGGTTTCCATGGGAATGGCAAGGGCTGCACAGTAGGATGGCTGCTCTTACTGCACATGATAGAGAGCTAATGGGGAGGGCTGCAGCCTCCCTGTGCCCTCATTAATCCAGCCCCCTGCCAGCTTCCCAGCCCTCCATCCCCTGCTCCAGCCCTGATGGGCAGGTCATGGGGCATGAGGTGAGAGGTGCCATTTTTAGGAAACAAAAGCCTGTTGCCGTGGCAGTGAAGGGGTAAAAATAAATTTTCAGTGCACTCTTTTTGGGGGTTGTTATTATTTTGGAGAGTAGAGGCAAGGAGGGTTTATTTGTTCAGTTTTATTCCTGCAATGAAAATTCTGTGGGGAAAAGCAGAACTGCAAGGGGAGTTTGCTTCGTTATCCCTGGGTCTTGCTGCTGTGTGGCTGCCAAGAAAACCAGGGGAGAGCACAGGTGAATTTGGCATCAACTGCCATGTGCTGGTGGAAATTGTTTGTCCTCTAGAGGAGCAGCTGCTGGCCAAATCCTGCTCCAGGGCCAAATTCCCTGCAGGCATTTCCCAAGTCTGTAGCACAATCTGCCCCATGCCTGGTTTTGCAGGAAAGGCATCCTAGAGGAAAGAAGTGGCCACAAGCTGGACAGTTCCTGCATCCCTCCTCTACATGCAGTGGCTGTAACACCTCTCCTCTTGGTCCTTGGAGCTTTGGAGGGAAAGTGCAAAATTCACCCTCCTTGCAGCCAGACACCATCCACAGCTCAGGCTGGGCTCCATGGAGGGCTTGGGGAGGCTGCACCTCACCCACTCAGGAGCAGAGCCCTCCTGACAAGGGGGAGCTGCAACCTCAGTTTTCCTTGGATAGCCCTGGGGGCCTCTAAAGCTCAGCATCCCCGAGATGGTGTCAGCCAGAAACAAAATCTCAATTAGCCCCATTTTCTTGGAGGAAGGGGATTTCTGGGAGCGTGTGGGTTTCCTGGAGCCTCTGAGTGCCATCTGCTGGGCGAGGGGCTTTGGTCTGGGGGCTGTGGCTGCAGAGAAAACATCCACGGGGAAACAGAGATTGGCAGGGAGAGGCCAAGGGCCGTTAATAATACAGTAGGTAGGGGAAAGCAGAGGATAGAACACACCAAAAATTGCATTCCGACAACATAGATGACAGTTATTTTGATTTGTAAATGTCTACCTAGTTGGAAAAGCTGCCATAAATAATACCCAGCTGTCAGGCTGTCCTGATCCACAGGCTGTGTGCTCAGGCGTGGTACTGATGGGGGCTATATTTTTCTCAGTGTATGTACAGGATAAACACACACTCTGCCTGCACATGTTTGTCATTGAGAAATCCCTGCTGCACCTGCCGTGTTCAGTCACTTGAGTCTTCAGAGGCAGCGCGTTGTTGAATTTCATTTTTTTTCCTTATATAATTTTCCTTCTTTTCCCTCATCTAAGGCAAGAAAATTCCTCATCCCACGGCTCTGCTTCTGTTGGAACACAAATTGGCTGCTTGCTTTGGCTGTGCTGGAGCAGGTGGCAATCTCTGGGTACCCAGTGCTGCACTGCACCACTCATTTCTTCTCCCCAGGCTGGGGAAGCACATAAACCTGAGCCATTTCCAGGTACTTGGCTCCTGCCAAGATTTCACCTGGTTTTTGGATAAACAGAGCACTTCAGGGCTATCAATATTTATGGATTAATGTGTTTGAAGGGCGAGAGGGAGCGTTTATCATTATCCACTCTCCCCAGTGCAGGCTGTGGAACAGCCCCAGCCCACCTGCAGCCCAGCTCTCCACCAGAGCCTGTAGGCAGTGCAAACAAAACCTTCCTTGCTGTTGATCTCAGCTGCTGTTTGGTGTATTGGCATCAATTCCTTGATTTGAGCAGGAACCAGTGACAAGGACAAGTGTTTCCTCAGGTGGGGTTTGCCTGAACTTAAGCTTGCTGTCCCTTGATGTGATGAAGGCAAGCTGCCTCCCTGCAGGAGCTGCCCACAAACACCCATCAAATGCTGCTCAGAACTGCCAAGTTTTTTCTCAGGGAGCAGTAGCAACCTGCAACCAAAACAAGGCTTCTGTCCAACAGCATCATGGGCTCCTGAAATTGCCTCCTGAAGGTGCTGGATTTGTGTTCAGGTAGTGGGTGAGAAGGAAGAGATGGTAAGGAGGTTTTTTGCTTTCCCCCATCAGCTCTGAAAATGCTTAGGAACAAGCGCAGTACCCTGAGAGAGTCACCTTAGCTCAGCTGTGTCCTGCGTTTAGAATCCCATAAATAAGTAGCTGAAAAGTCACCTGAAGGTTTGGGAAACCTTTGGGGGCAGCCCTGGATAGATTTATAGCTTCCTGTCAAGAACCACATGAGATTCATTGCTTTGTGTGGCTTTGCTTGGATATTTGACTGAATTCTGCTTTGCATTCTGGGCTCAGACAGATTTGCAAGAGAAATCAGGGGCAGACAAAGTCTGCAGCTTGAACTGAGCACAAAGTTCACATACCCTGGGGAAGCAAAGCTTCTGGGTGTTTTGAACAGCTGTGACCTCCAGACTTAGAAGGAAATTTCCCTGTTGAAGATGCACAAATCCTCCATCCTTCATTCTAGGTGCAAACTGCTACCAGTAAATTCCACATGCTGAAAATGCATATTGCACTGTGGTTGTGTTGTGTTTTGTGCCCTGTTTCAGCTGGCCAGCCCTCCTGGGATCACCAAGCAGAATTTGCTGTTAAATCATAGTGCTTTTGTATTTCCTTTGCCCCGTGACTGATGTGTCTCATCGTGTCACAGAACTATATATAGCCTCTCCCTGCCAGCCCATGGAGTGGCTGCTGCTGGCTGTGTCACCTCAGGTCGGGTTAATTAACCCTGACATCATCCATTTTCATGGACAGAGATCCCATTCCCTGCTGCTTGTCAACAGAAGCAGCTCAGGGGTGAGTGCAGGCGGGAGGTGCTGGGGAGGCTGTGTAAACACCATCGCTCCGCACCGAGCCAAGGCATTTCCAGTGCCTGCTTAAAAGAGCAGAAGCCAACTTTCATCCCCTTGTTTTTCTTAGGGCTTAGCAAGGAACCAGTAAGTTTGCAGCAGCTCTGATTACAAATATTTGCTCTTTTCTTTGGCCCCTGATGACTCTGCTGTTGGCTTGGTGACAGCGTCTCTGCAGTGCCGGTGCTCCAGAGCTTGGCTGGGCTCTCCCAGGGCCAAGCTGTCCCCAGTGTAGGAGCAACAAGGCTGGGATTCCCTTTGTAGAGCTGATTTGGGTGCAGTGTCAGCCAGGGAACAGGGGCTGAGGAGCCTGGAGCAGCTCCAGCCTCCAGCTCTGACAGGCTGTAATTGCTCTCCAAAGCTCCTGCAAGGGTTAAGGACAAGGAGCAGCTCCAGCTCTGTAACAACCCTTTGTCAGTAGGATCCCTCCCTGCAGCACTGCTGCTGTGCCTCGTGGGTCACAATTGTTCAAACTTGTGCTGCTCATCTCTCCTGGCACTGAGTGGCCTCTTTTGAGAGCAAAAGAAAAGCTGTGCAGTTACAAGGGGAGCTCAGGCAGCTGGGGCTGGGGTTTAGATCTGGATTGGTTTGCTGAGTTGGCCCTGGCTTGCCTGGCTGACCTTGGGATAACTCCCGTAGCTGACCCTGCTCTAGCATTACTAAGCTGTAGCTTCAGACTTTCAAAAAATAAGCTCTTTTTCTTTTTTTTTCTTTTTTTTTTTTTAATTTGGAGCTCTTATTAATGGAAGCACAAGGGCTTCCGTTTTATTAGAAAATACTGCTGAAGGATGGCAGGGGAAGAGAGCATGAGAGATTAAGTCTACTCATGGACTGGATCAGAGTATGATATTTTGTCTCCCACTGTGCTACCAGCTGTATTAGACAAAAATGTCAGAAATCCTGCAGCAGGCAATTAGAGCCCGATGTGGGCTGCTGCTGCCTGACCTCGGGTAGCCTGTGCTTGCTTTCTGTCTTGAAACAAGGAGTCTTTCTCCCAAAGCCCTTTGCCTTATGCTGGCTCATTAGAAGTCTGCACTGCCTTTGTGTCCCTCAGTATGACCCATGGAAAAGCTGGGGCTGGTGGGGAGAAGGAGAGAGCTAAGCAGTGCTGCTGGGCTGGCCCTTGGAGAGCACGGGCTGGTGTCAGCTCAGAGCACTCCCCTTACTGTGCCTCAGCAGCATCTTCCTTTTCCTCAGGCTGCTGCACATGAGATTTATTCCTCCAGCCTCCATGGTATGCATTAACTCTGCATTTTTTTGGCTGGAATATCATTTTGCTACTTCATGCTAATATTTTGTGAACTTCACCATGCTATTTTTCTTTGATTTCTTTTTGCAACACTTTCCATTCTGGAATGATTCAAACTTAATTCATGTGCCATTTGTTCTGTGCACTACTTTCAGCACATTAATAAAAATAATTTAAATTGTGTTAGGCTCCAGACAAATCCCTGTAGTATCCCCTGAGTATCTCCCTTCAAGCTGATGCATTTCTAGTCCTTATTTTTCCTTTGTTCCTTGTGCTTAAGGCAGTTTTATACAGGGATGGAGGTTTGTGTAACTGAGCCAAACTGGAAGCTGATGAGCAATAAAAAATTGCTCTGCATTTTTGAAGAGAGGAGTAGAGTAAAATAGCTTAAGGTAAAAACAGCCACGAGGAGAGGGGCTGGCTCACGCTGCAGTCACTGAGTACCAGAGGCCAGTCCAACACAGTTCTGTCCCTTTTCTGCTGGGTCCATGTCCACATGTCCATGAAGGAGGGCAGGGAGCCACTGAGCCTGAGCCACCATCAACCCTGAGCGTGGAGAAGTGCATTTTTCAATCAGCATGTTTTCTTTATTTTTACAATGTACTTCACAGAAAACCATTACACCTAATTTGTTCTGGATTACTACACAAACAGCGTCCAGATATCACTTGTCACCTTGGGAATAGCAGATGATACACAACAAACCAGCAGCAGCGTGCTGGGGCTGAAGAGCCTCATGCTTGTATGTTTTGTCTTCTTTTTGTTTCTAAATGTGACTTGCAGAATAAAAACACACAGATTTTAAGCAAGCACTTCCTTGCACAGATCTGTTTTGATTTAAAACATTAAGTGTGTTCCTTTAGCGGATCAACGTTATTTTGCTGCTCTTCTGATGTAGTGCCAGTAGTGTTTATTTTTTTAGCTGAAATTATTTCCTCAGCAGATTTGCTTTTGAAAGGACATATCTTGTTTAAACCCAAGCTCATCTAGCTACTGTTCTCTTCTGGTAGATATTCTTGTAGATAGGGAACAATATTATTGGAAGGCAAATGCTCATTTTCAAGCCATCTTAGAAGTACATCAAAATCTGTATGAATGAGGCTTGAAGCAAATGAACTTTAAAATCCTGGGTTTGATTATCTCAGAGAATTCCTGCTGAAACTAGTAAGGCAGCATCATGCAAAAGACATTGCAGGCTCAATGTTACCAAGTATTAATTATTGTTATCTCTTTGCTAGCTGATAGCAATGGCTGGAGCCCTGCAATTTAGCTTTCCATCAGAAAGAATGGTATTGGAACTCAACTGGAAAATAAAACTCAATATAAACATACCAGACCTGAAACAAAAGCTGTCGTGGTGCACTGTGGCTCCTTCCCCAAGCCACAGCCTGGTGTGCCTCTGCTTTAAAGTGGCTTTAAACCCACCCAGGGAGCAAAGTGCTGCTGCTGCCCTGGGAGAACCTCTCCTTGGGCTGCTGGGGGTGAGGGGAGGCCAGAGGGTGGGCAACTGCAAAGTTTCAGGTGTCTTTTCAAGTCTGCCGTGTGCATCTTGGATGACTTTGTACAACAGTGACATCTGGTGATACCCATCAATATTTACTGTTTCACTCTGCTTTTCAAGAGGGTGGAGTTAAAGTCTGCAAATTCCTTATTGCTTGAGAAATCAGTTGGAGCAGACACTTGGCTGGGCTGCTCCTAGCAGGCAGCTTGCCCTGTTTTTGGCTTGGGAATGTGGGTGCTTCTTGGGCAAGGGCCATTGGAGGTGATAACATACCTTTCCTCTTTCCTAACTCGGTATGGCCTTGCCTTGCTGCTTGGTTTGCAACAGGGATGTGATCTGGGGCAAAGGATCTATTTCCACCAAATGGTGCTGGAGAATGTTTACTGACCCTTCTGTCCACTTTTGGAAGTCTATTTGCCACAGAGGTGTATATTTCCTCTTTTCCTCCTTCCTTGCCAGTATTTGTGCAAATTAAAACAGTTTTAAAACAAAAAGGTTTCTATGGGTTTACTCAAATATGTGAATTATAGGAAAGAAATCAGATTATTCTCCCCTTCAAGTGATTCTAAATGGTGTCTGGACCACCTCCCAGGATCAGTGCTTACCTGAACACTTGATGCTGCTGTTACATCTCTAGAATAAAGAGAGAGCTGTGCTCCTCAGGACAGGGACTGGGTACTCTCCTGTGCTGCATCAAGCACTTTAATGATGCTTAACAAGAACTAATAAGAAAAACGATGGTTTGGATGTGCACACATGGGGGACAGCAGGAGAGGTCTGTGGTGAGGCTGAACTCAATTTCTTTATTATTAGATATTATACATGCACAATAAGCAGCCTTGGTGTGATTATTCCATACCTATTTCTTTCCAAAGGACTAAATCACCCCTTGGAGAGCAATAGGAAGATAATGTTTTCACACCATTAGTCAGATGCTAAAATGCCAAGCAGTTTTTCTTTTCCCTGGTAACATAAAACTAGAAAAAACAGTTAAACAGAAAGGTAACACCTCGTACGCTGCCCAAGGAGGTTTTTTTCAGTTCTGGAAACTTTGCTATAGGTGAAAGCTGCAATCACTGTATGTTTGTCCCCAGAAAGTCCTGATTCTTCAAAGGAATCTAGTTATGGTTGGACTTCTCACAGGGATTCCCTGTAGAGGCTTTTCAGTGAATTTTCATCAAGGACTAGAAACCTTCAGGCTTGCTCGGGGGAAGATGGGGAGAAAATTGATGCAGCCTCCTCCAAGAAACTCCTAATTTATGAGAAGTCTGTCCTGCTGGGAGCTCTTGAGCATCCCCAGTTTATCTCACTGGCCCCAGTGCATCTTTCCTGAGCTGGGGTCAAGGTGCTTTGTCAGGGCTCCCTGAAGAGCTCACCCGCCCTGGGCCCCTCTGCAGCACCAAGGGACAGTGACTTTTTGTACAAGGAACCTTTTCACAGCTGGATTTCCTCGGGAGCCTCCAGGAGCTGCTGCTGCTCCTGGGCCTGTCCCACAGCCTGTACCTCCCTGTATTTCATCTCTGTAAACCCTCTGCTATGCTGGAAACCAAAAGTTCCCTCATAGTCCCTCAGGGATCCTTATTGACTTTTATGGTCTTTAAAAGACCTCTGCATGGATTTGTAATCATTCTACGTGTACGCCGAGAAACACTAACATAACTGGTAATTAATTTGTTTTAATTGTTTTTATATAATCCCCGCGAGCGACCTCATGTTTTGTTTTGCATCTGTTATGTTTCTGACTCAAATTTTAATGCCTTAATGGGAACAGTGCCAACTGCTGTTACTCTGAGCTATGAGCAATCTCCTGGCACACTTCCAGTCCTTTATTGTGGAACTAACTATACAGCACTGTAATTTAACTAGCAAAATGTGGCAAATCACTATTATTAATAACAATAAATCTATTTCTGCAGGTTGACAGCATTAAAATAACAAATTATTCTGCAAGGAAAGCTGGTAATTTTGGGTGCTTTCCACTGTGATCATTGCAGAAGTATAATATCCATTATTAAGAGCCTTTTGGTGTCTCATGAAGGAGCTGTTTGCACATGACAGTGCATCATGGTACTTACTACGGGGGAGGATACAGAGGCCTTGACCATGGCTATTTCAGTAATTCATAATTTTAATTTAAATGTTAATGGCAGCATGGGGCAGGTTAGGGAAAATTGCTTTCCTCCCCTGCTTACCATTCCCACTTTTTTAATAATCTTGTCTCATTCAGTTAGTCAAACCTTAAAGCCCAAGGTCTTAATTTCTGCTCCTCTCTTCCCTTCACTCTCTCCTGCTCTCTGCATTCCTGACCCCACAGTGCCCTGCAGCCCCCCGAGGTTCAGCTGTTGCTTGGTTTGGGCAAGGTTTCCACTGTGAGAGCAGTGCCCAGCAGATGTTGGAGGGATAGGCACTCTGGTGAGTTTAAACAGGAGATAAAATACTATGGAAATGAACACCTGCCTCGTGGGTTGTGGGCACCAAAGCGTTCTTGTAGAGTCTGTCTGCAAAGTTACTGTTTGTCCAAGAATTTGTAACATACCCAGGGGTTTTATTCACTTTCTGATTATTGTTTCAGGATGGTTTTTATCCAAACCACAACAGGTAATGCAGAGGTTGTTACTGGCCATTGCCTCAGCCCCTTTGCTCATTTGTAGAAAGCTTCCAGCTGTCATTAAAGAAGAGGGGATGGGAGACAGGAGTGCCTGTTGCTGCTTTCTGCCAGCTGATGAGTGTTCCCTTGCTCTCTGAGCTCTCCCAGCCTAAGTGGGCAGGTGTCCACAGGGGCTGGAGTGGAACTGAGCTGGAGACCTGCCCAGTGTCTTCTGCAGTCTGTCATCTGCTGTCAGCTCCTCTCTAGGTGATACCAATAAACTCCTCTGCAGCTTCAGCACGGGTTATGTTAGTGGGTAACACAGGTGAGCTGCAACTCACAGCTCTTCAAAATCCAGCCTCAGGCAGGGCAGCATATGCTCAGAACAACGTGGAGAAGAAAGGGGGCAAGTGAAAAGGTCAGCAAGAATAAATATGTGATGTGGAGATAACTGGATGCAGAAAAATAGGATGGGAATAGAAGCAAAAATATTTGTAGGGAATGAAATTATGAAGACACATGCAAAGTTGGTTGATAGAACTACAAGAAATGTCAGGAGCAGGGAATGAGGGAAGAGACCAGGGTCCCAGAATTTGGTCACCAGGTGTTTCCGTCTGCACCAGAGTCCATGAGAGTGCAACCAGAGTGCTGGGAAATCTTGGGTGAGCAGGAAAGTGGCCAAGCTTGTGAAGTGGTATTTGAACAGAGCAGTAGTGAGCATAAAGGAGCTGAGACACTTGAAAATCTGCTCCTTGGTGCAGCTGCAGAAGTGCAGAAGCTGCAGGAATCTCCATGGGGTGGTTTGCAGTGAGCTGCCGTGGTCCTGCTTAACTCCTGGTGTGTGAAACAAGGGCCTGAGAGCTGCTGCAGCAGGGGATTGCTGCAGTGGTTTGGTCAGTGGTTTCCCTTATGTTTCTAGTTTCAGTATTTCAGAGGGAAGTGGGGAGACTGGCAGTCAGTCTGACTCTGTGCTTGTTAAAGGTGGAGGGGATTCATTTCCTCACCCAGCTGGCATGCAGCAGGATGGAGCCTGCCTGTTCCTCCACTGTTAGCATATCTGTGGGTGGATATTCTGAGTGTGGATATTCTGTGTGTGGATATCTGTGTGTGGATATCTGTGTGTGGATATTCTGTGTGTGGATATTCTGAGTGTGGATATTCTGTGTGGATATTCTGAGTGTGGATATCTGTGTGTGGATATTCTGAGTGTGGATACCTGTGTGTGGATATTCTGAGGGTGGATATTCTGTGTGTGGATATCTGTGTGTGGATGAGGGCTCCCCTCACAGAGCCCAGCACCACAGCTCCTTGGGCAGTCTCTCCGAGTACTCAGTCCATTTTCTCAGAGGTTTTATCCTCTCCTGGTACCCCAGTGAGCTGTGCAGGGTTTAATCCTGGCTGTGTTTAGCCAGGGCAGGTGTGGTGCCAGCTGGAGCTGTCTGAAGGGGCAGCCCCTGATGGGCTGTGAGCCTGCCCAAGCTGCCAGGCACACTGGGCTAATTCCAGCTCAGCCAGTGCTGCACCAGTGCTGCTCTCCTGGGCAGCTCCAAGGGTGGCAGTAGGAATGGCTTTATGAAGGAGTCAGAATGGTCACCCATTCTGCTTAAAAAGAAAAATTAAATCCTAGTTTATTCTCTGCTATTTTTGTTCTTTGCATCCCACCCTCTGCTTTCAGCCAAAGATCCTGTGGCACTTGACCAACAAGAGGAAGGCACTTGACCCTTCTGAGTGTTTGCATCCTGTTGCTTTGCAAAGCAGCCAAATTCTTGGTCCAGCCTGGTGGGCAGTGCTGACATCCCCAAGCCTTGCTCCAGCATTGGAGCATTCTGTTCAGAGCTCTATGTTTTCTGTGAGGGTTTTTTGACTTGTTCAGCTTAGTTTCTGTTACAAGTGATCCGAACAAAAAAAAAAACCACCCTGAAAATTGTCCTTTTTACACTTTGTTAGAAACTGCTCTGAGAGTGCAGGACATGGTCATAAACAGACACAGCACAAATGTGCAGTGGTGAGAAATGAGCCACTGATCTGCACCTGTCTGGGAGTAGCTGCCATGGGTTGAAGCAGCCTAGTTGAAAGTGGAGGGGTGAGATAGCAATCGAAGTGATTAAAGGCTGGACTCTTTCATCTATAGATGCTTGAATAACTTTCCATTACTTTAAATTGGGTTGCAAATGAACATCCCCTTTGATCTATAATGGGACTTTCCAATCAGTGAGGCCTGAGCTCAAAACATGAAAAGCAGTTTACATTGAAGAGAGCAGTAGGAAAGATCTGAACCCTGAAGAACAACCTGCTCCAGCCCTGCTGGAGATAAAAGAAAAGTGGAGGTGGCTCTTTGGGAGGCAGGAGGGTCAGAGGGGTGACCTGGATTGCCCAGGGGCAGAGACACCACTGTGGTTATGAATGACCCTCGTTCCAGGTTTAAATCACTAGTGAGAGGGTCTTAGCCAGGCTCCTAATTTGAATGATGAGAGCATTTGGGGTGGATAAATTGACTGTTTTGTGGGTGGGGTTGGAACATCGGGTGGGTGTTTACTGCTCCTACTCATGCAGAACCAAAACAGGAAAAAAATAACCTATTTCTGCAGATGCTGACATTATATTGGCTTTATTGAAAAGCAGTCGAGTACCTAAATAGTGTGGTTTATTTTATTGGTTGGTTCATATCTAGATGATATTCCTTATCAGGTTTGACAGGTCGGCTTCTTGGCCTAAGTCACTTAACAGCATCTCTTTATTGCTGAGTTCCCAGCTTTTGTTGGTCTGTCTCACAGCCAGGGTGTTATCTAGCCTATGGAATTTGATTTATTTCTGTGCTGCCATGTCCAGAAGAATCCGTGTAAAGAAAACAAACTGCATGTCCCCTTCACGGGAGATCTTGGCTGCTATTTCTCTAGCCACTAAAAGCTTTATCACTCAGCCTTGTTATTACCATACTAAACGGAACACTTCAGAGCTTAGCGGCTTAACAAGATAAAAACATGCTTTGTGGTTAATGTGGTTACTGCAGGCATGCACCGGGGCCGGGAGGGGAGCTGCTCCCTTCCTGCTGGGGCAGCTGCACAGTGCTGGGAAATGCCTGGCCCGATAAAGCCTGTCAGAGCAGGCAATTCCAGACAGATATTTCAGCTTTATCAGTGCTGCAGGCTGACCAGAGGGACGGGGAAGTATCCCTTCCTCCCCTGGCAGCTGTCTGCCCCGCCTGTGTCCAAAGCAGATCTGGGGCTGTTCCTGTCATTCTTTCTCTAGTCAGTGCCATTGAGTGCAAGGGGGTTTTCCAGCTCTCAGGGGCAGACTGGGATTCCCCTCCTGATACCAAGTGTTGAAAATAATCCAAAAGGTCTTTTTCCCCTCTGAGCAGTGGTTGGCTTGTGTTGTGTGAAATGAGCAAATTTTGGAAACTTCCCTATCTGACTTGCTTTTTGGCAAGCTGTGACTTTGGGTGCAAGGGGAAGGGAGATGTCTGGGTCTCCTATTGCTAGAACTTCACAAGTACCTAATTTCTGATATTTTCTCTTCCCAGGGATCCAGTTTTGCTTCTCAGGGTAACATCAGAACACACACATTCTCCTGAAATACTCCTGAAGTAAATTTGCAAAGTGTAGCTCTAAGTGTAGCTCTTTTCATGTACCTTCCAGAATTTCTCAGTGTCTCTTGGTTTTATTTAAAGCATAAAAAAGACAATAATTAGACAAATCTGCAGATGATGCCCAAAGTCAGCTTTCTATCTTAAACCCAGAAAGCAGGACACCTTTTGTTTTGTGTCTTCTGGTTCTGTTTGATTCAGTGTTCAGGAGGGATCTGATTTTTCTTACAAGAGCACAGTCAGTCTTTCTTCTTCCTTCCCAAAACTTCCTGGATGTGGCTCTCCCATGAGATCTTTTTCAACCTTCCTTGTCTTTTTATTGCTGTTGCTGTTAATTTTCCACTTTTATTGCCTCCGTTCTCATCCCCACACTTTGTTCTCTCTTTTTTTTTGTGCTGAAGCATGAGCTGTCCTCCCACAGTGCAAACAAATTTACTATGCTGAGGCTCTTTGCTTAGACAAGGACCCATTTTTAACCAAATGTTTTGTAAGCAAAAAGAATATTCGTTTTCCAGGACACTGCTAACAAGGACATTTTTGTGGTTGTCATTGCTTAGTGACTTCATATCAGCTGGAATCTCTGTGAGCCCAAAGAGAGTCCAGACTGTTCATGGGCTGCACAGCACTGCTGCTCTGCTCTTGCCATCCCTTCTCAGCCTGGATACAGGATCAGCAAAAATCCTGAGCCTGATGTTGGGAGGGGTGGTGACAAATGGTGTCACGTTGTGCAATGCCCTCATTTCGTGCACATGCACCAACACCTTCCCCTACCAGCTCTTGTTTCAAGCACTGCTCCTGCTGACAGCAGCAGTGAGTTCAGTATTATACACGAGTGATGTTTAAGTGTTTGAATTAGTACTTGGAGCTACAGTTCAGTTTGCTGTGGGACATGTTTTTCATGCACACAGCATGCAATAAAAAAAGCAGCTCAGCAGCTCCAGAGCACAGTTCCATCCCAATGGTAAGGGCAATCTTTCACTCCCCAAATGCCCAGGCTCATTCCTAAAGGTTCCATTGTGGAAGGAGTAATAACCAATTAACAAATATTATTGATGTTTACAGAGAAGGAAGTGTGTGTGCTCTAAGCATCAGGAGCAGGTGTTGCAGATAGGAAGAAAGGAATATTGATGAGCAACCTCTTGAATCTTCTGCCTTGTGACCTGTCTGGGAGCTTCAACTAAATTTGATTAGTGCAGCCATTAATCATCTGTTAGTGCTTTTGATTACACTCCCTTATATAAACAGTTTATAAAGTGTATTCAGGTGTTTCATTACAGCTCCCATGCAGTGCCACAATCCTCCTCTCCTGTGGGGTGGCCTTGGTGGGCTGGCTCAAGCTCTGTGTGATGGCCAGAGCTGCAGCCCAGTGCCTTGGGTGGCTACAGGACAGCGTTGTGCCATGGGGAGATCCTTGGAATCATCCTGTGTTTCGTGTCAGGCTGTCTCTCTGTTCACTCACTTTGTACAGCTGCTGTGTTCAGAGCCTTGAGATCCTAAAAACTCTGTTTGGTAAGGTATGGAGACATCTGGCTGCATGGCCATGAGCCTGCTGGAGGGGGAGCACCCATTCCAGTTCTGGGAGCTCCACAGCCCCCATTCCTTCCCAGGGCTGTGGGTGAGGAGGTGGTGAAGTGCTGGTTATCCCAAACCTGCCCATAACCTTTCCCCAGCACTGCCAGGCTCACCCAGAGCTCTGCTGATCTGTTCCAGCCCTGGTGGCATCACACATGAGGAGCAGGGGGAGTCTGGGAAGGACATGCTCTGCTCATGGCTTGTGGCTCCAAAATTCACATTCACAGGTGAGTCCTGCCAGGGATGTGCTCCCCACATCAATATCTCCAGTTCATGCATTATGCAAATTGTTTGCAAGACAGAAGTGCTTAAACAGCTGCAAAGATTTGAGTTTTGTGCACAATGTACACTTTGCTTTCCATATACTCATAGCAATGTATCATATTTAAATTAAATAACTGTGGAATGCAAATTGTAATACTAGTTGATTTGCAATATTTATGTAAGCCTCACATTTTGTAAGTATTTGAATTTCATATTAATTTTGCTTTGGACACATTTTTCTGTGTACTAAATGAAATTTGTCTCACTGGTTGAAAACAGAGCTGGTCTCTGTCTGCATTTGGCTACAGAAAAATTATTTAGGTACCCATGGAACACCTTGCAGAGTCAGATGCTCACACAGGGAGCATCCCAGAGAAGCATGCAGGAGGGCAGTCTTTGGCTGGGCACTGACCTGATATTGCAGGGGCTGAGGTTCAGTCATCAAACCTGCATTTGAGACCTTTTCTGTGTCCCTTGTGATGTGCTAAAATTTCTATTTCAAGGTGCACTCAGCTCATTGGGCTAAGCCAAGTGTGACTGTAAATTCTGTGGTTGATGTGAATCCACCCCAGCTCCCATCTCTGCCCACTGGAGGAGCACTCCAGGAGCCCCCCAGGGTCCCCCTTTCCCTGTGCTTCACTCCCAGCTCACTCAGGGCCTGCAGGAGCTCCTGCAGTGAGCAGTGTGATGCCTTCAGGTGATGTTCAGGGTCTGGAAATGCTTGGTGGCGTGTCAAAAGGAGTTTTGAGTCAGAATTTCAATATTTAATAAAATAGATTTCTCAGGACAGGAAAAAAAAAAAGCAGCCAAAAATAATACAGTGAAATAATTGCTATCTCTGGAAGTTTCAATTATCAGTCAAAATATCCTGAAATCAAAACCTTCCTGACATTCAGCCTCAATTATATAAAAACCATTGGGGATATGGAATATGTTCATATAAATGAGGTCTCTGATAACTGAGGGAATTTTCAATGTACTTAATGGATGTCAAGAGACTTGACCCTGTTTTGAATACCAAGGAGTTTTGGATAATTGAAGTTTGGATAATCTAGGTTGAACTGTGGAATTTAGCAAATTAAGATAACGTTGAGAATCTGTGTGAGTTAATTTTAGTTCTGACAAATGAAACCAGTTTAACTAGCTTGGAGACTGGAGGCAGCAGACAACACAGAGTGTGCCACAAGCTGCAGTTATCCCAGGCATCATGTGCAGCCTCATTAACCCTGTCCTGGCCAGCTCCTGCAAGGCTCTGTGTGCACAGATGAAGGATGGTTCCATCTCTCTGGGCTGTGCTTAGCACATGCTCTCAGGAGGACTTTGGGCTGGTACCAGCATGGTTTCTGTGTTGAGGATTTGTGTCTGCTTGGAAGGGAGCAGGGCTCAGTGAATTCCAGCAGAACTGGGGGTGTGCAGGGGCTCTTGGGGTGGTTTGGCTGATGAGAGCCCAGTGCAAGGCACAGAAGTGCAATCCTCCCAGCAGTGCTGTCTGATGCCCTCCGTGCACACGTGCCTTCCTCTCCTCTCTTCCCCACCATTCCTCAACATGCATATTTTAAATTAATATTTTAATGTATTTCTAGGTTTGCAGGAAGGAGGAGGAATAAATTATTCAAAATGAATTACAGTGGTTTAAGGATACCAGAGCTGTAAGGTTTGTGGGGAAACAGACCATCCTGCATTAAATCAGCTGACAGCTCTTACCCAGCTCTGATAAGCTGGCAGAAATGTCTTTATCTGACAGGTCTGAACAGACTCAGTGCCTGGAAGTTTATTTTCTCCTGTCTTGTCTTAACAAGAAGCAGTACCTCCTTCTCCTTAACACCTTTGGCTGGAGTACTAGACCCTGGAATATTTCAAGAGAGAACTGCCTGGGGGCAGGAGGGATGTCCATGAAGTGACAGACCAGCAGCTCCTGGGAGCTGTTACTGATTTCTTGCTTAGCTGCAGCTCTTGTGCAAGGCAGTTGAGATCAGTAGGAGTTGTCCCCTAAGCTTTTTGGCAATCTGGGTCTGAAATGTGCCTTTGACTGTAATATTGAGGTGTTAATTATTCTTTTACTGGCTGCAGGGGGAAAAACATTAGACAGTGTATAGAGAGTACTTAAATGAGGATGATATGAGAGGCAATGGAGAGGTTTTGGACAGAGGCATGGATTAAGTATTTGGCCAGTACATTGTAGATCACAAAACCTCATCTTTCAAAAATATATTCTCATTTTTAATAGAAGCCCCTTTGGCAATAGGAGGGTGGTGACAGCGTGGTAAGCAGTTGTTCGTTGTGAACCTTTTCTCTTGTCACAGGCTCCATGTGTCTGCAGGGTCTTTATCAGAGAGCAAAACTGCTACACAGCATCACTGAAGGATGCTCTGCAAGTGCTCTGTGTTGGTTTTATGACACTGGCAGCTGGAAACCCCAGATCACCTGGGGCTCCACTGTGCTGGGATGTGTGCAGCCCCTGTCACCTTAAAAAAAAGCTAAATTAAATGAAACTATTTTCCTCTTTGATAGAGGGGAATGGAAGCCATGGTGATGTCAAGTGATGCACATAAGGTTAAACAAGAAACGGTAGAGGAAATTATCTGCCCCAGCTCTGGTCTAGGGTTTTAAACTTATTACTGTCCTCTCTTGGATCTCAATTCAAAACCCACTGCTTTAGAGGAGATGGAAAATTAGCCAAGAAGGTTAATCCTACACTGAAGGAGCAAAAAATGCTCAGTTATGGAGAGACTGAAAGATAAGACACAGCAAAACTTCAAACAAGTGCTCTGGAGGATACTATCCAGATACCAGAGACTTGTTGGAGAACTGATAGGAGAGCAGTGTGTATCAAAGCACAGAGGGGAAACACCAGGGGAAGTTCAGATCAAATGTCAGGGGGGGCTGCTTTAAAGAAGAAAAGTAGAAATAAAAGAAGCTGCATTAATCTGCAGGGGTGTGATAGCTGGAAAGATATTCTCACCATTACAGCTTTATTAGAGATAGCTTTCCTTGCAGACAACACCAAAAAAATGAGACCAGACAATGTCAGCTCTTTTGTACTGCAAAATTACCATGCAGAGAACCACAGGGAAAATGCCTGAGACCATGAGCTGTAAACAAGCTGAGCCACTGTCAGGCTCAAAAATCAATGTTTTTTTAAAATGTATGTTAAAACCAACTTTGTTTACTTAATTGCAATAGAACATTGTATTTTCCTTAAGAGAAAATTGAGAAAACCTGGAGGGTGATTCAGTGGTTTGCAATAAATAAACACAAATGTGAAATCGAACACTACCCAAATTACAAAAGCTAAGTACATGAAACACCCCCAGTGCAGACTTGTCACTCAAGTGCCAACTGTCAAGGGTTGGATACTTTTCATAAAGCATAGATTTAGCCTTTATCTTAATGTCAGTACTTTGTTATGATTGACCTTCTTCTGGCTGGAAGCCCACTTAAACTAAACAATGCTATTCTGTTCTGAAGAGGGTGAATAGAGAAAGCATTGTTACTTGGTAAAATGCCTTTGGACTGAGTCCCAGATGGGAAGGAAGTGCTGTAATTACTGTACTCAATACACAGCACTGTAGGGGCACGTAAGGCAACCAGTCTGCAGCAGGCAAGGAGCAATCCTACACCTCTGCTGGCTGGGAGGCTCCACTGACTGAGCAATTTTCATATTAGGATTTTATTTGTTCTGCTTAAGCAAAAAAATCTGTACTTGATCACTGGAAATTAAGAATTCAAACCAGGCTCCCTAAGCAAATAGGAGAAAAGACATAAGAGCCTGCTCATCCCCCAGTGCCTGTTTGGGAATGGTGAGCACAGTCACACTAGGTTGGTTTATGTTCTTCTCTACCTGTAGAAGGTTATCTGTACTCTCTTCCAAATCCCACAAAATTTTCCAGTGATTACAACTCTATTAAATATAGTCTATGAAATGTGTCTGGTCCCAGTGCTAGAATCTCTGCTTTTGAACTTGTCATAAAGTAACATATAAATGGAATTTTAACATGTGTATTTATCATGATACACATTTCCCTGAACACTGTTTTTATGAAATAGCACAGGAAGCACATTCACTACAAAGCTTTGCAGTATTATGATGAGAGGCTTCTCTTTTAAGTGGAAAATGAACTCAGTTACACTATTGTCATTCAGTTTTACCTTAAAAGCATCTCAGCAGACAAGTGGGGAAGGTGAATTATTCCACCTGCTGTATCTACTACCCATTGTGAGAGATGCTCTTTGCCATGCACTGCTCAATCTTAATAGAAATGGGCAAAGGAGATGGGAGGAATTATTATTGCATTTTACAGAGGGGGAGCACAGACAGTTGCTTGGGAGGCTTGACATAACCAGGAACTGAGTGCAGCCTCCTGAGATGCCATCCAGGTGCTTTCCTTCCCAGGAAACACCTGAAAACATGCCTTTGCCTTGTCTTATGGAGCTTGATCCCATTGAAAAGCTAAAACAGGCTTCTCTTCAGCCACATATTTAGTTTTTTTGGTACTCTGGTTGCTATTTTTGCTGTTGGTTTATACCAACCCTGTGATGCCTTTCCCTGGTCTGCTTGGGGTGGCTGATGGATTGGGCAGTTCTGTTGGTCATCTGCATTAACATTTATCTTATGTTAGCACCAGGGTCTGGCTATCCTTTGAAAGAGTATGAAAGGTGGTTTGTAACCCTCACCAGTCCCTGGAATCAAGTGCATCCCCTGGCTCTGTAAATTCACCCTTCTGGTTGGAAATGTGAAGCAGAACCTGGAGGGGCTTTGCCCTGTTTTTATGCAAAGTGCAGCTTGAATGGGTTAACAGCAAAGGGCATGTGACCCAGCTGAAAAGAGCTTCCCAACCAAAACACTTTTAATTTGGCTGCAAAAAGTGTTGGGATCTAATGAACACCTATAGCCCTTCCTAGGGAAAAAGCCAAAGTGGTCACAACTCAGCTCAGGAGAAAGATATCCTGCCATGTGTGACATCTTCTGTCCTTTCTCATGCTGAATGCTTTGGCCTTTGCAGACAAAAATCATAGGTTCCTCATTAAAAAAAAAAAAAAAAAAGAAAAAATTCTCCCCAATTCCCATTTGTTTTTCATGCAATTTTATCCTCTAGAAGTAACAGGGCAAACCAGAAAATACTGTGTTTTGAATGGACACTTTGTTTCAATGTGAAAGAGGCAGCTCCAGCAGTTTTCTGGATCCCTGATGTGCTTTTGAATGGCATCCAAAGTTTGGATCAGGACAGACAGGAAGCCAGATGGGGACATTTCTGTATTTTCTGAGTCAAATTGCTTCCCATGCTGTAAGGAGTTTTAGTCTCTGGAGAACCCAGCTGTGATGGAGTCTGAGCTTTTAATTCCTGCGATGCTGACAGATCTACCAGACACTGTGATGAAGACATGCTCTTGCCTGGAGGAGCAGGCAGTGCTATCCTGTGTGTTTGAAGGGGAGTTCAGTCCTGGAAAATTTGTGTGAAGACAAATGTGTGGTCCAGCAGGAGTGAAGGGTTTGGTGCCATGTGCAGAAAGATGTATGTTTTCATGCATATGGTGATTATTTGAGGCAATCACTGGCTTAGTGCTTAGCTTTCCTTGGGGACTATTTTTTCATGATATCTGGTATTTTCCAAAGGCCTGTGTGCTTAGACAGAGGAGCTGGAAGTCAGCCACGGTGATCAAAATGAAATGGAAAAAGATGCAGGGTTTTCAGATTTATTTTTTGAGGATGTTTATTTAAGCGTAGCAGTTCCACAGAGGTCATCACTGGTGTGCACAGAGGCATTTTTGCAGGGAAGCATTCTACCAGCATGGCTGTGCTTTATTACTGGTGGGATTATTATTAGATTAAGAGGAAGATTGCAACTGAGGGAAGGGGGAGTTTGGTGGGATCTGGAATTTGGATGGATCTGAAGGGGACAACTCATTGCTTGAATTGCTGCTGGTAATGAAATTGCTCTTGACAAGTCAGAGGGAGCTGCTGGCCTCCTGTGTGCTCAGGTATCTGCAGTGCTCAGATTGCTCTTGGAGGAAGATGAGGAAAATCCAAAATTCATTGTTTTTGCAGAGGCTGCAGGTGGGTTCAACTCAAGCAGCAACGTGCAGAAAGGATGCTCCTAGCAGCAATGCTGGGGGCATTCAACACTTCACTGGCAAATCCTGTCAGCCAAAACGAAGATGAAATTCATTGAAAACACTACAGAGAGTGAGGATTTGGTGCATTTCATGCCTGTCCTTTGCATTTCCATGGTGGGTGGCTTGCTGCCAGCTCTGCTCCCAGCAGGTCCTGCTTCCCCCAGGCCAGCCCAGCACGGGCAGTTCCCCTTGGCTCTGGATTTGTGGCTTTGGAGAGCAGTGCTGGACTGGGGCAGTGCCCAGCTGGGGCTGCTCTGGGTGAGAGGAGCAGCCAAAACTCTTCCCTCCTTCAGGTGCTGAGGGTTCTGGCAGAAATCTTTAGAATTCAGAGGTCTGAAAGCACCAATTCAGTGAAAACTTTGCAGAGCTTTGGAACACCACCTCCTGCTCCCTGACCATGACTTGTGAGGGTTTGAGCTCTCAGGGCAGAGTGGATCCTCAGGGAAACACTGCCCCATCCCTGAGCAGTGCTGGAGCTGGGGGCAGCAGATTCCCAGGTGCTTTCTTGGAGGGAGAGCCAGGCAGAGCTCTGGGTGACCTTCTCCAGCCCAAGGTACAGGATTTGCCATTCATGTTCCAGGCAGGGCAAGAAGCTGAAGGGTTGAGTCCAACAACTTGCAAAATATTCTATCTCTTGCTAACAGATTTTCATGCAAAAAAAAGAGAGGTTTTAATTACTGCCCACTCTTTCCATGCTGGCCCCTTACAAGCAGCTAACTCCTTTCCAATGGAGAGCATTGCAGTGTGAATATTTTTTTCCCTTCTCTTCTTTCCCCCCCTAACCTACTTTAACTAATTTTCAGGATGCTGGCAATTGACATGCATTATTTATACTGCTGCAAACCTTGTATTTGGGATGAGAAATCCTACTGTCAGGCTTCCTGCTTCTAATAAGCATTCCTTTCACTGCATTATCTGCTCTCACAGCCCAGGGCTGCTCTTGCCAGGGACCCAGCTGGTGTTACTCGATGGCTTTGTGGCGTGGGGAGCCTGCCTGGTGCAGCAGATCTGCTGGCTGTGTGCTGCTCATCAGCACAGAGACACAGCTCCTGCTCCAGCAGAGGGAGGGGGCAGAGGCAGAGGCAGGAGCCACCCTGGGACTGAGTGACAGAAATCCTGATTTTCCGTGACCTGCTGTCTCGTGTTGCGACTCGAACCTGTGCAATCTGAATTTAAAATGCTCCCACCTTCCTCCCCTGCCACCCAGTCTGGATGGAAACAGAAGGTGAAACAGGAGGACAGCCAGTGCAGCCCCTGGAACAAAATGCTTTGAGGTTCTCAAATCTGTCTCTGTCACACTGGATCAGTTGCCAGGGCCTGTGCTGCCACCTCTTTTTGTTCATTTGAAAGATAACTCATTCCTTAACAGCTGAAATGGCTTCTGACAAACCTCCCCTTTGAAAATTGTGCTCAAGGACACTGCTCTTCCACTGTTTGCACAGTCAAAATATTCTGGGGAGGATTTTTTCCCCCTCTCTTTTATCTGAGGCAGCATAATAAAATACCTTAGATAAACAAATTTATTCTTGGAGGGATGTTTATTAGGCGCTGGCAATCCCTATGATAAATAATTTCTCTGGGAGGAAAAAAAAAAACTAAATAGAAAGTAGGCCAAGGAAATGATGTGAGTGCAGGGGATAAGGCAGGGGGTGGAGGATGCAGAGGCTCCTGTCAGCTCTGGGGGTCTCAGATGCTCCTGCAGTGCCATCTGCAGGGAAGCCCATGGAGAGGGGCACAGGGGCCTGGGGCAGGAGAAGGGCTCCCATATTTGCCTCCTCATTTTCTGAGGATTTGGGAAAAGCAGAGGATTTGATGTGTAGCACCAAATCCTACCGTGGGAGAGACTTTACAGACACCTGGTAGAGAGTCAAACACAGCCTGGGCTGTGCATCACCTGCTGGGGGAGTGATGCAAGAAACCAAGAAATAATGTGTGAGAATTGCTGATGTTGTAGTGCAGAAACCAAAGACAGGTTTCAAGGTGGGATGGGTGGGGAGAAAAAAAAGTTCATGTCAGTTTGAGACAGATTTTTTTTTTTTTTTTTTTTTTTTTTTTTTTGTTTTCAGTTTTTCAGGGAAATTTAAAGCTTTCATTTCAGGTCAACCTGGAATATCGATGAAGTCAAAAATGAAGCAGTCTTATTTTGATATAGGGTTATTTATCACCTGCTTTTCCTCTTTAATTTAGGTAGCTTTCAGTGCAAGCTAAAAAACCACTTTAAACAGAGAAGCCAAAAAGTTTCTTTTTGAAAATATGATCACAGAATCACAGAATGATCTGAGTTGGAAGGGAACCCACAACAATCACTGAGTCCAACTCTTCTGTGAGTGACCCATCAGAACCCATGACCTTGGCATTATTAGCACCATGCTTAAACCAGCTGAGCTGACTTCAGGGATACATTTCATCCTTCCCAAAATGAGGCCTTTGATTTTAACAGTCTTGTCCTGAAGTGTCTTGAACTCTTTATTTAGATTTCCTTCCTAGGAGCAGCCTCACATCCCCTCACCCTCTTTGCTAACAGCAACAACCATCCCCATAATTCATCTGCTATTCACTTGCATCTCTTTACAAATTGGTTTCTCAGCAATTTTGTGTCAAACCTTTGTTTGCTTGAATGAATACATTTTACTGGTAAAGAAATGTGTTACAAAGTGAAATATCCCAGATAACGTGAAGAAGTGTGTGGCAGTCCCCCTGAGGCTTGGTCCTTCATTGTGCCTTCCCACAGCCCCTCTTTCCCCAAGAGCTGCCCACACCAGCTCCTCAGTGAGTTGATGTGCAATAAAAACCAGCTCTCGTGTACCAGGGCTGCACGAGGATGTGATGCTCTGATTGTGGGAGGAAATTGGGTGAATTATTTCTTCTTTGAGAGGCGACTCTGCTGAATGGAGTTTGCTGCACAGCAGAGCTCAGCTCTGGCCAGAGAACACAGCCATGCTCCAGGGAATGTGAGAGGCGAAGAAAGTCCTTTCAGTTTTACTGCTCATGACTGATCTGGAGGTTTCTGTGTACTCTGTGGTTGGAGAGAGCTCCTGGCAGGTATTTTAGCATAGAAGAGATTGATTAGATTGATACAGAAGGTGTGAACTCCAAAAAGGCTCAGATGAGCAGAAGCATGGCAGCACTAGGACTCTGTGCATTTTGGGATTTCCAGAGAGGCTGAAGGCATACCAAAATCCCACTGACTGGTTAAAGCTATGCCTAAGTTTAAAGTACAAAAGGGAAGTGGCTTTGGCTGGAGGGAAAATCCAAATTTTCCAGAGAAGAAGATGAAGTCAGAATGCTTGTAACTGAGCAAAAGAGGAACACGGGCTGGCTTCTTTCAAATGCAGAGCAGTGTGCTTTATGCAAACGGTGTCTGGGGTTTCCTGTGGGTCAGGCTGGCACAGGTCCTCTGTGAAAGTGCAGTAGCAGCTCCTGCTGGTGAGCAGGCACCAGCTCAGGCTGCTGAAATGTTGCTGGTGATGCCAGCTCTTGTGGAAGAGGGTTTTCTGCCTCCATGTGTGTGAGAAGCAGTGGGAGGCTGTTATTGCTGCTGAGAGACTGCAGGCAATCTTAGTTCTGGGAGTGTTTTGAACCTTCAGGTATTGAGGTGGAGAGGGAAAGAAGAGAATCAGAAATGGAAGGAGATTAATTCTTGAAGCCTGTCTGCATTTTTTTACATAAATTCTGCTCTGCATCCAGACGTGTAAGGCACAGGCTACAAAAATCCCTGCTTCTGCTGTAGGCAGAGCAGAGGATAAATATATATGGATGAATAAACAAGGCAAGTAATCCAATCTCATTGCTAGTATTCAGTTCCTGCACTGTTGCTCTAGGCAACCAGCTTGAGTGGGGATATTGTCTATAACCTTAAAAACTGATTATAGGCTACTTCACTGCCTCATACGGTCTTAAAGAGGATTAGAAGAGAGTGTAAAGCTGGCTTAGGCACTATGTTAACAAAGCCTCAAAGGCATCTGCAGATTTCCTTGTTCATGAAGTGATTAACTTATTTAGTAACTGTGAAAAAATGTGCACATTGGGGGAGCCAGGCTGGTAATAATTAAGAGATGTAAGTGTGGTGCCGTGAGCTGTGCTCGGGCTGGCAGCAGTGTCTGTCCACGCCAGCCCAGCTGCCTCTCTGAGCTGGGGGAGCTCTGGCTTCAGCCTCAGACAGGTTTCCCCTGTGGTTTTTCAGTGCAGGAGGAGGAGTGTGCACAGTGGAGAGGAGGAGAGCCCCACTGGTGCCTTCCACTGCTCTGCAGGGCTGTCCTGTGTCCTGGCAGGGGTGCTTGGGCTCTGCCTGCACTGCAGCCAGTGGCTGAGGCACTTGGTGACCTGTGCCCATGGGAGGAAGCACACAGCAGCACTTAGCTTCCTCCTTCAGCTGCTTTTAAAGGAAAGAATAAAAAATGACACTGAAAAACTACACCCTTATCCTAAGCTGGTTGAGGCAAACAGCAAGCAGCCACAGCCAGGGTGTCAGGTGATTGTAAGTGCAAGGTGAAGCCAATCCTGGTTTTGCTTCTTCACAGTTTGACAGCAGATGCTTTTCTCTGATGATAATAAAGCCAGCAAGCCCAGCAGAGAGGGCTGTGATGGAGCCCCCGCCCCAGAGGATGCCTGGATCTCTCACCAGGGTGGGCTGTCACAAGTGTCTCTGACAAATGAAGCTTTCTAAAAATGAAAACATGCAAAAATGTTTGGGACAGGGGGATAGCTTGGCTTGTATCCGTCCTGAAAGTAAAACTAGTAAAAGTGGTTCGAAATGATGACAAAACCAAGCCTTTGATTTCAGTGTGTTCTCCCTTTGTGAAAATCCTCAGACATCACAAAGATGAATGAGAGGTCTGAAAGCACAGACAAGCACCATCACCAGTGGGATGGTCACTGGTGGGGATGTCAGTGGGTGGATCTGACAGGGATCCTTCATTTTTGTCAGATGTAAGAACTCTTCTATTGATGCACAGCCCACATTTCACCTAATGCTTCTAATTTTAATTTTTCCCTATGGGTCAATGTGTTGTTATTTAGTGAGATGATTTCATAAATTCCTACAGAACTTCCAGGAAAATCTGGATTAATAATGGAAAAAATAGGAGATAAGAGAATATCCTGTGTCTTTATAACACACTGTGGTTATATTATAACTCAAGCTCTTTACCATCCCAAGCTTACGTGTGTGTAAAATGACAGGGGGATGAGAATTATGCCTTTAGAAGAGAAATCAGACACTCTGAAGGAGAATCATAAGAACAGTTTCAAATCAGAAATTATTTGAAGAGAGGGAATTTAATGCTGTGTGTTGAATCATATGGGAAGGTTCAAGAGGTCTGTTAATAGTCCACAAGATTTCTGCTAGTGGATGGAGTTGTGTTTTGATCTCAGTGGAATGGCACTTGGTGTCTTCCATCTCTCCTCTTGTTTTCCTGTCATTGCTTCAACCCCAGGTAATGGATGGGATTTTCAAAGTCACACAGCCTTGACCTGTTTGCTTTGTCACCAGACTCAGCTCAAAAGCTGAAAATTCTGCCTGCCTTTCTATTTCTGGCTCTCCCAGGAGAGGGAAATTCATAAGAGTGAGTGGAAAGAACTATTGGTTTAAGGAAAACAATTACAGCGCTGTGTGTGTTTCCCCACTTAGCTTCTCCCAGGAAAATAGGTGCTTCCAAATGCTGCTCTTGTGTTAACAGCTCTTCTGAATCTGTCATTGTAGCTACCTGTGTTTCATTCAGCGTCTTAGGAAGAGACCAAAATAGCATCTCATGGATGAAGAACGTCCATTTTAACCTCTACAAGTGTCAATTGTTCTAAATGTATATGCAGCACTTGGCATCAGGGCTTACTTACAGTTATTGACAGCATCCCTTGCTACACTTGAAAATACATTCTTAATAGATGTTGGCTGGAAAACAGCTTAAGTGCTTAGTAGTTCCAGTCCATTTTGCTTTTATTCCCTCCTCTCCTCTTTCTTGAGCCCCTGTGCATTAACAGTTTTCCCATAATGATGTAATTTTATCCACTTTCCATCCAACCAAAAATACTGAATATGTTTAGTGGTTCCCAGGGTGTGGCATGAACTCATCTGGATTACCTGATCTTCATCTTTAAAAACCCTGTGGTAGGCAGAGTGTCAAACTTTTCTATCTTGTTTCACAGGAGCTGTATTTATGTGCAACAAAGACCAGTTGCTCCTTTCACACATGTCTGGACAATGTCAGAAGGCAGTTTCTGTTTTGATTTGCTCTAAGAGGTGATGAGGTCAAGAGAGATTTCATCTCTCCTGATCTGCTTGTGTAAGTCGTGTCTCTGAAGCTGATTTGGTTAGGATGCTGCTGGCAGAGTGTCCTGGCATGGGAGCTGGGAGGAATGCTCACATCAGGTAAGGTCCTCCACGTGTCTCCTGAGGAATGGCTTCCCAGAGTCTCTGGGTTTGACTGGTGTGCTGCTCAGCAGAGTGAGAAAGCTGCCAGTGGCCCTTATGTGTTTCATTAAGAGAAGTCCTGGAATAACACTTTAGGCCTGGTTCAAAGCCACATTTTTAATGAATGAGTAATCTTCTCTCTTCCTCCCTTTCTGAACTGTTAGCTCCTCAGCACATGATGAGAAGAGGCAGGGAAGTTCTCTTGCAGCTGGAGGGCTGCAAGTGGATCCAGAGGAGCTGGTTGAGTATGTCACCAGCCACTTGAGCAGGGACAGAGACCCTGCTCCTTCCCTTTGAGAAAAACAGATGTGCTCCCTCCACCTGCAAGGAGAGCACCACTGTGAATCACTTCATCCCCTGCTCCTCCTGAGGGTCATTTGTGCTGAGTTTTGAAGCCATTCCATGGCTGAAACTCAAGCAACCATCCATGCTCTCCTTCAGCTGGGATGGAGCTGTGGGGGGAACTGGAAACCCTCCAAAACAAACCCATTCCCGTGGTCCAGCCAGGCTGCAGCAGCTGTGGAGGGAGAGGGGAATGCTAAACACAGTGAGCTGGGGTTTGACTGAGCACTGCCAGCTCCCCTTGGGGCTGAGCTTGTGCTACCCAGGCACAGCCATCATGGCACAGCAAGTGGGAAATGCTTCCTGTGCTGCTGTGAAAAATCTCTTAGGAGCTCAGAGTGAATTCCTGTACTTTCCTTGAACGTTCCATAGGAAAGAGCTGCAACAGGAATATTTAGGTGGTGTGTTCTCTTCCAGCCATACTTTCACCTCTGTCTAGTCTGTATTAGTGGAAATCTTTCTATTAGCTCACTTGTGAGCTGTGGCAGCCCCCCAAGAAAACAAGTTACTTCAGGAGCAGGGGTGTGCTTTGTGGCTGTGCTCAGAATCACTGAGAGCCAGGCTCTTTGGGCTGGGAGAGCTGCCCATCCTCTGTGAGCAGGTAGGAAAAGCTACTTTGGTGTCCCAGGTGTGTGGGGAAGGAGCCCTGGATTTTTTCCATCTATAACAGGATGGCTTTTCATGTGTCATTGGGCAAGTCATTCAATCTCCCTTTACAGCACTTCTCCACTCTGCAGTGTCTATTACAATCTTTATCTGGTTTTGTCAGCTAAGAACATGTTCTTTAGGACAGGGGATTTCTTCCTGTGTTTATGAGTAGTTGTGTCATAATTAGGGTCTCTGGGTATTGCCTTAATTCCCACTATAACATCACCAAATTATACTTGAATAAATTACACATCATGGATATTAAACGCTCAGCTCAGTTTCAGTGCAAAATAAAAAGCTCAAATGATGGTAACTTAAACTGGCAATAAAATAGCCAGCATTACACCCGTAAATACTTAATTTGCAAATGTTTAGAGAATTAGGCACCTGCTATAAATCTTTATTGTGGGCTTTGCACCCTGTTGGCAATCGGTGAGCTCTATCTCACTTCATTATGCATGAATGTGTAATTTTCCAAAAGCATAAACGTGGCCTCCAAGGGCAGGCACATTAATAGTGTTCGAATGAACCAATTTGTTTCCTCCCCAACATGTTTATCTCCCAGCTCTTGGTTGCCAGTGCCAGTGGAAAGGTTAATGGCTCACAGCTCCCTGGCAAATGATGCACTGGTTTAACCTCTGCCAGGGCTGGATTTTTCATTGTCTTTAGCCCTCAGCGTGTTGAAAGTTAACAGCTGCACTCCGTGTGCTGGCTGCGATGGAAAAGGGGCTTCTTTAAATTATTGCACGTGTCCAGGATTAAATGGGTTCCTGTTTCCCTCTTGCTGGTTGTGGCCCTGATTCATCGGGTACACTCTGCTCTGGGAGCGCTTGTGCCTGCTTCAGCAGAGCCTTTGTGCCATTTTAAACACTCAAAGAGCCACCAGAGCAGCTGGGGCTGGTCACCTGCCAAAAGTCAGGCAGCTCTGAGCTGAATTCATGCACAGCATTCCCAAGTGGAAATACCTGGGCAGGCGTGAAAGGAATATACAGCCTGAAAGGTGATGCAGGCTAATGGAATGTTAGATGTGCTTTCAGTGCTGTCAGAACCACTGGGCAGCAGAGTTTAGGCTAAAGTTTGTGTGTTTCAGTATTAACAAGGCTCAGTTTTGACAAATGGGAGGCCAAACCACATAGGGAAAAAAAAATTGTAAATTATTTTAATTTTAGGAATTTTGCTCAATTCGGATGAAAAGATCAAACAAATTGTGCTTTTTTCTTCCTGTGAACAGGTCTCAGACCTCTACTGAAATTGGTTTTCAGCCTCTCCAAAACTGAAGATCTTTCTTTAGATGCTTAAATACAACTGGGAGTGTGGCATTTTCAAGGCAACCTGAGTGAATTAGGGGCAGAGCCATGCTCAAGGATAATGCACCTCCTCAGGCAGTCAAATTTAAAAACTACAGCCCAATTAGAAATGCTCCAATTATTACTATTATTTGCTACTTAACAGCTGTCATTGGAGGCTCAGGACAGCTTTGTGCTGGATGCTATGAATACATAGAAGAGGAAGAAAAAAAAATAACCTGAAGGCTCTTAACATCTCTGCCTGAGAGACAAGAATAGATGCAACTGGCTGGGAAGCCAGAGGTGCTGGGAAATAGCTGTGGAACATTTCATCAAGTCTAAAAAGAATCCACTGTTGTCTAAATCTGGACTCTAAGCTATTACATGGAGTAAAGTAGCATTAAGTAGGCAGGAATGGCTGTCTTTGAGCAGAAGGGATATTTATTTCTAAGCTTGAGTAATAATTACCATGGTGAAGTCAATGAGTTTAAAAGGAAATAATTAGGCCACAATTACAGGGGTGAGATGAAAAGCCAAACCATGCAAGCTCCCTCTTCCTCCACTAACCTCTCCCTTTCTTTCCCTGCTGTCCACTTGCTGCTTACCCTGGAATTCCAATGAAAATTTAAGTGTATCTAAATGCAGCCTTGCCCCTGGGAGAGGGAGTGGATCTGTCATCAGGGATCTGTCAGAGTCAATAATATTTCCCCCCTCAGCCCTGAGCCATGCCTCAAGATCTAACATTTCTGTCTGAATTATCAGCTAATGCTCTGACAAATTGCCTGTGATTTTCTTTTTTTCTCCCTGAGTGGATGTGCCTGGTCTGCAGATTAGGTAAACACGGCTGGGCTCGGGTGTGGAGCAGAGGATGGTGATTTCCAGCCAGACATTTGTGTCAAGCCAGGCTGGACACACTGAGCTGGGCTTGGGGCTCTTGCAGCCACCAACCTGTCCTGGGAGATCCCACTCACCCTTCCAGGAGTGATGGGGTTGGAAGGTCAGGACCTGACAGAGACTTGCAGTAACAGGGCTGTGAGTGAGGCTTTGCTCCAGCTGTACAAAATGGGGTCAGTTTAGCATAAACCAGGCTGCTAAAATGGGTGGCACTGCTGGATTGATTTACCTGACAGAAGGAAACAGCTGGCTGAGACACTGAGGTCATCACAACTGCCACGTGCACTTGTAAAATGAAGTAATCTTTGCAAGGAAAAGCTATGGAAAGTGCCTCAGAGAGGGTTTGATTCTCTGGGCACAAGGTTGCAGCACCTCTTGGATGAAGGAAACCATCACCATGGCCTGCTCTGCTCCCATCTGGGTGAGATCCAAGTGTCGCTGTGTGTGCCTGCTGTAAAGTGTTTTTCCTTGGAGCATGAGCTGGGTTTTAAGCACTGTTGGTGCAGTGGCAGCCTGAAATACTGATCGTGAAGTAAGATCATGAGTGAGGGAGGGGCAGGAGGAGTTCTTGGCTGAGCTGTCATCAGGATTTACATTCTCTGTTGCAAGTCTCTTGTGTGTCAGTCAGGTGGATGCACATTCCCTGCCTGGCCCTTTCCCATTCCTCTGTTCATGTGCAAGCTCTAGAGAGCACCAACACCCTTTTCTCCTTCCTGGAGCAGCCACGCAGCCCTTCTGCACAGGCCTTTCCAGTGCATTTCAAATTCCTGCTGCAAGCATGCTTTGCCCAGCCCTTCCCCTTGCTAGTTATTAAGTAACATGATATTATTATTGGCTCTGCTATGAAATATTTGGGAATTGATCAACTCTGCAATCTTTCTTTATGCTGAGAGTATTGCTCTTCCAAACCATCAGTGGGATTTGGGTGCTGGATTCCCTTAGGATCCCTTTGCAAATTTCAGTTTTTTACAGGACAGTGGTGTAGTAGAAGCACTTTGGGATATGTGGCATTTTCTACTCCTCCTTTAGGAGTGCATCTAAAGGAAAACAAAACCTCTGGGAGGACAAGGGTGGTGGGACTAGAGACACACACACTGTAAAGTAGCCGAGGTGCTTGAGAGATGAGCAGTGGCACCAACTAGAAATATTCCTGTATAGTTCTAGGAATCCAAATAACTAAAAGATAGAGATATTTATAATCTTTCTCAGATGTCCACATAAACATGCACAGCAGCCAGGAAAAGAAATGCAGTTCTGGATTCTTTCTGAGGAGTCTCAGGCTGGGCATGCTGCTCTGTTATTACAGGCACTGCAAAGATTTAAAGAAGGAAGGAGAGACAAAGGCCTTTGCAATCTAGAGTATCCCACTTATTTTAAGTGTTGGTCATAAATCATTAAAAAGAAGATGCCTATCAGCATCATGTTAATTGATGGATAATATACACCAATGAAATTATTAACATGGAAAATAATTGCAGAACTACCATTCCTTTGTAAAAAACATTTTTTTGCCTGAAATGCCAAAAGTTCTATATGTAACATTTGAAGTGCCCAGAATGAAATCTCTGTCCTTTTCACAGAGCAGTGTGTGCTGAGGCACAGAGATAAAATCTTTAATGTCATGGAAGATAGATTGCATTTCAGATAGGCTGGAGATTTGGTAGTTAATAGACACAGCAAAGGCCACCTGAACAGACGAAGGGGAATGAATGGGTTGTTCATTCTGAGAGGCCCTGTGTGTGTGCCCAAGGTTTTTCCAAATACAGAAATAGTGGATAGCTCGGTCTAGAACCCTCTATCCCATAGGGAAGCTGCATCCTGCATGATCCCCATCTGCTGGGAACCTCACTCAGAGGCAGACCCTCGGTGGGTGGGTCACTGAGGTGGGAGAAAGCTCTGAGCTGAGCTGGGTTTTTTTTTTTTTTCCTGTAGAAAATTCTGCCTTTTGCTTGGCTAGACTGTCCAGTTATCCCTGATCTAGGGGCAGGCAGAGGTGCTTGGATGAGGATGTTGGGAAGCAGGGCTGTTACTGTCCCCAGATCCAGGCATGGACCAGGAGGGGTAACACAGAACCAGTAGCCAGCCTGTTGGGTAGACAAGCCTGAAGAAAAGGGAGTTGTGAACACACAAAAGAAATCTTTTCTTGATTCTCCTACCTACTTTCACATTAAGTTAGTGCAGGCAGGATGGCAATAAAGAATTTGCCAAGTGCTATTTCTCTTGCCATTAAAGTTTCATGAAAAAGTTCCATAGACAGGTCTTGCTCCTATTTATAGGCATCTTTTTTGCCTTCAACATTATTATTAAACTCTTTTGTTATAGAAAGCTAGTCTGAAAATGAGCTGGCCTGGTAAATAAAACACTTGCTTTTGCTAGCATACTCATCTCTGCAGAGCAATATACCCAGGAATCTTTTCCTCATATGTTTTTGTCAACATGTTATTGCATATGCCTGTTTAAGCAGTTTTAATACATTCCCAGAGCACTTGCTTTTCCTGTCAGTTTGAGATGGAGTCATGAGCCGGCAGCACTGCACAATTCCTGACCCCAAAATCCAGGAGGAACGTGCAAGGGAGAGAAGAGGAGTTTATTCTCCATACGTTGACAGGCAGCCCAAGTGTCTGCTTGGGTTATTGTGCCCTAATTGTTCCTCCACTTCTGAGAGTCATCCTACAATCTTCACTAGAATGAAAAATGCTATTAAAAATTTGCTTTAAATGCTCATTAATTATTTTGTTAATCAGGTTTTTCTGCTCTGTAATATTAGCAAGGCAAATTAAAGCAGGGGTCTGTGATGCCCAGAAAACATCTACTCAACAAAAATGAAACACTAAACCCAAAAGCTCTCCTCTGTGGCTTGTTTTCATCCAGCTGTGCCTCTTTCAGGATGCCTCTGCTCCCCCAAGGTGTACTCAGGACAGTTGTGGAAAATACCTCACATCTATGTACAAAGAGAGTGAAAAAATCCCCATGCAGAAAATCCCAGTAATTCTGAGTACTTGGAACCCTAATTTCTATATTCTTCTGAAAGTTTTCCCACAAATATGCATGAAAATATCTCTTTAGTCAAGTTTATAGCCCTTAAAAGACAGACATCTATCAGCTCATCCAGCTTTTTAACCAGGATATTTTGGATATTTTTCATGTAGGGAATCATTAAGAGTTTTTGATATTTTCCTGTGTTTATAATACACATTTAGTAGCTCCCTCCAAGATGTTTGAAAACAAAATTCTTTCTCTGTTTGCTTATTAAGCTCTTTCCTTATCTGGCAAAGGGTGGATGGTGTAGCCCTGATTCTCTCCTAGAAGCTTCAGGAAGCCTGGTGGAGTGTGTTGACTCCGGAGTTTCTGGCATGGAACCAGATGCAGTAGATAAGGTCTCTTATCTCCCAGAGGAAGATACAAACAGCCTGACTGCTGGGTAGGGTGGGAGCTGGGCAGGAGTGGCTTTTCTCTGCAGGTTTAGAGTTTTAATTTGTGTTACTTCCATTCCATTCTTTACACCCATGTGTTTCTTTGGCAAGGCCTTGCACTGGGTACTGGCTGATGATTTGTTGGGTTGGACCTGGGAAATGGCAATGCTGCTTTGTAAAACTTTGGTGAATTAATGTTCCATGTAGAAACAGCATTTTCTTAATAGAAAAAAGTGTGTGAGGATGTGAGGAGCTCAAACTTGGCTCCAGAGAGATCCAAAGGAAGTAACTCTGTGGCTCACCTGGAAGTATTTCTGGATTTACAACTTTTCACAGCCCACTCTGCTTGATGGGATGAAGCAAGAACCAAAGAGCAACTCTGTTCTGCAATAGCTCAATTACTGCAGCAAGTGCACTTCCAGATGTGGGTAGAGCAAATTTACCACCATTAGAGTCATAAAAAGAGCCTATGACAGCATCTAATCTAAATCAGATTGTGAAAGATCAATCAGTGACTGTCCCTGCCATCAGTGATAACATTGTCTCACTCCAGTTGCTTTGATGCCAGGGATAATCTTGACATAAGAACCACAGATCTGAATTCAAATAGGGGAATCAAGAGGTTATTTCTAGCTTGATTTTTCCCCTCAATCTGAGCCATGGATATGTTTATTAGAAACTTGTTCCTAGCCTCCTTGATGGCAACTCAAAACTCCCAATAACCCACGCTGGTGTGCTCTGTGCCCCTTGCTGGAAATCAGCTTTTCGAAGGTTCCCCAGCCAAGATGAGGAGGTTAAAAAACAACCAAAAACCAGGTCAGAAATACTTGGGCTGTGTGCCCACAGTGGCCCAGCCTCTCTGTCTGAAAGGAGCCCCTTTCCAGACCCCTGCTGCTCTCTTGTCCTGAGTCCAGGCTGCAGAGCAGCCCCCCTGGACACCCTCCACAGCCTCACACCCTGCTGGGCTCCCCAGGGGTGCGAGCTCCCCTGGCTCAGCTGCTCACAAACTGCACCAGCAGCATCCTCAGGGGTCCTCAGAGAGAACAAGGAAATGTAGAACCACAAGCACAAGAAAGTTACCACGTGTCTGTGCTGTTGTTTATACATTTAGATACTGTGATTAAATTACATACATAATGCATAGTGTTTGTAATACATTATTAATAATAATAATACTGTCTTGTGTTATTCGGCTAGAAGAGACATGCTCTGAGTGATGGTTCATTGGTCTATTCACACACAATTTTCATACATCTCTAAAGATTACCATTTTAACAGCTTTCTGTATGGATACTGCCAGGCAGTTACATTTAACAGTGCATAAATCTAATTCCCTCCACACTCAATTTTCTCAGGCAGCAGAATCAATTTGAATCTGTCAGGATTTTATTCTAAAGTCTATTAATGCCTCCTGCCTTTTTCTGTATTTCCTCTTCTCTCTCTCTCTCTCTCACACTTAACAATCTCAGTCTTTCATGAATTCATTCAGCTGCAGAAAAAGATGCCCCACTGATACAAACACTCTTTTATCTCTTTACAACAGAAACCTAATTAGGTGTGAAGGAGACACAAGAAAGGTCACAATTAGCCCTCCAGCAATAAAGGTTAGCAGTTGTAAAATCCTATAATAATGCTGTTGAACTTTGTTATTATCAATAATGACGGCCTGTGACAAGGTCAGGTTCATTATTCTTAGCAGCTATCACCGAGCTGCTGAACATCACTTAACATCCACCTCAGCAGCCCCATCCCTTCCCCTGCCCCTCCTGCCCTGGCTCCTGCCACAGGACCTCTCACTCCTCACGTGCAAGCTCGACCCGTTGGGCACATTTCAAGACATGCTTTAATATTTTTTGTATTGAGCTGTGCCAAAGGATCCCTCGCTGAGCCTTTTAATTATTAGTTAAAATATCGCCTATGGGTTTTTTTTTTTCCTCTCTCTCTGTGCATGGGTGGAATGATTCTGCCTAATTAAGAACTGAAATGGAGATGGTAACAAGAAAGCAATAGGAAATGTGTCCTGGTAACAGCATTTTGGACTAGAGGAGAGACAATTATGTGCTTTGCCATTAAAGCAAATGGATCTCTGACATCTTCAGCTAGTTGATTTTTGGGTTGCTTTTATGCCTGTTGAAGAGGGCTTCCCAGGAACCTGACTACACCTGAAATGTTCCTTTTCATAGAGCTCTTGAAGAATCAGGATGAGCATGCCTTCACTCCTTCACCTTATTGAGCTTTTAAGGGTCAGAAATCATATTTAACCTTTGTTTTCCAGTCCACCTGGAATCAGTGATATGTAAATTGGGAAACTCCCGTCCTGGGCTACTCCTAGTCTCAGAGGAGGGACAAAGGGAGGCAGAGAGAGCAGCAATTCAGATCTCAGATGGGCTGAGATGGAAGCTGGAGTTCTGAATAATTATGCTTTTAACTTAGACACCTTGGGAAAATACTAATGCTTAACTGTAAGTGGAAAGCTTAAATTGCAAAGTAAAACCAAAAAAAGAGTATTAAGGGTAAAGGACCAGAAATACAAAGTATTGGATCTTTTCTTCAAAAAGAAGTTACAGATGAACACGGATGTTTAGTTCTCTCACTTTTGCCACCTGTCAAGACAGATTCTTGTCTTTTCAAGTCAGAGTTTTGTATCATGCTGCCTCCTGCTAGGTCTCCACATCATGCTGCATTTGGACTTTTACTGGCATTAAACCATAACTCATCTGGTATTTAAAAAAAAAAAAATTAAAAACACTCTATCTAACCAGCCAACAGCAAAAATATAAATAAATCAGGATATTCTTGAGATAATTTATGCTTTATAGAGAGGACCAGGTGCTGGCACAGGCAATTGTACAGTTTCAAAAAATTGTGTGAGCAGCAAGCTCACACAAACACAGAAGCAGAACAGAGTTTGTGCTGCCCACAAACCCCAGGATTTGTGCAGTGCTTGACAGGGAAAAACATTTGCTGAGAGCAGTCCTTAATTCATAGCTCCAGGCTGGAGTTCACACAGCGTTTTCAGAGGGCAGACACAGATCACTGGGCTCCTTAAGGATGTTCTGCAGTTCTCTTGCTCCATTGCCTCCCTGCTCCCCTGGGCCTCAGGAGCCCATTCTGAGCTGGCTCTGCTCCTCTGAGTTCTGCTGACTGACACCAGGGAGGCTCTGCCTGGCTAAACACCACACAGCTGAAACAAGGAAAAGGTAGGAAAAGCTGATAATAGAGGCCAAAGCTGCTGAATAACTAAAATGCCAACATCTGTCCTATTACTGAACTTCACAAAGGAATTAACAGCTGCCAGGAAAACATGGAAGTTATATTGCTTGGATATAAGATTTGGTAATGTGGCTCCTGATATTTTGAACTTCCAGTTCTGAGAAAAGCAGAATGTTGCACCCCAAGCTCATTAATCTCAGGACAAGAATCCTGCTGCCTCCTCAGACACCCCTGTCAGCTGTACCTTACACACCAGTGCACCTCCTGCCCTCCTCTCCCTGACAGAGCACACAATATGCAAAAACTTCAAGAAAGGACATGTTGCAGCAGAAAAATGTGACTTTTATTTGTTAAGTGGTTCAGCTCTAGGAGGAAGATTAAGCTCTTTAGCTTCCCTGTTGTCCTCATGGCACTCACTGGGCATTTATCTTGCTAATGTTTCTGTATTGCTATTACTACCCAGTTGGTAGGAGCTTCTATTTGCATAAGGCAGCAGATTTTTTTATTTTTTATTTATAAATCCAAGGATGTGTCCTTGTACTTCAGCAAGAAGTTTATTGGCAGACTGACTTTAAATATCAATTTTATCAAAATATTGATTGGAAAAATTCTTGTGCTTCCACTGTATCCTATAGCTATATCTAATCTCAGCTTCATCCAGCCAGTGCAATATGTTGCTTGCCAGACTAGAAAATGATGTATGAGCCATCTGGGCAATGGGCCCAACCCTGGGCAAGATTAGTGCTTCAATTAGCTGCTGATAGCATTCCATTAGAATATTGGTTTCAAAGAGCACTAAACAAGAATGTTGTGCTTTGATTTTCAGATTTAATTACTTCCATCAGGGCTATAAATGAACTCATTAGTCTTAGTGGCTCTAAAACCTAGAGACAATAGAATGTTATTGCTATTGTTCTTGGGGGCTGTGCAAACACTGGCTGTCAGGAGTGGCCATCAGCCTCCCCTCCCTTCCTAGCAGGGCTGGCCCTGTGCAGCTCCTCTGGTCAGCTCTGGGGGGATCCAGGGGGATCCAGGGGGATCCAGGGCCTGCACCCAAGTGGCAGCTTTGTTTGGGGTCCATTACACACTGAGAAAGGTGCTATGGAGTAAAATCACACTGTGGCACTGCTCGGCTGCTTTTTTTTTCAAAGTCATTTTTGCGTTCTCGGTTTCTTCTATTTTGTTGTAAGGTTGGCCAGAGCTTCTAAGATTTCTTGAGGCTTTTTTATTTTTTTAAATCCACTGCATCAGTCTTTCACGACACCTTTCTCCCAAATTTTGCAGAAAAATTTTCCTTTTTGTTTAATTTTATGGTCTTTGCCTTTTCCTCTTGACCTAAGCAGCAGTGCACTGTGTTGCACAAACACCAAGTTTTTCTTTGAACATGATTCTGGCCCTGTTCCTCCTGAAACAGAAGGGAAAAAAATGAATGGAGAAGGGGAATGCTGTCAGTCACTCCCAGTGTCTGGAAGCCCCTGAGCTGAACAGTTTGTTCTGGTAAAGAAACTGTCCCAAGGCTGTCGCTGCAGTCAGCATTGCTTTGGGCAGGACCAGAAGGTCCCAAAGTCCTTTCAAACTAAATTGTACAATAATTATGTGAGGAAAAGGGCAAAAGGAACCATCAGCTCTGATGGGGAAGGGGCAGTGAAGGATTACAGAATCAGAACCTTAGTATTTATTGATATTAACCCTCCCAATTCAGTGGTGCCATTAGTTCAGCAGCACATGATGTTGTTAATTAAAACATTAAACTTTGCAGAGCTTTTTTTAATCAGAGGTGAATTGCATTTAGTCAAAGTCCCTTTGTTTTTTCTTATTTCGTTTTGCAGAGGAAGGGTGCCATGTGTAAATAAAGGATATGATGCTCTGCACCACTGACTTTTATTAAATTAAAGCTATAATCAGTACAGTATGTCTCAACCATAATATTAATGTGGCTAAACCAGTAAATGCTCTCGTGTTTAAAGCCCAACACCTGCTTTCTATTAGCATCTGGATAGTTATTTGATTTTTCATTTTTCATTTCAATAGAACATTTTTTGATGAAATCCATAACTCAGCTGTAACTTTTAGTTCCCAACCCTGCATAAATCCCAGAATATGATTGGAAAAGCCTCCTCTCACATCTTAAATAAGTTTCTCCTAAAGTTTGCCAGACTGTTGTCATAATGTTGGGAGCTCAGGAAAGTGAGTAAAACTGCTGAATCCTTTGACATCACCCAGAATTTTCACCCTTGGCTTCCAGCAAGCACATCCTTGGCAGTTCAGAGCAGTGGACATCCCTCCTTTCAGGGCTTCTGCTGCTCACATACCTCTTCCCCCTGTTTTCCTCTGCCCTGTAGCTTGCTGGGAATCTGCAGCAGGAATATCAATGTCCTCAGGGCTTGGAGGCAAAATGAAGAAGGGGACAGCAGCTGGGGCAAACCGAGCTGTGCTGCTGTGTGGGGCACAGAGATGGGGCACAGTGCTGCGTGGGGAGGGGTAGTGCCAGGCTGGGCAGTGCAGCAGCCTCCTCCCAGGTCTCAGCTCCTCCCTCAGGTCTGGGGGACATGAAACAGCCCATGCAGAGGGAAAGAAAACATCCCTGACTCCTCTGGGGTAAAGCCCGTGGTGGAGCCAGTTGGAGTTTGGATGTGTACTTGGGTGATTTTTTTTCCTGAGTGCTTTCAATGCCATTCTCAGTAGTTCTGGAGCCATTCTCAAGTGTTTAAAAATAGAACAAAGTCTCTCTCTCTGTCTCCCTTCTTTCATTTCCCATCTTCAGGGGAACAGTCTGCTGGATGTGTTTGCTTTTCTGGTTCTGCTCTGTTGGAGAGATGGGAAGGATGAGGGTGAGGAGCCTTCCTCCATGGTCACTGTTTTGTCTAGTCAAATTTCTGTTCTCTAGTGCCAACTCCTGTAAAAGCTAAACTACTTCTATTTTAAAGACTATTTGGGCTAGATAAAATCATGCAGATTATACACAGTTGTCAGAGTTTCTGTCAGCAGATGAAACAAGATCACTGTTGGCTTCTGGCAGGTATTTCTGACTCAGCTCTGCTTTCCTGTGTGCCCAGCCCCAGCAGTGCTGCTGCAGCCAAACCTCTCAAGTTTCTCATCTCCCACCATGGCCATGGCCTGGGGTGAGTGGTGCAGAAGTAGAGAGCAGAGAATGGCCACGCTGGGATGGCAGGAGGGATTTGCTTTCCTTGTGACCCCAGGCCTGTGGGTTCTTGCAGCTGGCTGGTGCTCCCAGCAAATTTCAGATCTGGCACAGAGCAAGCTGTTGCTGTAGGACACGAAATAAAACGACAGACACGCTGGAACCTCTGAGGTAAAAAGATGGGAAGTTTATTTTATAACTCCAACATTTATAAATTTTCAAAAGTGACAGTGGATTGGAGGATGGAAGTGCCACCTCTCCAATGACACTGGACAAGACAACAGTCCATCAAATTTCTCCTGCTCCAGAAAAGAATGTGAAACAATAATTATTTACATAAAAGCACATGAGAAAGTGCATTACAAGAATGTAAACATCAGAAGGCTTAGAAGACCTTAGAAGAACAGGGTGACACCAAGCAGGAGGGAGATGTCGTGTCAGCAGTGTTGAAAGTGTGATATTGCCAAGAAAGAGAAAGGACCACGGCCACAAGGCAAATCCCAAGTGCTGTGGTGGCACGAGGACAGGCCTTGCCATCACTCTGCTCAGCCTGGCTGCTAATCCTGGCCTTGCAGGACAGCCCAAGTTTAACTGAGTGAATGGATTAGCAGAGCTCCTGTGTAGCTCATCCAACACCTCAGGTTTAGAGTTACCAACCCGAGGCTGGGGCAGAGCGAACTCATTAAAACCCTTTAATCAATTAGAACAGACCCAAATTCTAATGGGCAGTCAGTTTGAGATCCAGAGTGTCCCAACAGCGCTTGCTCTGTGTGTCACCGTCATGTGAGACTGAGGAATAAACAGCAGATGTTGGGAGCAGAGGTTTCTCCCCAGCAGGCTGTTGCCTCCAGCCAGCAGCTGCTGCTCCCAGTCACGTTCAGCCCAGGGCTGGGCTGGGCTGTGCCCCAGCCCCGACTGCAGCTCCCAGACCTCTCCATGAAATCACTCAGGAGCTCCTGTTTCCTAATGACAATACAGCAGTGGTTTATTTGAAGGCTGAGCCAATGTTGTATCAAAGCCAAATATGTCTGGCTTGGCACCACAAGCTCACACCGGAGCCAAGCAGCTGGAGCAGACTGTACATGTATTTAAAGAGAACAAAAACAGAGAGACTCTTGAGTTATCTCCTCCAAGAGGTCAATCAGAGTGTCAGATTGCAGTGCCAGGTTTTGCTTCAGGCTTTCTCTGGTCTATCCCTGTACACCTACAGGCCCAGCTCCCAGGCTAAGGCTTCATTCTTCTCTAATTTTCCACTCTTCCTGGCTTTCTTCTTGCAGTCTGCTAATTGCAGGAATTGTAGTTCTGTTGGTATTTTGTCCCTGTACTCACCCCTTTTCTTCCTGGGGACAGTTCCATTTCATGTTCTTTTCAATCCACACCACCACAACAAAAAGCACTCTGGGGTTTTTGGGATGGGCTTGTTTCTGAGCTGTGTCACTCAGCACTAAGGGGTAACCTCTGCCATCACACAAAAACCAGCAGTAAGTCTTTGGCTTCAGGATTCCAGTTATATTCTGTGAGTCAGGGATCTGCTGCTGCCCCACTGGCTCCACTAGATAATGGCCTATGGGATAATTAATAGTTATTAAGGCTGTGGCTGCCCCAGCTGACTGCAGTGGCAGAGGCTGAGTTTGAATGAATATCAAAAGGGTTGCTTTCATTCAGGGTGTAATCCATCACTAGTTTAATCCCTCTTCCTTGAGCTGTGTTCAGATGCTGGACAAGATGGATTCTCTTCCCCCCTGGCTTCAGAAATGCTTCAGGTCTGTCTGAGCCATAGACTGAGAATGAGAAGGAATCACATTGGAGCACAAGACATTATGAACTCAAGGCAGACCTTTTGTTGTCTAATTAACAGTTTTACACATGATATTAAATCCATGTGTGCTCATAGCTCACCACAAATGGGAAACCTGGAAACCCATTTTCAAAGCATTTTCCATTATGCAGCAGCAGGAGATATACCATGGTTTTCCAGGAAATTGGTTGGTAAATTGTTTTCTCTCTCATCTTTATTGCTATAATACAAAAATTACAAGTTTAGGTCTCTAGTTTTGGGGGTTTTTGTTTCTTTTTGGTTTTTTTGTGTTTTTTTTTTTGGGGGGGGGAGGTGTGGGGGTGGGATTTGTTTGCTTATTTGAGCTCCTATCCATTACTTTGAATCAGGGAAGTAAAACAGATGAACATGTTTGACCTGCAAACAACTGTATGAATAAAGAGCAAAAAGTAAATCTTGGTGAAGTCCTGGTGGCAAGGTAAATTGTCACATCCAGTGGTCATTCATAATCTTGCTTCAACATGTGAGTGCTGAAACTGCCCTTGATTTCATCCAAAACGTCCTGGGGAAGTGCTCAGCTGCTGACTCCTTCCTTGCCCTGAAATCCCCAGGGCCCTGAGGTGCAGCCCAGTTAAAGGTAATTACTCTGCCCAGTTTCTGTGCTCTCTGGATTGCCTGTGAGATTCACAGCCCTTGAAATGAGAAATCTGAGACCTTTACATAAAATGTTTGTTCAAGACTCTTTATAAATGAGGGGATGTGATTGAATTGGAGCCCCAGTGAGGGTGGGCTGGTTTCTGTGGCACTGCATTAATTTTGCATCAGGTGAAGCCTTCACTCTGCTCTGCTGCTGGAGAGCTGATGCCCTTGCACCTGAGGGAGGGAAGGAGGGATGGAGGATGAGTTTGGGGAGCACCTCGTGGGGTTATCCCTGGTGTTTGTAAAGCCTGAGCTGTTGGAATGATCCTGTGTAATCCTCGGTTTGCTCTGGCACTTCTGTTCAAACTGGGTCTTGTGATGGTTTGTGTCAGCTCAGGCTTTTTAATAAATTCCCAGCAAATCATCTGTGTGGAGAGATGGAGCTCTGGGGCTGTGGCTCATCTCTCACTGTGCTCCTCCTGAAGCAGGCTCTTCAGATTGTTACCTTGGAAGATAAATGGAAATGTCACCAGCCCCACGGTGCTTAGGAGGTGAAATACCCTTTCCAAGGTTCCTTATTCTGGCATCAGGGGGCTTTCAATGATCACATAGATCTGCATGGAGAAATAGGGGAGTAATGTGAATAGTGGGTGTTGGGCCTATTTAAATATAGCTAGCATTGTGTGTATTATCTCTGTTTGTTTAGCCAAAGTAAGATGGGCATTAACATTCTGTTTCAGTCTTAATTAGTGGCTGATAAAAGCACAAGGTGATACTTAACAGTCTTGACAGTGTAATTCATCTAAAATTTTCTAATAATATGGTTGCAGCAGTCTTGGAAGGGCTAATTTAATGACTTTCACACACTTAAGGTTTGGTACCCACAATATCCAATGTGTTGGTTGCTTAGGAGACAAAATTAAACAAAACTGAATGCATTCATTTTCTCCTTTTTTACCACACTGAGGATTAACGTATTGCAATATTTTTCTGTATTAAATGCCAAAGCTTTAGGTGTTTAAACAAATTTAAAAAACAAAACAAAACAAAACAAAAACAACAAAAAAACCCCCAACCTAACAATCCAGATCCCCTATTAAATCAGCAGATGGCTCCTAGAGCCAAATTAGGGACCTTTGATAGAATCATAAAAGCTCTGCTTTATACAGTGCACATGTTCAGAGTTGGCAGTGTTAAATGAGACCTCCATGCAATCTGCTCTGAGAAATAGCCTGACTGGCACTGACCCTTCCTTTGTGTCATTCAGCACTGTGTCATCAACTGCAATTGCACAGACATCTCTGCAATTTAGCAGACCTTGTAAGGACTGACTTTCCCAATATTTGTTTAAGATGAAGTGTATAAACTTGTTATTAGTAGTCTGCCAGGGTAAGGGAGATAACAGTGTTTGCATTAGGCTACAGAAAACACAGCACCTGGGCAAGGTGCACCGAGCCTGTTCCCAGCAAATGTTCTCGTGTCAGGCTCTGCTGCTGGTCCTGATGAAGGCAAAAGTGAAGTTCCCAGCAGCATGTCAGGGCAAGACCGTGTCTTTTCTATGCTGGGCAGAGGTTCTGAACTTGTGTGGCTGAGTAATTATGTTTAATAATTTTTTAAAAGTCTCTGGATTCACCTGAGCCATGCAGGCTGCAGTGAGGTCTGGTTGATCTCATCTCAGCCCTACTGATTTCACCCACAGTCTCTGGCACTGCTCATTCCCCCACTCAGCTTCCCCACAAATTTTTGTGCTCATCCTCTCCCCAAAAGCTCTGAAATGGGGGTGGGATCCCAGTGTCCACCCCAGGGCTCCAGGGAGGCTCTGACCAGTGACCACTGCAGCTCAGAGCTCCAGCCTGGAATTATTTACAGAACTCTCAAAGTGTCTCTGAGTTTCCAAACCTAAACTTAGTTCAAGGAAGAAGAGAAAACACTCCCATTATTAAAACCACGTTGGTTGTTGCAGCTGATCAGAACAAAATGCCTGCTTTTTGCCTCCTGCACAGAAAGACTGGGACAGGGAGGAGTGAGGAAAAAGCCCTGGAACAGCAAGGCTGCTGGTAGCAAATATATGGGCACTATTTCATTTTTCATTGAGTTTGTATTTCCTTTCCTTGCTATCTCTTCCTCCCCACAGTATCTCTGCATTGATTTTTCACTCTGCCTGTTTATAAATGTTTATAAAGCATTTAGGGAGCCTAGGGAAAGAAAGGTCTCCAAGTACTTAGTGGAGTAAGAAGTTAAACACTGGGCTGCTGTGTTCCTGCTGACACTGGGCAGTATTTCAAGCCCTGCTCTGGGGATGTGGTTCTGCTTCTTGGGGATGGCTAAAGCAGGCAGAGTCTTAGCTCAGCCTGTGTGCAGCCACTGGTGTTAAGAGCAGGAGGGCTTGGAACAAAACAGCCATTTACAACTTGAGCAAAACCAACACAGCATCAGATGATAAAGGAAACAAGCACACATCATTCCACATTTGCTGTTTGCTTTGGGCAATGTACTTTTTTTTACATTAAATATTAAATTACCTTCTTGTCTTCCCACTCTCTTGAAGCCTTGATGAAATAGGAATGGAGATGTTATTAGGCCAATAAATACATTTATTGATACTGTCATGCTGTTTATTAGAGAAATTAAACAGATTGGGTTCTTCATGTAACTCACAGGAAAGACACCAGAATTCATCTCCCATATTTCTGATACCTGGGATGTAAGTGCAGCTGCAGTCCTGCTTTCACACTAACATTTATCTCTGCTACTTTTTGTGTATTTCTAATTCCACATCCACTGTGGCAACCTTACAGCACCCACATTGCTAATGCTGCTGGAAATCTGTATTTGTGAAAGTGGAAATGGGCTCTGCCTGGCACAGGTGCTGGAGGAGCTGGGTCACCTCTTGTGCATCAAACACTGATTGCAGTGTGAGTTTTTAGCACTGCTGAAAACAAAGTGAGGCAAATCATGAAAGGTTATTTTTAAAATCTTATATCCCTGTTTCCCCCTCATCATCCTTAAACATATCAAACTGTGCATTTTTGAAGCTACTGAGGCTTGACTGATGCTCTATTCCCCACCCTCTTTCACACAGCCTCATCCAATTCCTCCTTGACTGGCCCAACAGCTCATCAGGGTTCCTGCCTCTCCTGTTTGATGGTGCTGCCCTGGGCCCTCTGCTTCTGGATTTTACTGGGGTAGGAATGAGGAAAACAGTCAGATATCTGTGTTGGAGTTGAGTGAAGGGCTGTGACTTCAAGTTCCTCCTGCTTCTCCAAGCCTGCCTGAAAAGTTCTCCCTTCCTGGAGATGCTCAGCAGGACCAGAGCTGGGTGAGTTGTAATATGAGAGGCAAAGTGCCATCAGTGTGTTTGAACCATAGCCAATGTGGTGTTTTGGAGGTGTTGAGGTTGTCTTAGCAAGGCAATGAAATCTACAGAAGTTTCCTTCTGCTACTCTGTGTTGAATGCTCGTTGTTTTCTTTCTTGAGGGTTCACTTTTAGCAAAGTGTTATTTGTCTAACTTCTGTTGATGCCTCTGCTTTCATGTTCTGAATTCTTTAGGGCACTGTGTTTTGTTGGAGGTCTGGGTGCTGAAGGTGCCCAGAGAATGGCACTGTTCCAGCTGAGGGGTGGCAGGAAAAGCACAATTTCTGTGCCACAGTGGGTGATTGTGTGCCATGGATCTGTTACACCTGTTCTGTGGAGGAAGCTGCCAGAGTTAGTGTCTTTTATAAAGCAGTTTGCTAAAGGAAGCTCTTTTTTCTTCTGCAGCTGAAATGTTTTGCATGAAGATGTCTATTTCACCTTCATCTAAAGATGTTTTGACAGAAAACTTTGGAAAGGAGTGTTTGTTTTGACTCCTTTGTTTTGTTTTAGCTGTTTTTTCAGTGTTTCAGTGAAGTGGTTGCTTTTTTCTAAACAGAAGCATTTTGAAATTTCTGTTCTGCAGAATAACTTGAGATTTTAAGGTTTTGTTCTAATCCAGAGTAAAATTAGACACACCTTGGAAGTGTCAGGGTACCCAGTAAGTTTAGAATTCATCCATCACCAGGTGGGATATGCCATAGTTTTGTGTGAACTTTGTTTGCAATTTCTTCTGCTCTCATCTCTGTAGGTCTTTAGCTTGGGACTCAGTTGTGAGAATATGATTGCCAGAATGCCTGCAGAAAGGGTCTTCTGGCCTGAGAATTGCATGGGTTTAGTAATTTATGCAGTTGAGAGTTTCCCTTGCAAAAGAACAAGGTCAAACCCAAAGGATTTTGATGGAGCAGTGTGGGGGAGGAGAGAGCTGCATGGGCAGGGACTGAGCCTGGGGTGGGTTACATTTAATTCAGGGCGTTCTCCTGTTTTCTGCTCTTTTCTCACTGTGCATAAGTCCGTCTTTTCATGACAGAAATGACAAATTTGGGGGGTGTTCTGGTGGGTGGGACTGGGAAAGCCCTGCTGGCAGGTGGCAGAGGAGGAGCTGCTGTCCCAGGTCACCAACCCAGGGCACTCAGGGCTTCTGAAGGACAGGATATGGCCCCTCTGAGATCCCAGGTGTTCCTTAGGCTTTCATAGCTTTACTGTATATTGATAAACCAATAAAGCTCAGAATTATTTTGATTTAGACAGTGCAAAACTGGAAAACAGCTGGACTTACACAGTCAATAAACCAAAACTGTCTCTTCAGCACTGCACTGACAAGGCTCAGAAGAAAGACACACAGAGAACCTCTCCACTAATATTAAACTGATTTGGCCATTTTTATTCTATAAAGGAGGCTGGTTATGAGATTTAAAAAGACTCATATATCATGCTGCCTCATTAATTTTCCATTTGGGCTCAGCTGTCAGAGGATACCATATTAAACTGCTGCCTGGAGTAGTCTTCGGTGGCAGAGAAATGATGTTTGATACCCTTTGCATTTCACACAGTCTGTATAAAAGGTCTCCTTGATTTGCCATCCCTATTATTTTCTGTCAGAGAGCCCTGCACAGCCTCTCCAAAATAATATCACCTCTCCAAAACCCTGAAGGTCTATTTGTGGTTTCCATGGTGACAAAATGACCCATAATATTCTTTGACTACTTCAGTAAATGAAGGACACAACTGGGCCTTTGAAGAATAATAGATTTTTTCTGTTTCTTAAGAAAAGATGTACTTGTGAGCTCAAAGAGGGGAGGGGGAAAGGATGAAAAAGATATTAAGGGAAGAGATTTGCCTTGTAACTCAAAGGACTTGCTGCAAGTGTAGCAGACAGCACTTGTTGAAAAATAGACCTTGAGCCATCTGGTACCAAAACAGGAGTGGGATATAGCCCTTGTGATGACTGAGATGAAGGAGCTTGTGCTGTAACTCATTTTTACAATAGCTGTGCTGCTTAATTCTGAATTCTGTGACACGCAGGGCCAGGCTGCAGGTGCAAGTGTGTGGTTAAAACATTTTCTTGCAGGAACTGTCAAACCCCTGCTCTGTGCTGTGTGGGAGGGAGGATGGGATTTTCCAGCAGAGCTGGCCTGGGGGACAAGTGGGTGGGAAGGAAGCAGTGAGGCTTTTCTCAGGGTGCCTGTGGAGTTTGTGGGGAAGCCAGGTTTGCAGGTGGAGCTCCTGGCAGAGCCTGTGCTGGGGGTGCTGAGCAGGGGTTGAGCTGCTAGAGCTGCTGCTGCTCCCTCCCACCACTGTGGGATGTCCAGGCTGCTCTGCCTGCCCCCTCTCCGGGGTGGGAAGCATCCCTTGCTGCATGGAACTGTGAGCAATGTGTCCCATGGCTGCTTTGCATAAAACCAGTAAGAGATCTGTAAACTTCCCAGTCCTGTGAGAGCATTCACAGTGTGCCCTGGAAACAGGATTTTAAACAAAACCACACCTTGCAGGTGAAGAAACTGAGGCAGCAAGCAGAGCAGTGCAGAACCTTTGTGGGTATGCTGGGGAGGAGAATCCAGGCTGGTTGCTCCTTCCCCCAGGTACTTTGGGATAATGCTCTTTGCTTAATTCAGTTTTCTTTAGCACATTCCCAGCCTGCCCAGCAGTGCTGTCCATGGCTGTTGGGTCTGGCTGGGTTACATTAGCTCAGACACTGGAGGAAGGGTGGCTCAAGTGCCCAGAATAATAACTCTGAGATTCCTGGGCTGCAGGAGCAGGCACTTCCAGGTGGTACAGGTTAGCCTGGGTGGGTGAAATCCAAACAGCTGAATTATCCAAGCACTGAAGGGGCTGCACTGCAAAGCAGAAAAGTTCAGGATGTTCCCAGGGGCCTGTCAGGAATTCCTGCTTCTGGAGTTATCAAGCTTTTCTTGTGTTTTCTTTTGGGTGTATTCTAACACTTTACCTCCCAGTTCTGGAAGAAACAGGGAAGTAAAAAAGATTACTAAAACTTGAAATTTAATTCCAGAATGTCCTGGTGTTTAGCAGATGTCCCTGAGATTACTTTAACAGCTCTTCCCACCTCTGAGTATGGTAGTGCTGCAAGGGGGGACCCAAGTCTGGTGTAATGAGTTACTCACTATTTATCCCATATTTTGGTGGATTTTTTTTCGATTCGGTATGTTTTTTGGCCTGCCAATAAGTTAACAACATTAAAAAGCCTTAACCAAACAAAAACATTTGCATGACTGCTTGCTTAATACAGGACTGTAATTGAGGCAACTTAATCTAAACAAAGGAAGAAACGAGGGCAAGATTAAGGCAATAACCAGCCTAAAACCACATTTACCACCAACCTTGAAAATCTGAGTCAAAATCTTGCCTGGTTCCTGCGTTCCTCACATGTGCATGCCTTTGGCAAGGATGATTAAAGTCTGTGCTGCTTCCCCTCTAATGTGAACAAAGCCCTTCAGAGCCCTATTCTAGTTTCCTCTTAGCATCGTGTTTGGCTTCCTTTGGGACTGACCTTTTACTGCCCACAGCCCACCTCCATCCTGTTAGAGGGCCTGCAGAGAGTTACTAAGTTAAACATCATAAATCCCACTATAAATGATTACACAGAGCTTTTCACTAACAATCTTCTGTGGGGATATCAAGCTTGATAGAAGCATAAATCATTTAAAGAACATCTGCCTAATGAGGGGTAACCTGGAACTGCTTCCCTGAGCCTGAATGTACCAAGGGAAAAAAAAATTGTAGGCAATTGGCCTATTTTAGCTGGTGCCTGCTGGATGCAGGTTGGTTTCTGTTGTCACAACTGGCTTTGCTGGCCACATGGGACTTGCCCACATTCCCTGATGGTGACATTTGCTTTGCCTGCAGCTCATGGCAGCAAGAATGAAGGATGTAAGCTCAGTTTAGTGATTGTTGTTGTAAAGAGAGACTGATAATATGTCTAGACATGAAATTCTGCAGAGGCAGATGGGTCAGAGGAGGGAACCCTAACACCTAACAATAACACCTAAGCAGGTGGCTCAGAGACAGCCTGAGCAAGGGCATGCTGCGGTGGGGAGCTCTGTTTTGGGAAATGGCAGCAGAACTGGGGAGGCTGAGAACAGGAGCCATGCTTTAGGAGGTGAGCAGAGGAGGCAGATGGACTCACCTTGCCAAGGCCTGGCTTGAAACACCCTGGCAGGACACGTAACCTCTGTGGTGGGAACATGGGAGAGGGCTGAACACAGCTCATCACCAGGGCAGTGCTTGGGTTTGCCAGGCAAAGAACAAGCTGGATTTGAAGGAAGGAGTCTAATAAAGTTAAGAATGAAATCATGACCAATAGATCAGGAAATTGTTGGTAAATACAAGGGTTGGGTTTCCAAGGGAGCCTGATGCATTCCCTAGGATCCACCACATGTGAATCAAGGCTAACAAGCCTGTTTTTAGATAATCCTACAGGCAGAAAATTAACCTGGCACTGAGAGGCTGTGTGTGTTCATTAGGTGTGATGGGAAGGGTTTGGGTTTCCTGTTGACAGTCACAGCTCAGCCAGCCTGTGACTCTGACCATCTGAGAGACACCTGACTGCCAAACTGATGATGGGAGGCCTGTGGGGTGAGGAGTAGCACATGGAAGCTTTTCCATTTCAAATCACTGGATCATCAGGAAAGGTGTAAATAAACAGCAGCAGTAACCTTGGAATGCAATTGAATCACTCCTGCTGTGTAAATTTGACTGCCAGATGCTCATGGCAAGTCTTCATATCATGGTTTAAAGCTGCTGCTGCCTGATGATAGATTTAACAGATGTGACTAGCCAGGAGCAGGATCGGTTTTTTTTCAAGTTAAAGTTCTTGTCACACAGAAGTGGTCATGAGATTTCAGGAAATCCATTGCCTCTCTGCATAAATAAACTTGCTGGATGTGTGAGTTGTCTGTCACCTCACAGTGGGGTCATTGCTGGGTGCCACTGCTCTCTCTGACCTGCAGAGATCTCACCACTGTGATTAGAACTGAGATGGGGGGTCAGGAATAGTTCAGTCTTCTCCTTGTGCTGTTGAGGATGGAGTCAATAAGGAAGTAAATATTATTGACTGCTGTTTTCATTCAAAAATCAAGATTCATTGAGGTGAATCTGAGGTCAGTAGAAGCTCTCAGGGGGAGGAGACCAATAAATCATGACACTGGATAAAACAATATTTGTAATGCAGCTAATTTTGGATATTGAATGTTATTTGATCTACTGGGTTTTTCTGTAGTTTTTTTTTTTTTTTTTTAATTGTCCTGTTAAACAGATTGGTAGGTTGTACCATTTTAAAAGACTGGGTAGTCAGATAGAAGGGCTAATTAATCTTGGATGACATACTTCCCTGAGTGGAGCTCTTTCTCTGTGTGAGCCTTACCTGGGTGTAATTGAGTTCTCTTCATAAAACTGCTTTGTGGAGTGTGAGCATGTGCAAGTGGGGCACGTGTACATGATATAAGATTTATTTTGGGGAAGGAGACACAAGCAGTTATGGAGAGGGAAATGCTTCAAGTACAATCCTTTGCAAGTATGAGTCTTTTACAGCATCTTTTTAATTTGACTGAACTAGACAATAGGTTGGAGAGTATTCTCACTAAATTTCTTTTGGAGAGAGTTTGCTTTTTTTCCCATATGTGTGTTCATGGCCTTGACCCATGTGGCTGGGAGCTGTGTACCTTCTCTCAGGCCAAAGCAGGGCCGTTTCATTAGACTGTCAGCTGCTCTGAATAGCTGCTGCTCCACAGAAGCCAGCGGAGTAAAGCCAGGTTGTACCAGCTGAGATCCAGGCCATCATTTTTCCTGAGTCACATTTCCAGCCCTGCTGTGCTCTGGGATTGCTGAGCTGGAGCCAGCCTGTGGTTGCTGCAGGGCAGGGCTGTCAGGAGCATCCAGCCCTGGCCTGGGCAGCACAGGCTGTTTGCTGTGCTCCTGCCTCCAGCCCAGGCTCTGATGGGCTGGATTCAATTAGGCTGGAGCTGCAATGCTGAGGAGCTGCTCCAGATCTTGGAATCAGCAAGGCTGGGCTGGTTTACAGCTGCTGGGGATCAGCTGCTCCTTCTGCCCACACAGGAGGGTGAGCAGAGGCAGGGAAAGCCTTCTCCTTTGTGTCAGTGCATGTCCTGCCCTGCCTGGGGGTGCTGGGTTGGGGTGCAGCCCCCAGGATGCTGCCAAGAAGCAGCAAGTGCCAAAGGAGTGGCATTGCCTCCTGGCTGCTGTCCCCATGGCCCTGGCACATGCTGCCAGAGCTGCAGGGTGTGCACAGATCCATCTGTGGGCACAGAGCAGGCATTCAGTGCCTGGTTTGCTGTTAAAGAGCATTTCAGCCCTTCTGCATGGTCAGCTGCCCACGCTGCCTGGTGTCCGTGTGGGACAGCAGTGCAGGCTGCCTTTGTGGCTGGGAGCCACGCTCTCCAAACAGATATTGCACTTCTAGGGGTGCAGCTTCTGTTTCTTTTTGCCTTTTTTTCACCCAGGGGTTGTTTAGGGTTTGGATTTGTTGTTGCCAGCCACTCAAAGCAGGAATACCAAACAAGGGCTGGCCTCTGCTTGGCTCTCGCTGAGGATTTTACTGCAGGATTGCCAAATCCAGCGGGGATTTCAGAGGAGGAAATAATTATCTGTGCACTCCTTTCTCCAGCCTGCCTCCTCCTCCAGCGTTAGAGAGCATCTAGAAGGAGCTGCCAGGGCAGCATCCTCCAGCAGCAAGTGATGGGGATGGGGACCAGAGAGAAGGTGGCTGTGCTGACTGACACACCACTGTCCTAAATGGCACCCCCTCCCTCAGCAGGCTGTGCATAACCTTTTCCTCTCACCCCAAACATGGCTTTTACCTTTCCCTCGCTGTGCTTTTAGCAGCTGGAGGTGCCAGCACAGCTCTGCCCCTGGCTGGGTGCCACCAGCTCAGTGTGACACAGGGTGGCAGCCTGCCAGCCTGAAATCCCAGAGGGTAAATTCCAGCTACTTCAGTGGGAAAGGGAGCGGCTCCCGTGCGGCTGGGAAGGGCTGGCAGTGCCTGGAAGCAGCGTCAGAGTTTGTGGAAAGCTCAGCCTGCAGCAGTGTGGGACACACAAACCCATTTTGTGGTGCCTGGGAGGTGGTGTGTGCAGCTGGAAGCCCCAGCATGCTTATCTGGGTTTTGATCCCTGCAATGTTCTGCTTCATGAGCTGACCTGAGAGCGATTTGTGGGTCAAAGTTTGTGTTCATTTACATTTTGTGAATTCCAGAGTTTTGTATTTGTTTCATTACTTTTTTTCCCAGTGTTTCAGATTTAGGGTTAATGCTTGATGAAGGCTTTAGAACAGCAAAAGATTTACCATTTTTATGTTGCTTAAGTCTGTATGAACTGTGGAAATATTAAAAAAAAAAACAACCCAAAACAGGGAATGCCTTGAGATAAAAAATACATTTAAGATGCTTTTTCTCTGCTGTAATTGCCAAGCCCTCTGACCTGGCTTGGATCTTGGAGTGAGTCAGATCTAGGACACTGTTTCAGCAAATTTTTGCTTGAAGTGTTGTGTTCCTCACTCCAGCAGTTTGGTTCATTTTAGGCTCTGACATGTGCAGCCTTGTTCTGCCACTGTTTGAATGTGTGGGACATGTGCTGCAGGACAAGTGTGTTGGTTTTGGGCCCTGCTCTGGCTCAAGCAGGGCTCAACAGACCTAGAAAAGGGCCAAGAGTCTCCTCCTAGGAAAGAAATAAGAGAATATCACCAAGGGCTGTAAAATCCTGAGTGAAACAAGAAAACTGAACAGGGAGTGACCATGCATTTACTCTTTTAGGGTGTGATTTAAGGGGGATTAGAGGGCAGGCCCAAATGGAAAAGGACATCCTTCCTCACAGAGTGTGCTGACACTGCCACGGGGGGGGAGGTGTTGAGTTTTTGTGGGTCAAAAAGCAATTGGATGAATTGAAGGAAGAAATGTCCATTGAGAGCTATTAAATGTAAAAGCTTTCATCAGCTGTGGCCACAGCATGGGCTCACAGCACAGGCACACAGTTAACAGGTTCCAGCAAAAGGGGCTTTGGGGACTGCTCTGATCACCTCAACTAACTTCGTGTATCTCTCAGACCCCTGAGATATATTTCCAGTGCTAACCTACATATTGTACCAGCTACCCACCAGCCCTGCTCCCTTTGCTGCCTGCAGAAAGGTCAAAGATAATGATTAAAAATAAATAAATAACCCAGGAAAACCCCCACTGCTTCCCTCTCAGGTCGTTCAGGCTTGAAATAAATCATCTTTCTATTTCTGAAGGCACAGATGACTTAAGCCAAATTGCATTCAGAGCCATTATCCTCACACTTATTTATGCTGTCGTGTCTTGTGCTAACACTTTGTGAAATATTTATTTGCTCCTGGTCTCCTGCAGCTTAGCTCTGGATTCATGAGGCTCCCGTGTTATGTCTCTATTCTGTGCAGCTGCATTCTGTCAAGGAAGGAGGAAATGAAGGCTCCAATCTGTGTTTTACATTATAAAAATATATTGCACATCACCACAGGTAATCCCATTCTACAGGTGGATGGTTTGTTTGCACGTGTCAGGCATGTGGGTTGGGTTAGAGTAACTAAATGAATTTGTAGTCGCCTTATTGTGTGATGATGAGCAATTCTTCTGTAATTCTTCTTCCAAAGACTGCCCTTGTGCTAACTCTGCAGGTCCCAGGTCACTTGCAGGAAGGATTTTGAGAGGAATAGGGCACATCCTAAAAAACACCACATGATTTTAGTGGCTCAGGAGATGAGGTAATTACAAGTGTAGGATTCTGTGTGTATAAAATGCTGTAAACACCTTTTTTGATGTTACTGGTTGGAGTCAGGCCCTTCAGCACCCGAAATGGCTTCCCCAGGCACAGTGCCAGCTTCCCTCCCTCAGCCTGCAGGAGAAACGGGCTGTGCAGTGCTCTCTGCAGCTCCTCTGCGGACTGGGAAGATGGAATCTGTCTGCTGGGCTTCCCTCCCCCTGTCAGAAGCGCTGGTGTGAGTGTCTGCTGGAATCTCTGCAAGAAGATTGACTCTGTGTGCTGGGTGCCATCAGGCCAGCAGCTGATTGAAGGTGCTCAGGTGCAGCTCTGACATTTGGGCTGAGGCAGCAGAAATCTGCTGGAGAGAAACTGTCCTGTTTCCAGCTGCTAGCTGACATCCAGGCTAGCAGGGACTGGCTGTCACTTGTGCTGCATTGGCAATGGTCAGTGCACAATGTGCTGACAATCCTCAGCCCAGCTATGGACAAGTTTGTCCAGTCTGGGACCCACTGGCAGAGCTGGGCCCTTATCTGGGCAGAGCTGCCAGGGACTGAGCCCATACTGATGTAAACTGCCTGCATCTTCAGGAACAGTGTCTAAATCATGTCAGCCTTGTGGCACATGATTGTACTGTTGATTTTGGTGCTGTAAAATCAAACTCACCACTCTGATGTCATCACTGGAAAACCTTTCGCAGCCTAAATCCAATTTCAGATAGATCTATTTTTTATATATGTATGGGGGAAAGAGCTGCTGTTGCTGCTTCTTGGTGAATTAGCCCGACAAGCTCCTTCTGGTGTTAGCTTGGAGTGACATTTGCTGTGTAAATGACACTGACATTCAAGCTGAGATGTTGGCTCTGGCAGCAGCTCGGTGGTTCCTCCCAGGGTGCCCTGGAGAAGAGCCTGCAGCAAAGAGCTGCTGCTGCCAGCTGGGGCTGTTTGGGGAGGAGGGTGAGCCTTGTTCTCACTTTGGTGCTTTTTCCTCCCTTTTGTGTCTCCAGAAGACGTGGGGACACTTTGATTTAGTCGCTGTGTGCAGCAGTGTGTGCAGCACAGCACCAGGGTGTGCTGGCCTTATTTACCAAACACCTTTGGCTGAGCATGGAGCCAGGGTCGAGGGGTTGTGTTTGCACAATTGATCATCTGAGGAACAGGAGAACAGAAGTACCAAAAATTGCTGCAAAATGTGTGTGCACTGATCCTCAAAGGGATCAGAAATCTGTCTCAGGTGATGCAGAGCCTTGCTAGAAGAAATTGGCATTTATTTATTTATTTTTAACCAGAGGACAAGCTTGAGAAACTGCAAGCAGAGCTTTTCAAAGGACAAGTGGGAGTTAGTTTCCTAATTCACATTGACTTTCGGGGAGATCTGGCTGCTGAGCTGCTCTTTATGCCTTTCAGAAATCTCCCCTCGGTCCACATAATCTCTCTGTAACCCCTTTTTAATTAGCTTGTCTTTCTGGAAGAGGAGACCAAGAAGTCACGTTCAAAGATTATTGCTCTATCCAGCAGCTGCTAGGATAGCTTTATTAATGCTGCAAAATCTTACTGCAGTCCCAGCAGCATGTCTGCTCTGCCTCCCCATTCTCATTTGGCCAGGGGATGTAAACTGCCCCAAACTGTTCTCCAAACCCATTTCCAGCCCATGATACTCTGCTGTAGCACCAGCTGGCCATTTATCCAGAGAGCATGGCTTCGAATCTGTTGGCAGAGCAAAATATTTGAAAGGGAGAGAAATGAAAGGTTGGGGTGCTTCAAAAACTGAATGCCAAGAGCACGTGGATGCCAAACAGGAGGTAATGGTGCTACCTTTATTGTCCCAGGCTCTCCATCTGAAGTTCATGCCACAGCCTTGCTCCTGCTGCTTGGGATGAAGAGGAAAATGTCAGTCCTGCAGGCAGCATTTGAAGATGCAGCCTTAAAGCTGCATAGAAAAAATCAAAGTCTTCTTAATGGCAAGTCAGGCTTCTCCAGTGAATTTGGGATGGGGACAAGGAGAGGTTTTTGAAGCTTCTTGATTTGTTTTTACATCTGTAATAACAAATTCAATTCAGAATTTGTATAATGAAATATAAACATTGAAGGTGGGAGCCTGATGAATTTGGATGCTTGAGGGAAAATATACAGTATTGTCATGAGGAGACAATTCCCTAAAGCAGATGGGGGAAAGTGGTCTCAGGGGTTGGGGGAGGCTGAGAAAGGAGGGACTGATGAACTGGTGGCTGAGAAAAATCCTGGCTATTGCACATTGAAGAGAGAAAGCTGATTTTTGTGTGCTGAAGTTTTAAAGTTCAGGTCCTAACTTGCTGGTGTAATTGCTAGCAAAGACAGCTTGGTCAGTCCACATGAGATCAAACCCTGCAATGGGTACACTTCAAGCAGGGGCTCTGGGAGGTGCAGTGGAGTTTGGTGGTGTCACTAAAAGTAACAGCTCTGCTGTTGGGGACCTGTTCCCCACTTGTCTGGGAAGCATTTTAAGATCCTTAAATGGGAGGCACAGCGCAGCTATAATGTGGGTCACCAAAAAATGTTACTTTTTAGTTCTTTTAGTATAAAAATATTACAGAGGAGGCTTGGCTCTGTCGATGACCACCCTAGAGACCCTTCAGGCTGAACTGGCTACTGTCAAGCTGCTCTAAGGGAAAATCAGCTCTCCTATATCCTTGCTCTCAGCAAGTCCTTTAAAACATCACCACATCCTAAGCACATGAGCTAGAAAAACAGCTGCCTGCTCCACTCCTTCTCTGCCTGATGAGGTTAATAATAACTTTGAATGCATATGTACAGCATTAGCTTTCATGGTAACATGCATAATTCAAATCCCCTAAAGAACAGTAGAGCTTTGAGGAAGCAAACTTCCTTAATGTACTGGGCAAGGATCCAGCTTTTACCAGCTGTTGAGGGTTGATGTACAATTTTTGGTTAAGTGAATAATTTATCACGGATATTATCTGTAGTGTATCACATCCCAACAGTTTGTAGGCCTGTGCATATGGCTCTTGAGATGCCACAACACTGCCATATGCTTCATGGCCCATTACCACTCACTCCCTTAAGATGTTTTCCCCTATGTTAAGCATGTTAGAACTGCAGTGGGACCACTGGCTCGCTGCAAATGCTGGCTGGGTTTCTCCCCACCAGCATCCCTGTATTTAAAAAAATTTAAAAAGAAAAGAGGACTGTTCAGACTCTCCCCTGCCTTGTCATTTTAAATAAGCTGCCTGCTGCTTCACGATACAGATGTGGATTATAAATTCTGCAGAACACCTGTCCTGAACTCATCCCCAGCTACCCCTTGTAACACGGTTGTGTTGTGTTCTTACAAATCTATTTATTGTAGCTCCAGTCGACTGCATAAATCAAGGCTGCTTTAATCAGGCAGTGAGGCTGCTCTAACCCCTCGTGCTCACAGCACCAAAACAGAACTGGGACGTGCTGGCAGCCTCTGAGAGAGGTATGGAATGCTGTGTCCCAAATTCCAACTGCAGATGGCCTATTTCTTGGTCAGGAGAAGGAATGCTGAAGCTGAAGGACTTCATAGTTTATGTAGCTGCTATAGTGCAGGAGGGGGGGAAACATCTGGGTTGTTTGTCAAGTTGATTGCTTATATAGGAAGCAGCTTCCTATGATAAAAAAGACTGAGTCAAGACTGAGAGCAAGCAGCTGCTGAGCTGTAATTATAGCTGGGTGTCCATCCTGAGGATGGCTGCAGCTTCTTCAGCTACAGAATGTGCTGGGTTTGAGCTTGGTGACTTCATGGCCAGAGAAATACCTTTGTTCAGTTCATCTTGAACTTCTCTGTGGTGCTGCTGGTCAGTGGCCACCAGGCTCCCTGGTGTAGGCTGATTGCTGTAGCTTGCAATAAATGAAATAACCCCTGCATGGGTTGTTCACTTCTGAATGTGCCTCAGGAGAATAAGTGCTAGAATGGGATCTTTCATGGATGATGGGTGGATTATTTAAAATTCAATGTTACACGTGGTTTTCCTTCAGTAAAAACTGTTCACACAAATTGCATCTTTAGATCTGTTTGTTACCCTGTGGTTTTTTCCCTGTGTAAAGATTGTGCTTAGCTTTCTCTTATGAGTCTATTGCTTGTGCAAGTTGCTCTTGTTTCCTCTTTCCTGACTAGATTAGAATTTTTATGTTTTCATTATTTTTCCTTTCTTAGTGGGAGTATTGGTCTTTAGATCATCACTTCCACATCTTAAACATGAGAGATACTGTGGGAAGTGGAACGGGGGATGGGTGTTGTGATGGCCAGCACAAATGTGATGGGTTTCAGGTGACAGGAGCACATCTGCTCATTTGCAGCCACCAGGCAGGCTCTGGCAAAGGGAGCCCTCCTCCCTCTGCACATCAGTGGGAGGGAGGCAGCCTATCCCGTGCACCCTGGTTATTGCACTGTGATCAGGGACAAACAGGGAGGGCTGTGATCGGGGAACTCCTGCCTGACTGCAGAGAGGGACAAAGGACCCCCAGGAAAAGCCCCTCAGCTGGAGGAGCTGGCATTTGGGACAGCTCTGTGCCCCTGTCCCTGAAAGAACTGAATGCAGGCAAACTGCAGGGTGATGAGGGGCTGGGATAATGCTGCCAGGATGCAAAGCTGTGCTTTTCTGAGCCCTGGTGCTGCCAAAGCTGCTGCCTGGGGAGGGGAGGCTGTGCCTGTGCTGCTGTGACCTTCCCTGCTGGGATCAGCTCGGGGGGCACAGCGCTGCCTGCCTAAGTGCACTTGCTGCTAGCAAGGGAATGTTTATCCAGTCTTCTGATTAATCAACCTTGAAAAAGGGTCAGATGGATTTACTCAAGCATCTAAGTAACCTTCACAGCAAAAAATATAAATCCCTGTGTGTTAGGGGCTGTCTATAGCCCTGGCCTTGGAATAATGATGTCTGGAGTCTTGAGCTTTTAAAGCAGCATGGTCTGGATCTGACCCCAAAGCATTTCTTGTTTCTGAATGCACATCAGTTCTGCCATGGTGTTCACTATGGCCACATGTAGGTGCCTTTCCTGAGGTGCCTGGTGCTGGTAATCTGAACAGTTTTTTCTCAAATTCCCTTTGATCCTGGTGTCCTGTCCTGTCTGCCTGCTGTGCTCTGTTCCCTCTGCAATCCTGCTCTTTTACCCTGCTGCTTAACACCTCCCAGTTCCACCCCTGATTTTGTTTCCCCTTCACAAATGGAAATTGTAAGCATTTTAAAATGTGAGTAGTTGTACACATGGTGTCCATCAGAGTTTCATTAAATAACAAGACCATCAGAAACATAATTTCATTTACACCTCCAGCTTTGGCAAATAGGAGATGACCAAAAAACCCTCAAATAAATAGAGCCTCCCCACAATAAAGCACTGCTTTCCTCTAATATTTTTAGAGGGATTAAACAATGCTGAGGATAAGATCAATATTTAAACAAGAAGTTCTTGAAGCCTGTGTTCCTTTTAGAAAGATTATATACTGGGTTGAATTATGAGCAGACCAGTTCCTGTCTCATACTGGAGGAATTTGGCATGTGTCTTCTCCCATAAACATTAAGCCAAATATATTCTTGTGGAACTATCATATTAAATTAAGATGTAGAATCATGGCAAGGTCTTCATTCTTTGTGGCAACTGGCATAACAACTAGAGGAAAAAATAAAACCCAAACAATTGTTTCAACTGAAAGTCCAAGAATGACATCTAGTGGCACCATGTGAGACTTCTGGGATAATCTTATGTGAGCATAGTTAAATGCATAGTGAGGGTTTTCCTTGGCTATTCTCATGCTAGAGATCCAACTCCTGATTTGCAATCACTGCCACCTACCCATTTCAAAAAACACTGCAAGCTGAATGCTTGTTCTTCAGGTTTTTGTTGTTGCTGGTTTTGGGGATGATGACTTCAGATTAGTTGAGGCTGTGATAAGCTTAGAAACACTTTTTGCTCTGTGGCTAAATGAATGCCTGTACACCACAAAGCTAAAATAAAACTTGTAGTTGCTTTAGCTTCTTTGAGTCAAAGTGAGAGTAAAGTCAATGTCTATGGGATTTCCAGCACCAGGTTTATCTGATGAGAGCAGAAGTATTTATGTAGGAGACAGAAAAACTCTTACACAGAGGAAAGAGAAGAAAAATGCCTTCTCTGACTGCATTCGTAGATTTAAACTAAAAAAGGTGAACCTTCAAGTAAAGCATTTTTTGAAGGCATCAGTGCATCATTTTAGGTCATGAGAGTCAATTATTTGGCAAAAGGTAGAACCCAGTGGATGGAGTGTCTGGCCTTCTCTGTGTACAGTGGAGAATTGAATTTGAAGTGACCTTCCTGCATCTTTAAATCCCCCAGGATCTGATGAGGATTGTACAACATACTCATCATAGCAAATGGGGTGATCCCAATGTGGGATCACACTTCATCTTGGCTGTTTAATTTGTGTTGTGCGTGTCTGCTTTGGAGTCAAAACTCCACCTTTTCTTGTGCTGTTCCCCTGGTAAATGTAGCTCTGTCCTTGGCTGGGAATGGAGGCTTTGCAGTCTCATTTGGAATTGATTTCACTACCTCTCTTAGAAAGAGAAAATGGATTTTAGCTGCTTGCTTTAAACTTGGAGCACATACCTGGCTATAATGCCACATAAGGAGGTAAATAGTTGCTGCAAAAAATGCTCTGGTTCCCTTTATTAAGAGAGAGTTTGAGTGGATATGAGTGGAGCCCTTTTATCTTTTTAGTCAGCAGGCAGCAAATGAAATGGGTTAATATCTCTGGAGGAGGGGCAAACTGGGTTATAAAGGGAAATTTTGCTGAGGTTATAAAACTGAAAGATGGGCTGTGAGAAGAATGGGAATGTGGAAGAAAAATCCTATAACTCAAAACTAGGCAGCTGTTTTGACAGCAGAGGCTCAACTTTAAAACAGGATCTTCAAGCAGCACATCAGAGACTGAGAATTGTTCTAACTCCCACAGGACACTCCCAGTCCTGGCTCTGTCCTCATCCAGGCTCTGCCACTGAGAGGGATTACAAAGAAGGACAAAATATAAAATTGTAAAAATTCATTGCTTTGCTCATGCTTCCCTCAGCTAAGACAGGAGGCAGCTCCACTGCTAAGCATGGAAGGAAGGTCCATGCCCTAAAGGCAGGGCCTGGTGACAATATTGCCTTGGGAGCAGGGTTGGAGAAAAGCTGATGGTGATGAACAAACAGAATGACATCTGGATGCAGACCTACACACTGTGATTCAGGAGTATTTGCAATCCTTGCTGGTTTCAGTGTTTTCTCCCAGAAGAGAATTTAGTGATGGATTAGTGTCACCAAAGGTTCCTTGCTCTGGCTTTATTAGGAAGGGTTACTTTGAAGAGGGCAGTAGCACTAACAGGTGATCTCTAAGGTTGATGTACTGTGGCAGCTTTAATTAGGAAAAAACCTCTGGGTATGAAACCTCTGCCAATGAATTTCCTGCCTGACCTCTTCAACCTTACTCAAAATGAGTCTTTCTATTGTTTGCCAAAAAGAAATATCTGATATTTAGTAGGTGAGGGTGTGACAGACACAGCTCTATCCAGAATGACTGTCCAGCACTCCGGGGGGAGCTGCTGTCTGCCCTGGCTGGTGATGCAGGCACTGAGGAGCTGAGTGCCTCTCTCGTGTCTCTGCCCAGGGCACTCAGAGCTTGCTTTCCCGGGCTGTGTCCCAAAGCAGGAGTTTGTGGCAGTGCTCTCTCGGATGCCCACTAGGTGACGGTGCTGTCCCACGGACTCTGTGCTGGGAGTCGGCAGCTGGAATTACCATGGGGTAATTCCTCTGCTCCCACAGTGGGGACAGCCGGGCTCTGCTGAAGGAAAAGCAAAAATCAGCACCTTTACCTTCCTTAGGTTCTTGTTTTCTTTTTATTTTCCCCTCTGAACTGAGAGGCAGTTTTCACATCAAGTAGAACAGTTCATTCCTTCTGTTTAATTTGGGATATTATGCCTGCGTCACTTAAGAGAAATGAGACTAAAACAGTTGTGCCACCAGTGCTGAGGATGTATTTTGGGTGCCTTCACTGAGTTTCATTATTGGTGATTATACCAGGTGTTTGAACCATGAAAACTTGTTTGGAATAATATGAAATACTCCCTACATATACAGATGTTTGGTAGACAGCTCTCTTTGCGGTGGCCCTCCATCACCTCATTTGGTGGATGAATATGAGCCAACCCACCTTGTCATTACTGCTTGTCAGCAACTGATTGCAATAAGGATTTCATTGTTTGGTTTTTTTCCTTGGGTACTTGTTACTGTACCTCTGGGAACAATCTCCTGAAGGCTCTCATCACTTTGTAGCAGAATGTCCAGTGTTGTATATTCCCTCAGCACCATCAGTGTGGTTATGGTCAGGATAATAATCCAGAAGAAGACTCCTGTTGATCTTGAGACCTCTAAATCCCCTGGTAGTGCTTCAGGGCTCTGGATGCGTTAATTCAATTTACAGCCACGATAAGGCAGTAGCAAGTGGTAAGAGGGCTGTGAAGTAATCTTTGTATAAGTGAGTCTTTGCAGAGACTGCACAAATTTGGCAGGGTTTGCTCAAGAGACTCTAATTTTTTTAGTCATTAGCATTAATCAGGAAGAGAGTGCTGCATTTCATAGCTTGGTGTTTCCTCTCCATGATACCCTCCCCACCAGGCTGGATAGCACCCTGATTAACGTGGAATGATGAAATGGAAGCTGGAGCAACGTGGTCCTTCCAGGGTATCTGCTGGCAGGACTTCCCCTCAGAGCCAGCCAGATGGACTGAGAGGATATCACAGCCCAGGCTCATAAACAAACTCAGCTCCATCTGGCTGGGAGCTGCAATTCATCCCCACTGATGTAATCCTCACACCAAGCTCCCTCCCTGTGATCCCTCCCCTCTCCTGTGTGCTCACCCTGCTCCTTTCAGTGGAGGGTTTGCTGTGCCACTGCAGAGCCCCTCCTGCAGCCTCCTCTGGTGGTCCCATTCTCACAGATGCTCTGCAAGAGCCTTGGAACCCACCTGCCCCCAAATCCCTCTAACCGGTAAAAATACAATATTTAATGCTGTAAGATGTTGAAGTTCACATGATTCACCCCAATATAAGTGAGCAGAGGGGGCAGTGGGAATGAGCCTGGAGTTAGAGTTTGCACAATTAGCTTTCCAGCAGTACTGCCATCACTCTAAAGGGATGATTTCCATTCAGAGATGGAAAAGCCACTTTTTTTCAACCTGGCTATGTTGGCTGTCTCCTTTAGGGCTTATATCTCTTGCTTCATACAACCTTTTGTTTCTCTCTTTTTAAAAAAAATTATTTACTCCTTCCAGCATTAAATATTTACCTCTTTTTCAGCTGAGAGCACAATTTGGCCATGCTGGAATTCATGTCAAATTTCTAAATTGCCACTGGTGAAACAGTTCTGGCATTAAAAGAAAATGTCTTGCATCTGTTTGTGGCTATCTGTAGTCTTTTAATTATCTGGCTAACATATTGCATGGGAGAGAGCTGGTCTGCCTGGGGCAAGGTTAAAGATTATTTGATGTTCTATCTTTAAACAACAGATTCCAAAAAGGAGAACCCAAAATGCCCTGTTGTGACCTCAGCTTCTCAGCTCATATATTGGATACGTGGATTTGTACTGAGAGTGCCCTGGTCTAGCTCAGCATACATCTAATGAAGTGCCATATAGATTATTTAAGATTGATTTTAATTAAAGCCAGACCTCTGACAAGGCAAAAGTCATATGTATGGGGTTAGCTAGATGGAAGGCACTTGTGGATTCTTTGCTGTGTTTTGCTCAATAGTTGTTAGCTCTGCTCAGCCCCCAGCTGCATCATCTTTTGAAAACAAAATGTGATAAAATTCTTGTTAAATTTGCTTCTAAGCTCATCCATGTTCCTCCTGAAGTCACCAGGAGCTCTGTCCCTGCTCTCAGCATCCTGGTGCACTTTCTGGCCCCTCCTGAGACCTGGCTGGACCTTGCTCAGCAATGAGAAGTGGCAGAGGTGAGAGATCACAGGACAGCCATGCAGGCTTCTCTGGCAGTGCTCCCCTGTGCTGGCAGCATTTGTACAACTCTTTGGGGCTCTGTGGAGTTCCCCAGGCAGCTGCAGGAGTGGGAGCAGGGACTGTGTGGGCTCTGAGGGAGCAGCTCCTCCCTGCTGCTGGAGTTCCCTGCATGGCAGCTCCTTCCCATGGGAGCAGGGAATGTGTTCTCACAGTGACCTGACAGAATCAATCACTGTGTTTGAAGGAGTAATATATATATTTATATAACACTGGGAAAAGCATTTCAGTTCAAAGCTTGGCATAAATAATACATTAGCTTTCCTGCCTAAGCTGTGGTTTACCATCATGCTGAGACACAAATGCAAGGGTGGGGGGGGGAACCTGTTATACAGAGCTCAGCAGGCTTCCATCTTGTTACTTATACATAAACTGAGGGTAGGTTGCCCCTCTGTTCACATTATAAGGTGATTAGCATGTTGTTTAACATCAATTATGCATGTTCCATGTTTACAGGCATGTTAAATTATGCAAGCTGTAGTCTTTAGACTTTTTATTTAATTTGTTGGGGATGGGGGGAGAAAAACAACAGCAAAATAAACCTTTTAATTTGATGGCCTTCCCTCCCTTTTCTATTTAAATACTGGCTTTTACATCTGAGCAATGTCAGAGATGCTCCCCCATCACTTTTCTGTCATCCCCCATCTCTTGGGGACACATGGCCTGGCTGCTGGCCTGGCACAGGGGCTGTGGCAGTGGCAGAAGGTCTCTGGAAAATGTATCTTGTAGCAAAGTGAAGACCCTTGGGCTGCAAGTTGTTTGTCTGCTTTGCAGTAAACTTAAAAGAAAATTAAATGTGAGCATAGGTGGATCCAGAAATGCTCACTTAAGAGCACTTGCCCTGAATGCCAGGCACAGGCTGGATCTTGCCCTTTGTAGGGGCAGGAAAGTTCTTTGTTTTGAAGCATGGAATACTTGAACTTGAGTAAGGTCTCCAGCACTTGAACCCTTGCTGTGTTTAATGACAGTGTCAGTACTTCCAGGAGTACTTTTCTACAGGTACTCATTGGAAAGTGTCTTCCCTGACACTTGAACCTCACTCTGCTTAGATCTGGTCAAGTGAGCACCTGACCCTTCCTCCAAGTACATGGGTGCTTTTGAGCTGTAAGATGTGTTTCCCTGATTATTAAATTACATTTGCTGGTCATCCTGGTGTTTCCTCTGCAGGGAGAGGAATGCTCACTCCCTAAAAAAACAGGCTGGTCTGCAAACTCACAGAGGAAATGGGTTTTCTTTTCAGCTCTCTACTCCAGCTGAGAGAGGCTTTCAGCTTGTGGAAAGACAAGTTTGGAAAGAGCTGGGGGTGGGGGTAAATGCAGTGTCTGAAAGAATCCATCCTCCGTGGCTTCCCACAGTGATAAAGCACAGAATACTCCCTGCACAACTTTAAGACTTGAAATAAAAATCACAAGCTACAGCTATGGTGTGCTGTAAGAAAAGAGCAGGAGGGCCTGGAGGCATGCTGGAGGTCATAGGTCCCTGCAACAGCAGCAGCTCAGTGAGGTGAAATTCCCAGCTGAGGACCTAAGAAGAGAAACACATCCTCTGTTATGAAAAATCACCAAAGGGCAGGAAAAGACACAAAATCTGGTGAGGTGTTTTAACCCTTGGCTTGCCTGCAGAATGAATCAGCTGGGAAAGAATCCTGCATCCTGCTTTGTGATGATGGCTCTGTGAAACAAGAGCTTTATGTGCTCTCTTTTTAAACCCTAGCCAGAAACATGACAAGCACAGTGCTGGGAGGATGTGATGGGATGGTTACAGACACAGAGCCCTGCCTGTGGGACCAGTAGGTTGAGCAGGAAATACCTGGCTGCTACTGTCTCTGGCTAACCTGAGTCCCCAAAGCCATCCCAAGAACACTAAAATAAGCTGTGGGTTTGCATCCTGTGCTTTTTGCTATAACAAAGCAGCCTTTGCAGCCTGGTCTTGCTCCAGTTCCTGAGTAACTGCTCTTGCACTCACTGAGCTGCTGCCACACCTGCACATCAGGGCTGCTTTCAAAGCCTGACAACAGGGACATGTCAATATGAGGCACTTTGTTAGTGCTATGGACACTTACTAAATTTTTTTCTTTTCAAAGAGATGGAGAATCCATTTTATGCAGGGCCAAACCCAGTTAGGATTGACCTTTATTTAATTGTGTCAGATGCAGCTCCCCAAGGTGCTGATATCAGGCAGGAGGGTTGGGCAGGGCAGTGATTCCTCACTCACTATTTCAATATTACAGGCCTTTGTCAAACAGATGAGAAAGAATGTGATGCAAACAACCTGCTTTACTATCAGCATAAAATCCACAACAGGAATGGCTCAGAAATTGAGTCCTAATGCACACAAAGAGCTTGTAATCCCAAAACAATCTGTGCAGCTCCAGGGAGAGAGCTGCAGGCTGTGATTCAGGGTGTCCAGCATGATTCATTGTGGTCACAGGTATGAAACAGGGAGCAGGAGCAGCAGTGAAGCAGATTCAGAATCTCATTGTCCTGACAGGCTGCATGTACATGCTGTGCAGCCAGCAAACATACACCTGTCTGGGTAATAGCTGGAGAGAGAGATACACCCAACATGCACACACATCTCAGAAACAGATGGGGAGGCTCATAAAGTAAGTTTATGGAAAGGCAAGATTAAGCTGGAGAGGCAACAAAATGCTCCAGGAACTTAAATGAGAAATATATGTTGGCAACGGGACAGTGCTTAGAAAGAACAGAAAAATCAATTGTTGTTTAGCTGCAGCAGAGGATATGGATCATTTAGCAAGGGCTGGTAGAAAATATCCCAAGAATAGTAACAGTGCTTCCAAGGACCTCAAAGAAAGCAGTTATTGCATGAGTTACAGTTCCCAGGGACGTGCACACCTGCCCTGGTGAGCAGAGGGCAAGCCTGCAGAACCACATTGGACAGGGACTAGAATATATCAGAGTTTATTGTACCAAGTGAGAGGCAAACAGTAGGGCATCTCTCAGGACCTGGAGATCTGGGATGCTGGAATTTGTGTCGAATCTCCCATTTTTTGCAAATGATTTCAAATATGAATCAGCTTTTTGAGGGGAAAAAGTCTTATTTCATGAGAGCTTTATCTTCAAGACCCGCTTCTGTGACATCTGTTAGATCTAAGGCAATTACTGATAATTTTAGTATATTGAGCAGAGTTTGGAGGTCTGCTGATACATATTTATTTTTCAAAGAAAGTGTGGGTTAAAGTAATTTTAAGTTGCATTATGTCCCTTTACATGCATTTCATAGTGGCTTTTTACCCTTTATTGTGTTTATGATCATTTGAAACTCTCTGCCCTAACAGGATTGTGAGGGATTTGGTAAGTTTTAGACTCTGTAGGACTGTGCAGAGTCTCTTACTCAACAGCACCTTAGTGCTGCTACTCTAAAAGCAAATAGGAGCAGTAATGACACAGAATTACTCTTGTGAATTACCCACATAGAAACGTGTCAGGCTTGCTTTTGTGTCAGAGATGTGTGTGCAAACCAAATATCAAAGGACAAGAAATGTTAGAGGCTTCCATGCTGCTCTGAGGAAAGCACATCTTGAATTTGAGCATTTGTGAAGTAGAGAAAATAAACCATGTGTGCCTTTGATAAGCAGTAAGGTTTCTTTATTTTATCTGTATTTCTTTATTTTATCTGTATTCCTTGACTGCATTTGTTTGTTTGGAAATTTTTATCTAAGAAACTGAAACACATCAGTAATGGCCCAGCCTCTGCTTAATGTTAAGTGGTTCAAATATCAAAATTCTGTTTTCAGTTTGCTTCCTGAGAGTGTTGTGCTGCCCTTGAGTCCTCTCAGTTCCTCACTCCTACCTCAGCTGACAGAAGTCAGTTCTTCAGTCTCTTTTCATAGTTTTGCTTTTGACCAGAGCACTGCAGGACATCATCCAAGTGACTCTGCTCAGTGACTGGCGAGTCTGTGTTCTCTCTCTGTTACATTTTTATCAAATTCTGTAGATGCTGATTGTCTGTGTTGTACAGCACTGGGCTATTTACAGTAATGTTTTGCTAGCAATAAATTCTTAGATGCACCTGGAGAAGGAGCAGATCTAGGCAAAGTTTTGCCTGATCCAGGTTATAAATTAAAAATAGGCTTATTAAATTGTTTAATATATTTTCTGCCCTTGGCACATGTTATACACATGAATAATTAAGAATTAGTTTAAATTCATGGTATACAAAACTCTCCAGAAGCTGTGGTGTTTTGTGACTGTCTTTTATCACAGTGTGAAAGAAAATACTTTTTTTTTTTTTAAAGTCCCAAGCTGAAAAGAAAACCAGAATCTTACAGATACAAGTGATCTCTGAGGTGCAAATGCTGTGGATTCTGGGACAAGAGGTTTTTGATATGATATTTAAATTCACAGTTATAAGAATGTTTTAGCCTGGTTTTTAACACAGTTGCTAGTTTGGTTTCAAACTTTAAATTCAGGATTCATCCATGTACAAAGATGGTTCTGTAAGAATGCACCTGTGTCTGTGGAGGTCACATGAGAATGTCCATCATGTTTCTGGAGCTCTTCACTGGAACACCCTGACAACTGCAGCTCTAAATAACGCAGTGAGAGCTTGCTTTGGTTTTATTTCCAGTGTCTGCATAATGTACTCTGAGTATTTATATTTTCATGGTGCATCTCCTACTTTGCTGGCCCTTTTTCCAAGCATTTAACCTCTCTCAGATTCTTTACCAGTAAGACTTTGTTCCTGGCTGATCTACCTTTGCTCAAAGGCACCTCTGGTCTGAAAAAAGCCTCCCAATAAAGTGAGAAGAGGATGAGTTAGATTTAGGTATTACAGAGTGCAAAAGGTGCTTCAGAGCAATGAAAGTCTGGGATTGTTTTTTTTTGTGTGTGTCTCTTGTGTTTTCTAATTGGCATTTATCAAATGTCCTTGTACTCAGTCCAGGCTTTTTAAATCACCTTTCCCTAATCTGTAGTTTATGATTACAGGCTTGTGGGCTTTTCAAGGACTTTTCAATAATTATTGGTGGAACTAGGGGGAAAACTGAGATAAAGAAATGGGGCACAATCAGAGGGTTGAAAGAAAAGTGTTGGCAATGGTGTTGGGGATTTATGACTCGGAATCATGGCTCAAGGTCCTCAAGAGTGAATGAAATCTGTCTTGTCTCTTCCCCCCTTAAAGGGGTCTGTATTTGAAGATGCAGCTGCAGGGATACTTTGTGAGCTTTCTCAGGTGTGTGTGTGTGTGTGGTGATGCTTCATTCAGGACAGGATTTGTGAGAAGAGTATGGGGTCACTGTAGTGCAGATCTGTGGTATAACACAGCTGCTGGCTCCTGTCCAGACTTACCTAATTCAGTGTAAAATGCACTTTCTCCTGCTGATCAGTCCTGTTTAACCTTTCCTGTATAGCACATGTTGCTTCAAATTAGGAACAGTGTAATAGACTGGTGAGGAGTTCTCTAGGCTAAGGATGAGCAAAGATCCCTTTGGGGACTCATCTCTACAATTGCATTTTGCTTTTGCTATGAAGTACAAGTACTGCTGCTGTCTAAGACCTCATGGAAATAAGACCCAGGAAATTTTAGAGAGAGGCTGTTTCTGCTTATGGATTACAGGAAATTCTGCCTCTCTGTATTGCCACATTCCTGTGTCCAGTCCTTGAGCATCTCTTTGTATGGGTTCCTTTTGCCAGTAAAGAGCAAAACCTGCATGTTAATTTTTTTAATGGGTGTCTTCTCTGCCATAAAAAAGCAGAACAACAGAATTCAGCAGTAGGCAAAGTTCACAGTGTTCTTGATAAAAACACAGGAGAGCTGATCTACAAATACAAACTATTTCTGGGTTTCTCCTTAAAGAGCACAGCATACCAACAAGTTTCTGTTTTAGAGCTTTCTTCCATTTTCTGTTCTTTCTCTGGGTAGGAGCATGCAGCAGCGCACTTTGCCTCCCAGTGGATTGTCCTTAGGCAAGACAAACTTTAATTATCTTATTTTTGAGCCCCGTACACTGCAGCCTTGCTCCCTGCTGTAAGATGGCTCCTAGCTTAGCTCTGCACATCAAGGTTTCCTTGTGTTCTGATGGCCTTGGCATCTTCTGCTGATTCCTCAAGCCAGTGTAAAAAAGAAAACCCATGCCTTGCTCGTGGAGTGTCTTTTGTTCGTGTTGTTTGTGCTGCTGACACTCCTGTTCCTGAGAACTGCCTGGAATCTTGTGTGGGCACTTGAGGAGTGCTTGTGAAATGTTCCCGTTGTGATCTGCTCAGACCTGCTCAGGTTTTGTTCCACTCCAGTGGCTGAATTCTCACCTGGGGAGCTGCATGTGTCACTGTGACACACCAGTTTGATACTGATGTAAAACCATGTGAATTATGGCAGAATAAACCCAGTTAGCACGTTAGTGAATCTGACCTTTGTGGTTTGGTGGCCTGAGGAGACAGCAGCAGCACTTGTACAGGTATCTCAGCAGTCACTGCAATTTTCCATTCCCTTTTTCTTTGGGAGAGAGGGAAGGGGAATCTGAGGCTATTTGAAAAATGAAGCCTATAGAAGAAACAAACAAACTGCCTGCTCTGGTATTAGAGTCATCAATCTTGGTCAGGCATTATTGCCAAAGGAGAACTAGGCTGGAGAAATATGCCTGTCAGTGTTCAATCATTATGTCCATTAGATACTGGTTGGCATTGATACATATTAAATAAAGGAGTGTGAGTTGTAGCTGCTCCAGTTTTGTCTGTGTGGAACACCCAATACAGTGATAACAGGCTGAAAACGCTCTCAGCAGCTCATTTATTTATGTGTACCTGGAAAGGGGGGTTGGCAGCTGGGCAGGCTTTAACACTGTAAAGAAGAAATTTGGTTATGCGTCAGGAGATCTGTAGTCACAATCAACAACTTCTAAAGGATTCAGCTCAGGAAGAGTGAAGGCATGGAGCTGGGGCCAGTTGAAGCATTTGCAAAGTGACAGGAGGAATATTTTTATATGTAAATATTAAGGAGAGAAATTGTGATGATTCCTGTTGCCTTAGAAGTCAATGGAAGGCTTAGAAACTTACAGGAGGGAGCTGATAGCCATTGATAAAGCTCCATAGGAATTACACCTGCAGATTTGAGCTTGGGGGAAGTGATGCCAGAGATGGAGTAGGAGGGAGGATCAGATGGGGCTGGGTAAGAGAAGAATTCAGTTAATGGGCTCAGCTCTCTTTTGCTCAGAAGCTCCTGCAGCAATAGGAACAAACTGTGCCAGCAGTCAGCTGTGTGGTGATACAGAACAGCATGGACAGACAGCACAGACAGGAGAAGGTCTTCAAGCTCAATTGCAGGCTCCTAGGATGGGCTTGGTTTCCTACAACAAAGCAAATTTTATAACATGGTGACTGCTCCAGAGAAGTGTCTTTCTGGCATCTGCAGTGTGGCTGTTTTAGAAATAGACACACAGGCACAGGAGCCTGTGCTCACAGAATTGCCTCCCTTGCAGGGAACGTAGCTCACACTGGTGATAGATGTTGCAAAGGTGACCTGCTTCCTTCTCAGCACGTTTCAAGGCTTTAAAAGTGCAGTATTACCTTTCAAAAGCTTTCCATGGCTTCCTTGATGCTGCAGCTCTGGGTGATAGGAATCCTTGGCTAGAGAAAGGCAAAGGTCTGAGCACAGCTGTTCCTCTCCACAGAGCAGACTGAAAACACTGTAGTTAAAAAGCAGAATTTTCCTTTTGAAAAATGGAAGAAAACATTTCTGAAGCCCTGATGGTGCTGAACAGAAATACCTCATTCCTGCAGAGCCAGGTGGGAGCTGTGCTTTGAAGCCTTGTGCTTCCGTCTCTCTTGCAGACTGCAGCCTCTCATCATGTTGTGTTTCTTCAGCCCAGGCAAGGTCTGAAGGAATTAAAGCAGGGATGGGATCCTGCCCAGCAAACCCAGCACAGCCCCAGGCAGAGCCAGGCAGTGCATGCCTTAAAGTGAGGTATTTTAGTGACAGCAGCCATGCCCCTGGCTCTCAGCATGACAGAATGGGGGACCAGGAGGCAGCTGCCTCATTGCCTGGGAGTCTCTTTCACTGTGTGGAGCTCTTCAGTGCTCAGGATCCCAATTTGATATCATCAGATTCTCTGTCTAGATTACTAAAGCTGACAGTGCAGTGGATGTCAGCTGTGCCAATGAATTTACTGAGCATCAGCTCTGCTAACCACACTTTGCTACTCTGAACTTCAATTTTTCTCCCTAGCCCAGCAGTGTTTGTGCTTCTTCCATGCTCATTTTGTTGCTGAACCTCGGTGAAGCTCTTCCTTCATTTGTGTTCATATCCTATGGAACATTACACTTTGTCAGGACACAAAATATACATATCTCAGGCAATAACATTTTTTTCCAGTGACACTGTGGACCCTCTGCTGCTCCCACTACTTGTGCATCCTCTGTAAGATTAATGTACCTCTTCACCTCAAACCATTTTCTAACATAAAAACCCCTCTGCTTCACAAAGCACAATTTCCCCTCTTTAACAGGGCTTATATTTTGGCTTTTATTTTTCTTCTTCATGCTACTTTCCATTCCATAGTGCTGAAACTTTGCAAAATGTCCAGAACTGATTTGCTTTGTTGAAGGGAGGAGTTTGGAAACACCTCTGAAGACTGAGCCGTGGACAATTTCATTCCACACAAGTATCTTGACTGTGCTGCCTGACAGGGAACCCTAACCCCAAACCAGATGTTAGACCTGTATTTCCCTCCTGCCAGTTTGTCAAGGAAATGCCAGATGTGGTCACTTTTATTGTTCATGGTCCTCATGTGTATTAGCAGCAGTAGAGCCATGTATGTTAGACATGACTGGCTGGGGCCCAGGAAGCTGTTATTCTGTTCTTATTTGTACTCCTGTAAAAAAGCAGATCAACTCCCATAAAACCAGATAAAATGTGCTTTTTGATCTCTGTAAAACGTCTTGACGTCTCAAGATGGAAATTTCTCCAGTGCACTCTGCTGCTGTCCTCCTTGTTTTGCCCAGTTTTAGAAAGCCTTCATCTAAATCCCCTTATCTGAAATACATGAGAATAGGCAGTGGATTTTGATATATTCCAGTGGTGGGTCGACCCTTGGCTGGCTGCCAGGGCTGTTGTCTCACTCTCCCTCAGCAGGATGGTGGTAGGGAGAAAATAAGATTGAAAATCTTGTAATCGAGACAAATGGTAGTTACCATCATGGGCAAAACAGACTCAACTAGAAGAAAAGTAATTTAAATTTATTGCTAATTGCCATAGGTTTGGATAGTGGTAAACAAATAAATTAAAACAATACATGCAGGGAGTGAGGCACTCCTCTGTTTTCACAGCTCTGCCTCTCCCTCCTCCTCACAGCCTGGATCAGGCTCCCTAACAGCAATCAAGGAGTCTTTGGGTACAAAAAACGACTTTTATCTGCACTCAGCACCAGGCGCTGCCTGAGTGACAGCTGGAAAGGAGCGCTGAGTGCATCAACTACCCAGGCCCCTGGGAGCCCATTTCATATCTACTTCCAGCTCCATTTCAGAACACACAGCTCAAATTTCTGGTGTTGTGCTCGGGATGGGAGAGAGGGAGTCAGTCCAGTCCAATTTGAGGCAGGCCAGGCTGATGTGTCAGGCTCCCTCGCTGTTGTTATTCTCCAGCTGTCAGACGCGGCCGGCGCCTGAGCCGCGCGCCGCAACGACACCGCGGCTGTCAGGAGCACTCAGTGTCCTGTGGAGCGTCCCTGGCTGGCTTCAGTTGTGCTGTACCTGAGCTAAATCCCCTTCTGCCCATGGTGGGGATTGTAATCCATCAAATTTGAGTGACTTGCCTTGTCAGGGAGGTGAACGGTCTTCACCGAGTGAAAAAAAATTCAGGTAAATGCTGGGTTTGCACATGGGCTCTGGTCTGTCTTGTGAGCAGAGACACTCAAATTGTTGAATAGAAATTGTTACCACAGAGTGAGTGAGAAGGGGTATTTACAACACAGGGCACATTGGGTGTTGTGCCCTCAGAGTTAGTTGATGCCAATTTCTTACCATGCAAACTGAGGATGGACCAAGTATTGACCAGCAAAAAGGTTCTGGTGATCTCTTCAATATTAGGAAAGATTTTTGTGCCTGGTGCTGCTGGATGAGCATGATTCCACAACATTGACTTGATTAGATGGAGAAATGTTCCTCTTAGAGTTTCAGTAGTTGTGAAAACCAGCACATGGAGCTGAAGCAACCAAATCTGTCTGGTATGGTTTATTAGTTTCTCCAAATTTTAATGATTTTCAGTGAATGATTCCTCAGGTTGACTTGGTTAAAAAGATTCAGTCCAAGTAGTAATTTCAAAGTTGTGATCTACAGGATAATCTGATGAGAGCACAGGCTATAGAAGTTTTTTCCTGAAATAAATGAATGCATCCATCTTTGGTGAGTGGCAGCTGAAGGCAGCCTGGTACATGGTATTCTTCCTTTTTTTTTTTTTTTTTTAAATACCAGCACATTTTGACTCATGGGAAATTTGAGTCAGGTTTTGACTCATGGGTTTATTCTGGTAGATTTTGCATCCTCCTGTTTTCTGGACTGGAGCAGCTGTGCAGGGGAGAAGTGCAGCTCTGAATCCAGGTTTTTCCTGGAGTTACTGTCCTGGGGGATGCAGAGCTGTGGTCCTGCAGGTGCACCAAGAATGGCTGTCAGTCTTAAAGGATGACTCTGCTATTTGGCCACCTCTTTGTAGACTTTGTGTACTTCAGAAGCAGAGAATTGTGAGAGAGATTTATAGTTAATTAAGAACTTCATAATCTAATTTTACCTTTTATTATAACTCAGGCTAATGAGCTCTACTCAGTGATTCACATACAGAGGCCAGGCCTTTGACAGAGGGTCCCAGCTCTGACTGAAAGATGCAGCTGAATTCACCACATCTCTCTCAATTATGCTCATGAATAATTTGCTTATGATATTCAAGGATGCTTACAGTGGATAAGAAATTCATCTTTGTGTCTGGTTTCCCTGAAGAATATTCCCCATTTCCTGAAAAAGCAGCAGCTTGTGCTGGATGTGCACTGCCTCTCTCCTTGCTGTTCATTAGAGCCCTGCTGAAACATTTCCGGTGGTGAGGCAGAGGCAGAAATGTGCTGTAAAAGTGCCAATCTTGAATTGCATCTGCTGAAATGGACATTTTAGTGAACTGCCCAAAGTCTGGAAATTATTCATGCTGCCTGTTTGGGAAATGCTTCCAAATAATGAATAAATTTGCAGGAATCAGGCGTTGCTCATGAAAGATAAATGATGGTAGAGAAGACCTTTTCTTTCATCCCCCCATTTAAGTTTCAGCATTAGGTCTCTGGTTTGTACATCTGCATCAATGCTGATTCATTCAAAAGGAGAATTAGGTTTGGCATAATTTCAGGGAGTATATTATATTTAAGGACATGGAAGGGAAGAGGGGCAAACCCACCTATTATCTCGAGGAAAATATTACTTAATTTCTGATTTGTAGTTTTTACTTCTGTTTTATTTTACCACTGCATTTTCTTTGTAAGGGTTAATTAAGGCTATGCTATTACTGAAAGCTATTTCCTTCTCATAATTAGAAAGTGATGTTCATTTTCTTACGCTGTTTTATTCTGGTCAGTATTCATTTCAGTGCTTTATAATTTCTCCTCCTGTCTGCTTATAGTTTTGCCACTTGCAAGAAACATTGCCCTGGCATTCGTGTTGGTCTCTTTGTTCCTCCAGTGTACAATGCAATCACCTTTGCTCTGGGTTACACTGGGCCTGTTGATGGAGAAATCTGATTTTTAGGGTTACAGGTACTCAACCCTTGAACCAGAGATTATATCCTTAACCTGGCATCTGTGGGATATGTGGATGCATGGAGCTGTGTGTCATAGGAAACTCTTAATGTCCTCATGGTATAACGTAGGCAGGGGTCAAACAGGGTTTATTGGGAGCTGCCTAAAGTATTTCCAAAGAAATCTGAGCCAGTAGGACCTAATGGTCCCTGGAGAGAAGGAAAACCCTAAATAAATTGTGGGAAAGCTGGGACTGTGGCTGAGAGTTGAGCTGTGGTGGATTTGGGAATCCAGCAGAAAAATCTAAATCCTGAAGCCTCAGCTGAAGGTGTCCTGGTGGAGTCATGGCCAAGGCAGGGGCTCAGTGTCCAGGGCAAAATGTTGGGTCAATCTGAAGGTTAATGAAGCTGATGCTGGGGCTGAATCCTCTGTGTGTCTGTGAAACCTGTGCTGCTTGTGTCTGTAAGGGGCCTTGTTGATCAAATTGTGGGATTTCTGAATCAGAGAGTGAAGTGCTGCTTGGCACAGTGTATTTTGTTGTCCATCATGATAAGCTGGACTGCCAGGCATTTTCAGCTATTCTTTTTTTTTTTTTTACCCTGAGCTATGTTTGAAAGGATTTTGGTGTAGCTTGGCTGATAACTGTGGAGCAGAAAGAAAATGGTTTCTTAAAAACAGCTGAGCCTACACTAGGGAGCTCATTATTTTCACTGTACTGAAAGGCACTCCATTCACCCAGACACACTTCCATCAAAGAAATCATCAATGAGTCTGCCATCATCTCTCAGAAAACCTTGTTCTCTTCTCCATAATCAAAACACGGGAAGGCCTGTGCATTGCCCCCCTGGCAGTGTGTTCCCTCCTGCTCGCTTTGTGCAGCCTTGCTGAACAAGGGCCAAACGCTGCGAGGGAATTCTCAATGAGAGGCCTTGAGACTGGTACAGGAGGGGATTATAATTCCTCCGGAAAGGTAAAAGTGTCTTTGGGTTGTTACAGGGGAGCTGCAAATACATAATTTCAATTCCTGCATCATAAACCACTCATTGCCATTTTACACTGTGTTGCAGAGGGTGGACTGAAATGGATGTAACTCAGCATTCTGTGTGTTTCTGCACTGTTTGAAGCCACACAGTCTAGTCACTTGTTTGATTTCCTTGGCTTTACCAGTCACCAAGGGATACAGCATTCTGTGAAACCAGATGGAGTGTGTGTGAACTGCTGGACTAACCTCCTAAGCAGATTTAATGGATGACAAATATTGAGCAGAAGTGAAAAATGCTGCTCCATTGTGCTAGACAAAACCCAAACAGATCTGGAACTCCACTGTGATCTCCCAGCTTCTGCTGTCTTACTATATAATTTAGCTTTTAACATCCTAGAGATGAAATTCTCTGCAGTACAAGCTAGAGGGTGTCCATTAAAATACCATGGCAAGGAGCAATTCTGCAATCAGCAAGTCAGTGCTAAAAGAAATATCTCTCCCTGCTCTCCCCCACCCATTTTTTAAAAAATCTAAGTAGGATTTATTGGTTTGATCTCTTTTATAAGCACATAGTAGAGCTAATGAAGATGGAATCCAAGTTTTTCTTGACACAGCTGGCTGGGTTGACTGTGATTTATTTGCAGTATAGCAACAGTCCATTTTCTTTGCATACTGTTATTGCTGCAAAGTTCTCACAATTAAATTTTGAAAATGAGTACATATTTAAATGACAAGTATCTGCAAAAAGGACTGACTGGGTGTACACTGAGAATAAGCTCAAAGCATCAGTAGGCTCTTGTCCTACTAAGCTTGCTAAGGCACAAATGGGGAAAGGAAACAATGCGCTGAAAATGAAGAAATGTACAGTTTGTGTTCTAGAAACAAGAAGTTCACAGAAGTAATCTCTAAGTACAGGAGAACTGGAAGGTGACACTGCCAAAACGAAATTCCGTTGTCAAAAGTGACAAAATTGCCACTGCTAAGGAATGCAGTAATGCCAGTGGTGAAATTTACCTTGTGTTGATTAATTATTCTCTCCAAATGCCATCTCTATCCAATTAACCATCCTTATTCTTTCCCAGTGTCACTTTCTGTCCTTACTGCAGCAACATGTACATTTCTACAGCCCCACACCATTGCTGCAAGAGTTGTTCTCTGTGCTGACTGCACAGCTCCCTTTTCTGACTCTCCAGAGTGGCAAGAACTTGCTATGAAAGGAGAGCATATGGTTTTTCACTGAAATGTTCCCCAGAGAGTCTTTTCCAAAATGGGACTCTGCCATCCGCCTCTCATTTCTCAACTACCCGTGGAGCTGCACTTCTCTGGTGTGAGCTGCAGCTTTCCAGCAGGAGAGCCCTCCCTGCTCCCATGCTGGGGAAGTGGCCCAGATGTCTGTCCCAGAGCTGGCACAGAGAGAGCAGACCTGGCTCTGGATGAAACTGGTCCCAAGGGCAGGCGGAGCCAGATTGCTGCCAGGGAATCCACAAGACCCTGCTGGCACATCAGGCTGGACCTGGCCAGCTCTGCTTTGCAGTGAGGCTGTTCCTGGGGGCATCTGTTTGGTGAGGAAGGAAATGCCAAGGACATCATTGCATTGTGAGCCTTGGGAGGAAACTGTTCACATCTGCTTGGGAAATGGGCTTCCAAATGGCTCCCTTCTTCAGATGGCAGTCTGTGCTGTGTGCTCTGTGGGCTCTCTGCAGAGCACTGATTACCCCAGGCATGTGTGAACCCCAGGCTAATGAGATGTGATCCCAGAAACACAGGGCAGGTGTGTCTGGCTGTGATAGCGAATGACAGATTTGGACAGAGAGAGCTAACTGTAATTTTTAATTTTTTTTTCCTCCCCTTCATGCCTCTGAGATTATTCTCCATATCCTCAGAGGGTATGGAGCTCAAAATGAGACCTATGTCTCCCAAAGCTCCCTTTTTAGATGTGAATGGGAAAAAAACCCACACTTTTTTTTTTTTTTTTTTTTTTTTTTTTTTTTTTTTTTTGGTAGCATAGAAGAGGAAAATGTTATTTTTCTCTGCAAATAGGCCAGGCTGCCGTGCTTACACCTTCCCCTGACTGAGTTATTACAGACAGTGGTATCTGAGGTGTGAATAATGCTGTGCTGCTGCCAAAAGGCACAAAACACATTGGCCATAGATCTCATAAATGTCAGGGTATAAAAGGAAGGTAATCATCAATAGTTCAGATCCAAAAAACAAAGGGGCTGAAGAGGAATATTTGGCTTCGTTGATGTTCAGCTTGAACTTTTATAGACTTCTGAGAAATGGGTGTTCTTGAAAAGCAAATTGCAATTACAGTTTAGCACTGATTTATCTCAGAGCAGCTTAATGAGGAAGTTTCATGGCTTGCTCCGTGGGCTGGCACTGAAATGCAGCATTGAATCTCCCAGGCACTGTCAGCACCCATGCTGAGCCAGGCCTCTCTTACCCAGGAGAAACTGCAGGCAGAAAGACTCAGGAGATTCTGAAGCAATTTTACTGCAGTACTGAGCAGGGTGCTCCTGGTGCTTTTCCTGACAGGAGTTCACACAGTTAAACTTGATAAAATATTTCCTTTTTCCCCCCGTGTTTATACATTAATGATTGTAGCCTGACGCTTGAGGTCTTTGAAGGGCCACTGGAAAATTCCTGAGCAATTCTTATTGCTCTTTTTTTAATGTAAAGTCACTGTGCTCACCCCAAACCCTCTTAATTTGTAGGTGCTTCAGTGCATTTTTGATCCAGAGAATTCTGCCCAGAGAAGCCTCCTGAGAGTCTCAGCCTTTTATTTTCGGCTAAATGAAATGTAGAAATCTCATGGAATGGAATGGGTTCAATTATATTGAGAGGAATCCCTAATGTTTTATTTCATGTCCTTGTGTTCTACCAGGCTGTGCCCTCCACCAAAGGAAGCTGCTGAAAATGCAGCTAGAACTGCTCATTGCTTGGTAGAAAAAACAGTATGGTTTTTAAACGTTTGGGTGAAACAAAAAAAAAAATCAAATCAAAATGTTCCTGCAGGTGTTGTATTTTCAGGGTTTATTCTCCTACTGGCCTCAGCAGCCTGCTCACACTCTGGCTTGCTGAGCTGATGAGCAGGAGGAGGAAGGTGGGCTTGAAAGCAGCTCCTACCACTGGGGCACTGCCCTTACTCTGAGCACACCTTGGAAACAAGGATGAAAGGGAAAAAAATATTTTAATGGCTTGACATAATTACTGTATTTTCTTAATTCATAAAATAATCAGATAATAATGACAAATAGCTTAGCAACGTGGGTTGCTGTTACTGCAAATGTTTTTCATGGAGCTTCTAACTGCTCTGAACCTTTCTAGCAGAAGCTCTGATCCAGATTTGAATTCCAAGGTTGGTTAAAATTTAGCATTGTGTGTCTACTTTCAGGTTTTACAAATTATGAATTAGATGGGGAATTAGGAGCTGAACTTAAGTGCTTTGGTAATTCGGAAGAGTCAAAGTAATTCAGAGATTTGCCTCAGACTCGTTTCTCGAGGTTAGAGGCATTTCTAATCCAGAGACTGCTGCTTCTCCTACTGTGAGGACAAACAGGCAGAATGTGATGACAGCTGGCAGCATGTCACTGCAGAGTGCTTCTCCTGGGGTAATGAAGATGAGGAGGGAAAAGCTCTGTCTCCTTCATATTCTCTTAACTTGGTAGGATGACAAAGTCTTTCAGAAGTTTCTGTGAGCTGCTTTGGTTGTCACCCATTAATTATGACACTGCACTAATTCCTCCAGGAGACTCCCAGGGCTTTGCTCAGGGCAGTTATTTTAGGGATGAATAAACCTTTAGACCACTCTACAGGTGACACCCAGGATGTAAAGATGCTGATCTTTGCTGTCTTTAGATTGATCTCTGTCCTGAATTTGCAGTGGTATTGTGCTGCCAAGAAATAGATGAGGAGGCTGACAGACATGCTCACAGAATGAAATGCTTGACCCCATCTCTGTAGGTCAAGAAAGAAGTGAATTGGTAAAACTGTTGAAAGGAGCTTGTTCTGTCCCAGCCTGCAAGGTACTTGCACTGTGCAATAGTGCTGAAAGTCCTTTGAGTGAAATATTTATTGAAGTGGGCATCAGGATTTTTACTGTTCTGTTAGCAGGGCAAGAAGCAGCTGCAGTTTTCAGGGTGAGTAAATGAGGAAACAGAAGAAATCCCCTACAGATCAGCTGCTCCCATTTTGCCCCTGCTGCAGGATTGGTACTTTGGGATCTGCTCAGGCTGCAAGCAGGTGTCTGTCTGTCCTCACAGAGAGGAAATAGGGCTGCCATGAGAATTTTTCTATTCTTTCTAATCTCTTTCTGCTTGCCAGAAAAGAGGCTTTTACCTTTAGCAGTTTGTTCTTATTGCAGAAAGCATATTGAAGAATTAGATAAAGTGCAGGAGAGAGTAACTAGTAGGATAAAAGGTCTTGATGGTTTAGAGCCATGTGGAGAGGTTAAGAAAATTAGGCTTGAATTCATTAGAAGAAAGGAAATTAAGAGAGGACATGATTCAAATATAAAATTCTAGGGAAGGTGGATGGAGCTGAAGCTGTGTGGGAGCAAGTTAGAAACAGCATGTGAGCTGAAACTAAGGGACAGAGATGGAAGAAGATAGGAAAACTATTTTGAAAAAGAGGATTTTTCAAAGAAAGTACAAGCAATAATTTTTAGAGAAAAGAAAACTGAACTGGAAGATCTGAGAAAGTGGATAGCCAAAGAGGAAGTGTTGGTAGGATGTCTCTTAGAGCCTTAACACCAGCCTGATCTCATCTGTGTCTGTTTAAATGGAAGCCAGTGCTTGATATGGAAGTTACAATACCCATACCTGATTTACCTCCATCAGCAGGGGAAGTGTTGGGTTAATGACAGTTGGCAAAAATTGGCACCACTCTGATTAAAACAGGCCACAGCCCTCTGTAAAAACGGTGCCTTCTTTCATCTAGAGATTGAGCCTGTCCTTGTGGTCCTAAAAGCTCTGTGGCTGCTGGGTTTAGGGACTGAGAGTCCTTTTGGGCTGTGTCTCATGGAAATGCACAGCCATGCCCACGTCTGGCTGTGGGGCCAGCTCCCTGCCCTCCTGTGCTGTGTTTTTCTGTGGGTAGCAGTGAACCCAGCAGTTGTGCTCGCAGTGGTTTTGGGTTTGTTCCATATGTGCTCAGCAAACCTCTCTCGTTAATCAAAATGAAATCGCTGCTTTTCGCAGATGCTACCCAGCTCTCCAGGAGAAAGTGCCAGAAAATAAATGAACCTTTTTCTCACCTGTACACAAGTAATTTTAGAACCCCCAGGTGATCTTGCAGCTCGTGAGATTTAAATTGCAGCCAGGCCTAAAAAACAAGCATTCAGTTTTTTGTGTGTCACATTGAATTTTGTCCTGGTTGTAGTGGAGTTCAAAGAAGTGTATTTCCAGGAGCTGGCATTTCCTGATGCCAGGAGCTGGCACTGGGAAGAAGGTGGGGACACAGCTGCTGAGTATGTGCTGCCTGCAGATGCAGGAAGGAAGGAAAGTGTAAAGCCTGGAAGGATGCTCCAGACTATCATTTGCAGAAACACTTCAGAGGGAGCCTACAAAGAATTGAGTTTGTCAGCTTTCCCATCCTCTCTGCTATTTGGAACAGAGGTTGGGAACTCAGCTCCCGTGGGACCAGCAGTATTTACACAGCTGACAACTTTCATTTGGAAGCTGCAAATGGACAGTTAACTCCACAAGCAGCAAGTCCCAGTGAGGTGAAAGGGCTGCTGTAGAGACACATTAATTGGCAGACCTTCTCCTTGCCACAGTCACATTGTCCTGGTGTGTGCTAATGACCTGGGGAATGGCTGTGCAACAGGGGAGAGCTCACTGTGAGTTCTACAATCGATGTTGGGGAAGAGGCCAGAGTGTTGCCTGATCCTTAAAAGACAACCTCTTGTGCCTGTAACCTCCCCAGGGCCCTGCTGCAACTCCACCAATTGCTCCAGAAAGAAAGCACAGGAAATATCTTCCTTAAGCACAGTTTGTTCTGCAGAGCTGCCATGAAGCCAGCCTGTGGGATTATGGAATTTCACTAGGGGGGAATCCTCAGGTGAATCCAGTGCTTGCCGTGCTGATTCCCTTGCACATTAGTCACTCCTGGATTCAAGAGTGGCCCCTTGAGGACAGTGACAATCTGTGCCAACTGAAGTGGTCCCTGGCACAAATCTCAGCATCCCATGCCATGTCTGATTGCTGTAGGTCAGGTATCTGTGCAACTGTACCCAACAGATGCCTTTGTGCACCCTGCTGTCCCTGCTGGTTTCCATCTGGATCAAAAGCTCCGAGGAGATTCCCCATAAAGCAAATACAAAAGCCACCCATGAAACACCCCTCTAGTCACATTTGCTCTCACACTTTGTGCTTACTCCAAGATGGAGAGGTTGAAATCATGTTGGCTCAGGGCTTCTTTCTGACAGCCTTATCAAGCCATTAAATGTATTTCTGGATTGCTACTGGTTCTCAGTTGAATGTTCAGGAGAGGAATTTGGAAAAAGGCTGGGAATCATTATGCTATCCTGTATTCCCAGAGCATCCTTCCCTGGCTTGCCCTGGCTTCCTGCAGGGCTGGATTGTTCTCCTGAGCAAGGCTCCATTCCCTCCCTGGGAGGAAGCTGCTCACACATGTGTGTGAGCCTGGGGGAAAGGCTGCATCCTCTTCTTCTCCCCTGCCTGGTGCACAAGCTGGATAAATAAATAAGCCTGCAGCCTCTCATAATAAAATATTGCTCCAGTTCTTCTGCTGAGTTATAACTTTGGGAGTCAGAGTAGCCTCTGTGAGTTCTGTGAGACCCGTGCAGCTGAGGCTGGCCACAGAGAGCTGTATTTTACATAGGTGAAGCTCCTACTGTAAATTGTACCACATTAACTGCTGAGCTCTTTGCTTCTAGGGTCTGTTTAGTATTTGGCAGCATTGGAAGGAATAGCAGCTGAGGATGGGAGTGGGAGCACTGTATGTCAGGTCAGCTAAAAGATCTGTGCTGCCTCAATTCTTAATACCAGCACAGCTGCAACTGCAACCTGGAGTCTATCTGAGTAAGATGATGTGATCAAACACCTTTAGTTAATTAGTGGCAGTGCCTTTACCATTCTCTGAATGTTGCATTTTATTGGACACCAATCAGGCTGTAATTTTATATGATCCTGGACTGCTTTTATTCTGTTAATTTCATGCCCATTATTGTCCATCTTCTTTATATCTAATGAAATGCTCACTTAGTAAAATTGATGAGCTTTTCTAGTCAGTTCTGCAAATCTGAGTGACTCCAGTTAAACCTAGGCTTCCTGGCAGTACTGACTCTGGTTTTATTGTCTGTTTCCATCTGGGAATGCATTTCAAGCTTACCAGTGTTGGATAAAGGGGACTGTAACAGATGCTCAGCATCCTTTGGCTGTCAGTGTAACCTTGGTCACATCATTTAACCTGTCTGTGCCTCACCAAACGCCTCATCTGTCACCATGCCATTTGTGTGTTGTGCTTTTGGAGGCAAAGCCTGTGTGTGCTGCAGTTGGGTTCCATCCCTGTTGCACTGCACAGGTGCCTCTTGTCACAAATATCATCAATAAATCCTGCTGGGGTGGCAGGAGAGTTACATCTGCCTGTGTGCACACAGCCCCTCACAGAGACACTGAAGTGCTGTCCCCTGTCCCTCGCTGGAACTGCTCCATTGTTCCCTGTTCGTTTTGTTCCCAGAGTTAACCGGGAGCTGTTAATTGCCCTGCAGGTGTGCTGGGTTGTCCCTGCAATGGGGGCACTGCTTGGCTCAGCACAGCCCCGTGCCAATGACCAGCAGGGCTCCTTTCCTCTGGCAGGGTGTCAGAAATGCTCTTTTCCAGCTGACTGTGTGGTCACAGCGCCCTGGTTGACATCCCTGGGTCATTCAGGACTGCATCCTGCTAGGGGCTGTCTCACTGGGGTGGCAAGGAACCGCTGGAGTCCTCTCCAGGAATGCAAATGCAGCACACAGCTGTGTTTCCACCACCTCAGAAAGGATCATCCCGTGCTAGCAAAAGCTTTCACAGGCCAGCAGGCAGGAAAAACGTTCACATCTTCTCAGGCAGAAAGCCATCAGTCGTGTGCTGGTGCTAATTAGCAAAACTCTGATTAAGTCATTGGAGCAGTGCCAGCTTGTACCAGATGAGGAGCTGGTCCATGTGGAGTTGGTGGATATGGCATGATGCAGTGTGGGCTGAGAGCACCCTGGGGATGTGGAGTGCTGAAAGTAGAACCCAGAGCAGCAGTCCCAGTACCAATTTAGTCTGGGCTTCTTTTCTGGTACTTTATTTATTTGCTTACTGTGTTTCTCTATCTACCTACCTCAATTTAAAATGAGAAATCTATCTATGTGTACACAATATATGCATTTCCCTACCTTCCAGGGGTACACTGAGGGTTGTCAAAGCCTGCAAGAGCCAGCAGTGTGTGGTTCAGCTGCTCACAGACATGCTGGCTGCCTTGGGAGTCCCCTCAGAGAGGAGGAGTATGGGCACTGTGCTCCAGTCCTAAGGGACCCAGTTAGGAAATAGCTTTGTTCCCCCTGCAGCTCTGGTGATTTATAGGAAATCCTTTTGATTTATAGGAAAATCAATCAAATACAGGCAAAACACGGTCATTAAGTTTCTGGGGACATTTGCAAGTCTTTTCAGCTCTGATCATAAGTGTATGTTCTTAATATAGAATCTTAACATTTCCAGCTATCCATCACAGGAGTTTTCCAGTTACCCCATACCCACACAGACACGTTATTCTGCTTCAGTGTCTGGAAATGTTTCTAGATTTAACAAGTGAATCATCATCTGTAGAAAGGCATGAGTTTACAGTGTCTGAAGTTTCTTGCATGAAACTTATATATGTATATCTGTCTCCATTTTTCCTTCTTAATCATTACTGATATCTACATTCAGGTATGGGAAGCTTAGGAGGAAAATTTCATGAGGTGTTATTTTTTGTCCTTGCAAGTTCTTTACAGAGATGTGTAGCAATATTAATTAAACAAAAGTAATCATTAAGATACTCTTAAAGCACAAAAGTTTGACCTATTTCTCTTCTTCCTCCTTTAGCCAAAGCCCACACAAATATACCTTTGATAATCACTCAGTGAAAACAGCACATTATAAATTTGAGCTTTTTTTAAAAATTGAGACTAATGTATGGCCCTCTGTTGTTCTCTCTAGTGGAGAAACCTGTCTTCAAAGAAGATGTGGACAAACATGGGGATCTAATAATTTTTCTGCTTTGATAGAAAATTTTCCTTCTCATGTACTGTTCAGTGTCAAAATACTGCTTTTATTGGGTACTTGCCTACCAGGACCTCTGATTTAAATGTCAGGCTAAACTGAGTTGGGGCATAATACTCTTCAGGCTGTGGAGTGAAAAGCCTATTGAGCAGCCAAAGTGTCAGTGACCACATTTGCCTTTCCCAAATAACCTGAGTATGTTCCCTCTTTCTGGGGTGAGATCCACAAGCAATGAGATTGCTCCTGCTTGAGCAGCCACTCTGTGAAGCTTCCTGAACTCTGGTCATTATGAGATCCTCAGTCTCACGCTGCCTGGCTCTGCAGGGTACAGCTGCCTAATCTGCATGCACAGGATTGCCTTTCCTTGTCATTTAGATGGTGAAGCCTCTGGGATGAAATGCAGAAGCTCTGTAGTAGTGCTGAGAGGTTACTTGGCTGCAAAAAAAAAAAAAAAAAGAACAAAACCAGAAAGTCTGAGTGCATTGAAAAGATGGAGTGTTGTAAGAGAACAAATGCCTGATCATGTGGCATGATGGAAGAACTGTGATAGTTTGTCACCATGTCTCTGGGGATTGCTCTGGTTTTCCTTCTCAAGAAAATGAGGATTTCAAATGCTTCATTTGCAGTTTTGTGCAATTTCTATCAAAGACAAGAGCCTTCATTCAGTGTTGTATTGTCATGCTGGAAGAATGTTGGTGGCTTTGAGTCTGCCATAGACTGAAATGATGTTTGGGGTCTTTTTCCCAAGATGGATCCCAGCCAATTATTTGACACAGTGAAGGTTCAGCAGATGTGTAAATGCTCCTGAGTGTTCACAAACAGTTTAAGAGACTCTGCTGCAGTGAGAGGGGGATGGGAATAATAAAATTTGCATATTTGAACTGTTTCTTAGTGTACTTGTTGCCATCACATCTCTGGAATAAGAAATCAGAGCTTGGAAGCACAATTTATTCAGGGCTATGGGAATATCAGCTTAGGGTTGTAAGGCTGAAGGCATCACTGCTTGGAGAGGTGTAATGGAAAGTGCTCTGGGAATGGATTCAGCAGCTGAAGAGCCCTTGGATGCAATGAAGATAAAGGTGTAGAGAGACAAATCAGTGACCTTTCAGGGAATTGCCTTTCCAAATCATCTGTGAAATCATCAAAATGACAGTTCCCATCTTCAAGTCAGCTGGTGCTTGAGCATTATGGAAAGCTTGAGATGGAGATTCCTTGTTTGGCTCATTCAGGAGGGAGGATGGCTCACTGCAGCCTGTGGTATCTGTGGCAGTCAAGGACAGGTCTACATGTGCCATATAAAATGAAATCCAAAGCCTGGGGTTTTAGGTAGGCACTGCAATAGAGCAGAATTCCATTGTAGGCCCTGGTATCCCCTCACTGCTTGTGTTGAGGGATGGTTCTCTTTGTCAGCCAGCACGTGTTTGCTCAAAAATGGGCTGTTCAACCTGTGAGCCCCAGAGCTGCATCTGTCCTCTGTGGAGTGTGCTGGAGGGAGGGAATGATCTGAGCAGTGCAGGGGACAGGAAGAAATGGGGCTTGCAGGTGTAAGTGTGCAGCCTCACAAGGAGCACACGTGGCTGGCACATCTGCAGCCACAGGACCATCCCTCACTTCCATGTCTTGGGAACTGACTGCATTCATTGAGGTTTTGCTGCACTGGTTTGATAATACCACTGAATTTCTATGTTGGTGGTAATTTTTTTTCCCCCTCTTTCTCCTCTGGCAATTAAACAAACCGATTTTCCTCATCCTCTATTTTTTTAAACAATGAGTTGGAGTTCTGCTCTGTGGAGCTCTATTTCTTTTTTCCATGCTGTTCTCTGTGATGAGTGTGGTGGGAGCATTTGTCTCTCCCAGCTGCCTTCGTTGTGGCCAGCTGCAGAACAATTGGTGAAACACCATCTGGCTGTCCCTAATTTTCACCAGCTGTAGGTGTAATCAGCAGGATGATTGCAAAGCCCCTCTTCCTTCCATACAAAAACCCTGGAATGCAAATGCAGCGATGCATGGATGTGTAATGGGAGATGGAAAACATGCCTTGGTTTTCAGAGGGGTACAAGACCTGCATGATGTTATTTTTGTACCAGTGTAAAAGCATCTGGGTCAGGCTGTACCTGGTGGAGGAGCTGCTGGTGTTCAGCTGCTGCAGCTTCTCTGGGGTTGGTTTTTCTCAGTGCAGGTGAGCTGGGGCACAGGCACAGGGAGGTTTGCTGTTTGTGCCTCCTCCTGCTCACACAGAGAGCTCCCTTTCTGCAAGCCGTTGCCTGTTCAGATGTGTTTAGATTTTTTTAATCTCTTAAATCAGTGAAAGTTTTCCGAAGTGTGAAGCCAGTCAGGACTTGACGTGTTACCCCACGTGGAAGGCAGCAAGACAATGGTTAATTTCTGTTTGTTTTGACTCAGTGAAGTGTCAGGATTAAGCCCTGCCTGTGGTACTCTGCCCACCCACGTTAGGTGTGATATTGCAGCACCTGCAGCTCCCTGTGCCTCAGCTGCTCAATCATTCAGTGACCCAGACCTTCCAGAACAGCCAGAACTGGAAGGTTTCTCTCCCTGGCTTTTATCCAGCAATTCACCTGGGTTTTAGCTGGTGTGTCTGTGTTTTCCAGAACTAACCACTGGTGTAATGACCTCCTGCTCCTGCTGGCCCAGAAAATCAGGCAGGGCATTCCCAGAGGTCTGAGGTCCTGCTGGATGGGGACCGAGGGCTTCTCTTGGCCTGGTGGAACACTGTGTGACCAAGCTGTGCTGGAGTTCCTCAAAGCCATGTCTGCTGTAAGCCTCTGGAGCAGAGGCTCCTGCAATGTTGTGTTTGAATTATTTAAGTAGTGCAAAGTAAAAGAGCTAATGAAGCACCCTAATCGTAGATTGTAGGGCTAAGGATTATGATAAACCTGCACAGAGGTGTAGAGGAGTAACAGTAGGTAAGGAGGATTATTCAAAGCAGATAGCATTTATCATCTGTTATTATGCCACTGTAATTAATTTTTTTTTTAGTTAAAACAATCAGTACTCATATTTTTTCACATCTTCCAAAAATCATTGCATTGGTTAAAAAAAAAAAAAAAAAGTTTTTCTCCTATGGGACTGAAATTAATATTGACCAGGAGGGAATTGCAGATACTTCAGTCTTCAAAATCTGTGCCAGGATGACTCCTTGGTTAAACCCATCCTGCTCACAGGCTAGAGATGGAAGCTTGTATGGCAAGCAACAGTTAACATATTGATTAATGTTATATGAAAAAAAAACAGTGTTTTGAGGATAAAATAAAAAGCAAGATAAGGGTATGTGTCTGAGTTTGGTAAGAACAATGTTAATTTAAAAGAACACATAAAGACAAAAAGGTGTTCCATAGAAAGTGATCAATTCTACTCATATCAAGACTATTAATCTTGCTACTGGTTCAAAGCAAAAACAATTGTCAGAAGAGCCAAACCAAACAACAAAAAATATCCTCCATTGTGCCTAACAGAAATAGCTCAAAAGCTCTTCAGTGGAATTTAAATTTCTGATTAATTAGACTGCAGTGTTAATTAGTGCCAGTGGTCCTGAGACAAATCTGGTAATTAGTGAGTTGCATATCCAGTGGGGAAGCCCAGCAGAACACCTGCTTCTGAGTGGCAAAATGGAAGCAAATGGAAGATTTGCAGAGTTGTTGCACCCCTGTTAATTTTCCTCGTTCTGTGGCTTGTACTGCAGCCATCTGTATGCAAGTTTGAGTTTGTGAGCAATATCTCTGAAATGATAAAAAACCATGATCTTTTGTTAGGCTGGTAGTGCTGGGCAGGTATTGCCTAGTTAATGTGAAGAGGGTAACTATGGATCTGGAACATATTATTCCCAGTTGTTTAGGCTACAGTAATTAAGTCAATCAGGCTTGGGTAACTGGATTAACAGCACCTCAGGCTCTCAAGACAAATGTGTGTAAACCTCACACCCCAAACTGAATCTGATCTACAAAGGTTTAAATCAAAAAATAAGCACGTGAATTCTCTTAAAATCATGTTGGATCACGTGAGGTTCCTCCTGGTTTTCACCACTGTGACTGAGTGGGTGTTGGCAGCTCCTGCTCACCTCTGATGAGAACAGAACTAACCACAAACCTGTCAAAGGCAGGTCTCATTCCTGAGACTGTTGTCTCTAAGAACTCCCTGTGTGGTTTTTCATGTTCATACCAATACTGATAAATGAGGAGTTGTTTCTTAATTAAACCCCTTTGTGTTTTGGCAATTTTTTGTTCCCCTTCTGAGAAGGGGTTTATCTTTGACTCTGTTAAGTTACAGAAACAGACATTACAAATCTTAGGCTTAGTAGAATGGTGTGAAGCAATAGCTGGTGTCTGCTGCATTAGGGGAGGGTGTTTGAACACAGCTCTGAGCACTAATTAGTTGCTCTAGGAGCAGAGAAATACCATCTTCATTCCTACCAAAGGTTTTATGTTAAGCACAGAAACTTTTGTACCCTGATCAGATGCACTGTCTGCTTGGAGTTAATGGCCTTTTTTTTCTTGAACAACAGGCACATCCAGGATTAAGATTTCAGTTGGCCTTAATTAAGGGTGTCATTGGTCGAATAAAAAATGCAGGGCTGGAAACGTCCAGGTGCCTTTTGGGGCAGGGCTCATCCACGTTAAATGCCACAGGTTCCTCTGGATAATGATCTCCTGCAGTATGAAGCATTGTCAGCTGCAGGAAAGGCTGTAAGAAAGCTGAGGCTCAGAGCAATTTGCTCCATGTGAATCTGACACTTGGTGTTGACACAGCTCAGCTCCGATTAAGGTCAAGAGGCAGAAAGTTTGTGTCAGCGTGGAGTGGTGCTGAAAACCAGAGCTTCAGAAGTACCAGAGAAGAAGGAAATGTTGCTAAGGAAATGGGCTTATTTAATACTCTGTTTCTCTATCAGCCTGTTCCCCATCAACTTGGATGTGGGCATTCTTAATTTGATACAAATAGAGAGGCAAAATGCATCCCCTGGCCATGAGCCAAGCAGACTCAGCAGAATCTTGAAAGAAAAATAAAGCACCAATCAAGTTAGCAAATAAAAGTGGAGATTTGTGTGTTTCCTCTGAGAACAGTTGATGGTTTTTAAAAAGTCTTTTGATCAGAAACCTTAAAATTTCCTCTCAGCCAGGAAAAATGTTCCATGGCAATAGTTTGATCTCTGTAATTTCCTCCCCCCACTGCCCCCCCCAGGAGAACTCAATCTAGTTTTATAATATTTTTTTACAAGCAAATAAAAATACCATGTAAGACACGAGTTAAAATACTGTGGCAAACAACCAGGGTATAGGCCAGGATGTCATTCTCTTAGTGCCTTAATCCTTTTGGGGATGGGCATTTATCTAAGCAACAATAGGAGAAAATGTGGGCAGTGTGTTAGCTGGGGCTGATATCTCTTGCTGGACCCATGGATCTCATTATAGGAGAGGAAAATGCAGTTTGAGGCATTCAGGCCCATCCTTTTTCCTGAAACACAAGCCAGTTCAGTATTCATGGGCCATCATGTGGAGGTGAGAGTGGACTCTGAATCTGTGCTTTATTTTAGCCTGGTAAACAGATGTAGAAATGCTGAAGGCAGTCCTGGACACCAACTTAGCTACAGTCTGGTCAGATTGGTGCTGTCAGGTCTTGGGGCTGGATGGAGCCATGCAGCTGAGGCTGGAGGTCTCCAGCATGAAGTCACCTCATCTCTGTCCCCATGGGCCAATGCTCTGTGTTTCTGCAGAGGCAAAGTGCTCAGCAAGAGCTCACAGCAGAGCCTGCACCACGGCTCCTCAGCAGGCTCTGCTCTCAGCTGGGCTGGGTACCTGGCTGCAGTTTAGCTAAATGCACCTCCACAGAGCAGCTGTAATCACAAAATCTATAACTGTATGGAAATCAGACTGGAGTGCAGAGACCTTGTGGACTTGCAGTCTATCACAATGACCTCTCCAGGTCGATAAATGCTGTGAACAGGAAGCCAATTCCATCCTTTCTAACCTAGCTCAGCTTGGAGAAAGGGCAAATGCTAAGGTGAGGTGTAAACAGTGCCCTGATGATGGGCATGATCAAAGTGCCCACATGCAAGGGCTTGGGGTTAAAATGTCTCAGAGTCATTTAGCCTTGTTAACAGGGTTGTCCTGGAGCTGCCTAGGTAGATGACAAAACTGAGGTTTTTCTGAAGGTTTCTAGATTCGCTGGAGGCCTTCAGCCTTTTGGGTGTTACCTAAGCTCAGAAGGAAGATCAAGTAAATCATTAACTTTATGGAAATGATGCCAAGGCTTTTGTTGGTGCTCCCTGCTCAACCTCAATATGTAGAAAAAAACCAAAATGTCTCTTAATTTCTGGGAGACTACAGAAAAAAAATCCCAGTACTTGGAATCCTCTTTTGCTTTAAGGAAACTTGTAACAGATTCTTTAACATAGACATGGGATTGAGAATTCTCCTTTAATGTTCTTGCCAAGGAAGGTTTCCACAGCAATGAAATATGCCACAGTCAGTGATAGCTCAGCTGAAAAAAATTGGCCAGTTAAGGAGAGGCTCAGCATATGTGCCCCTTTGCACCACCTTAAATCACTCTTACACTCTGAATTGTGTATTCCTGATAAATCTGTCCAACGTTGCTAGGTTTGAAATGTGTGGAATTAATACATCCTTATGGGATGTGTTCCAGCTGAATCCAGCCTTGTGTAATTCATGGCACTGGAAGTGGCCCAAAGTGACACTTCTTCCTTTGTTATTTTGCTTTTCTTAAAATTATACAAAAGGGCAATTGCTATGCAAAGAACCTGTGAGAGCTATCAACACTGGAAATACCTGGCACTGTAAATAAATTTGTAGTGTTTGTGGCTTATCTCAAATCATACTGTAAACTGATCAGAGAAGAGGCTCTGAATTAAAATGGATGAAAAATGAAACCAAAGCCTTTGTTTTCATTTACACGGGTCATGAGCTGCTGATGTGTGAACAGCTCCAAGAGGATAACTAATGAAAAGACACCCTTACTTGGTGTTAAAATGAATTCCCCAAACTCTCTTGTCCTTGGTGTCTCTTCCCAGAATCACCTGTAGCTTCCTGAGCCAATTCAGATGCACCCCTGAGTGAAAGGAAAAGAAAATAAACTGGAGGAAATGAAACTTCCACAGGCAGTTTGTGAGTTGAGAGCTGTCTGTGTGTGCAAGCAGTCAGTGAATGTACTCAGAAACAGGGCTGAGATCAGTCTCTCAGGGAAAAAAATCCATGTTGCTAACATGTTAATGAAAACATTTTCTAATTAGCTAGGTACTCTAGATGATATAATGTATATTTTATATTGGTATGAGACCTGTACGGGCCATGGCAGGACCCAGGGGAGCCCTTGGGGCAGGGAGGTGATGGCATTGGGGTTCTGCAGCCTGGGCTCAGCCCTGCTTTGGAGACCTCTCCCCAAACCCTGACAGGTTGCTGTAGCTTTCAATTCCCCATGGTGCAGAGTTCTGAGAGCTGAAATACCTGCCTGGTGATAAATACTCCTAATAACAGATCACTTGAATGCCTGTGGTTTCTGGCTAGGTCATTTGGAAGCAAAACTCTGGGCTGGTGGGGCACCCTGGTGATGAAACAAACCTATTAGTGCTTTAATTAAGTGTAGAGGGCTGGATTTGCTTGACTGGGGGACTCTGGAAGGGATCCAGCTCTGTCAGCCCTGGACTCCACTAATTGCCCTAATGCAGGGAGTAATTTGGAGAGGTTCTATGGAAGTTTTTCCACCAGAAAAAAATCTCTCCATTGGGAAAAGAGATCTTGATTCAAGAGCAGAGAGCATCTACAGCTGTAGGTCTGACTGCCCTGGGAGAAGAGGGGCTCCTTCCCCAGGACACTGCACAGAGCTGAGCCATCCAGCCCAGGCTGGGCTGCAGATTCACCTTTGCTGAGCCCAGGGTGCTGCCCTGGGGCTGGGCACTGCTGCTGCTGGGGCACAGCCCTCTGCTGCCTGGGCGAGGAAACATGCTTTGCTAGAAAATTTTGGTGATGTAGGGTTATTTTTTTTTTAATTTGGTTTATTTTTATGGATTTTGTTTGGTTGGTTTTTTGGTTTTTTGGGGTTTTTGTTTCTAGAAAAAGTGATTATTCCAGTTCAGCATTTGTGCTCACAAGCTTCTTTCACGTTCCAGTCTAATGGTCCCTTTTCAGACAGAGGCATGCCTTGCTTTTACTTTGGGAAATCTGCTTGTCACTTCATTAGACCACTTACAGCTGAGTGACAGGGAATTTAATTTTCTCCCTTTCTTTGCTGCTGTTGAAGAATTCTCCCCCATCTCTCGTGTCGCCCTGTCACACTGGGATGATGTTTGTGGAACAGAGCTGCCGTGGCACAGCCTCTCAGCTCACAGCTAATCAGCCTTCTCTTATTCTGCCTTGGTGTCACCCAGTCTTGCTTTCTGTGTTACAAAATCCTTGACTCATCTCTTGCTTAAACAGCTTCATGATTTGACACCTGGCTTTCAAATCCTCCTGGCAGGGCCAAGAACATGGGCACAATGAGAGAAATTTGCTCTGTATCCATTGGTTCCAGCATCTGAAGTTTCAGGTTCAGTGCCAGCTAGATTGAGCAAATAGCTCCTGGTGCCTCCTGGCCAGGCTTCTCCCTTCCCATCCTCACTTACCCCTGCACTGGAACAGAAAAGTTTCATTTCTATTTTTTTCTCCTCCACTCCCCTTTCTCCCCCACCCCTGTGATCCATTCCTTCCTTTATCTATGAAATCAATGAACTCCAGTCAGAGACTTTTCTTATCTCTCGGCAGTTCCAGAAACTGCCCTTGAAATGCTAGAATCTGAGAAGAGAGTGTAGCAGAGCATCTGGAAAACTTATCTTCCACAACTTTGTATCACTGCTGTATTGCAATTTTCTGCCTCTGTACTCTAGCTGACCTATACATATAATAGAAAACTTTCTCCTATATTTCTCATAGTCAAAAGTTGTCTTATCTTCAAGGAAGAAGAAAATAGGTTCATTACTCAGAGAAAGACAAGGAGATGTCACCCCATGGTAGGGTTTTTTGAGTGCTTTGTTTGGGTTTTATAAGTGGCCACTTACTGAACTAAAAATTGCAGGGAAAAAAAAAAGCACAGCAGCTTTTCCCATTACTATTTTTTTTTCTAATTAATCCTGCCCATTCAAGCTTTATCTGCTTTGCTCATGCAGAGTTTGCTTTTATAGCTTAAAAAAAGGGCTGGGGGGGAGGTGTGAATACCCTCCTCTGCTAATGCACTATGATTGCTTTTTCCCCCCACTGTTGGAAGGCTTTTAGAAGCACCAGGGCTCTTAATTTTTCATGTGACACTGCTTCCCCACTGCTCTGGGTCATTCAGCTTGGTAAACATTTTTCCTGAAGGATTGCACTTCCTTTGATGCACAAGGTGATGAGCTGAAAGTTCCAGCCACTGTGATTGCTTTTGATGAAGACATAATTAAGACAGGCTAATTTGTGTGAGTGTGTGTGTTTTTAATAGCTTCTGAATCAGCCCGGTGGAAGTGAAGGGTTCCCAATGCTGATCACTGCAAACCAATCATGTTGGAGAGAAGGAATTCCCTGTGGTGGGGGATACATGGCTTGGCTTTAGCTTGGCTGGGTGATTCCAAGTCAGCCTCTGTGGTAGCTGAGTTTGTGGGCATTTTTATGGATAAAATTATCATGCTGCTCTGCTGCCCATGTTCTCTGCACAGCCAAAGGTTTTTTTCATCCTTGTTAATTTGGGGTTGGTCTGGATTGTCAAGTTTTGGTAATGTAATAGGATTTGATTCTGTTTTATTTGGAAAATGGGGTGCTGTGTGAGTAACTGTGCATGGTCCTTCCTGCTGCAGCAGTTTCTTTCTCACCAGCACATTTCTCTTCTAGAAAAAGCAGCTTTATCAGAATACAACTTCGCAGTATGTGGCAGTTGGGTGAAACTAGATTTTGGAAGAAAAATGAAGCTGGAGTATCTGAAGAGGATCAGCTTTTAGAGCTGGGAAGTTCTGGAGGAGACCTGATACTGGCATCAATTATTTTCATGATTTTTCAGCTAAAATGAAGCAAAGTGTCTTTAAAAATGCCCATGAAATTAAGTTTTTAGAAGAATTATTATGGCTTGGAAGAGAAACTACACTCCAAGAGCATTTCTTCTGGAACAGAAATTCCAATTTTAGCTAATATTTGTGATACAGAAGAATAGTACCTATCTCTTTGATGTGCTATGCACTCATAAATGAGTGCCTATAACACCTCAGAGTTGAATAGGTCCATGTAAGTGCTATTATTGTTTATTGCTATTTAGCATTAGTGGATTTAGATCTCTCAGAAATTCGATTAAAGCAGAAATAGTGATATTCAGGCCTTCATGTTCCTATTTGTCTTTCAGTGGGTTTTATTTCATTACCTTTGAGACTACTTAGGGAATGATTTCTGACCCTCCCTGGGTAATTTTCTAATCTGTTAATGCTAAAATATCTTGGAGAGTCCAGATCTCAGGCTATTTTTCTTCCCCTAAATGTTTCTTGGAGCCATTTAAAAACCTTTGGAAAGTATAACAACAAAAGCCAGGCAGTGTAAGTATGCATGACTTTAAATTATATAAACCCTAATTCTGTGACAGACAAATCCCTCTTGGTATGCAGCATCATTCCCCCCTCTGCAGCTTCCCTGGCTAAAGCTGTCAGGGCAAAGTGCATCTCAAAGCTGAAATGTCTCAGTGTCAGAGCAGTGCTGCTCTGTCATTGCTCTTCAAAGCTTAATGTGATATTTAGAGGTGAGATTGAAGAGATGCAGCATCCCTGCAGCTGCCTCTCTTATAAACAGCTCAGATCCTGAGGGCCTTGTGATGGTGCCATCTCCAAGGTGCTGAATAAAAAATATCCCTGGCTCCAGCTGGAATGCAGTGGTTTGTTTCAGAAGTGCCCTGCTGAAGGTTCCCAGCCTGTTTCAGCCAGATGACAGCTGTGACACGTGCCTGTGCTCCATCCTGGAGCTGCACCTTCCAGCTGCACTGCAGGCATTCCCTCAGGAGCTGGGGAGGCTCGGCCCTGTGCTGCTGGGGAAAGCTGGGCTGAGGAAATTACTTGGCACAATCTGAAAGCAGAGCTCTCTCTGATCTGATTGTACAGATCCAAGCCCAGCTTTGGAGTAATTGCATTTTCAGACTGTTCAAGCCTTCCTTCCGGTGTTGATCATGTTGTTGCTCCATTGCCTTCTAAATGGTGTAGCTGTAGAGACAACCTTTGAGCTGATTTGGAAAGGATGCAGGGAGAGATGAAGTTTGGGAGTGACATTCATTAAATAATGCCCAGCTCTAATTGTGTCTTCTGCAAGGAGGCTGGAGCTGGCAGATGTGTGTCTGTGGTGGTGAGGGCTGTGCTGGAAGGTTTATACCTGTCAGAGCCAGAGACACCCTGCTGAATGGACACTGCTTCCCTTTGCTCTGGATGTAGCTGATGAAAAGGCAAGGAGATGAGAGCTGTGTTTCTCCAGCCTGGCTAGATGCCTTTCAGCAGAAATGTTTCATTCTGTGAGTTAAAGGTTCTTGACTAATCACTGCTCTTCACAGAATAGCTCTGGGAGTGTTTCCTAGGCATTTCCCTTTAGTGAACTCATTTTTCTCATCTCTGTTATGGAGCTACTGAGCTGGGAGACTCCTTAAAGAATAACTTTGTCCTCTTGGTTGTGATAAGGAGAAATTGGGGTGTTGTTAATGTTTGTGTCCACCTGGTCCTGGTCCTCAGAAGGAAGTGAAAACACGGAGCAGCCAAACTGTAATTTCCCTGGGCAAGGCAGCAATGTTTCCAAACCATAACTGTTCTGCTTTCAGGGACAAAGGTTCAGCTTCTGAGCTGGAATAGGAAGCAGAAATTTCCACTTGAAAATAAAGATATATACAGTTGTACTTGTTTTTCTCCAGAACCTTCTTATATCACTTTCTTCTCAAGTGATAGCCTTTTTTCTAAAAGATAACTTCTTCACCTTAAGCTCTGTTTACTTTTCTCTTCTTTGAAATTCTCTTGCTTTCTATTCATTGCTGTTGTTTCCCAACTCCTGTCCTATGTTAAATGATCTAAGACAAAAAAATTTGGGGTTGTCTTTGGTGGTGAAAAATGAAATCAGAATTGTCTAAATTATAGTCATATCCCTTCCTTCCCCTTTCCACAAGAAGCTGTATTTCCCCCCACATTGACGTCTACAGGCTTGGTGGATTTGAATAAGAGGAAATCTATGGATAGTAGGAAGGTGGAAGAAGATGCTTGGTTAATTCAAATTGGAACCTTCCTCTACATCTTTAATGCTTTAAGCCTCTCTGAAATATGTGTTCGTATTAAATAATTTGATGGGTAGAACATTGAAAATCCACTGTTAAAACTCCCTGAGAGGTATCACCCTCCTGTGCAGAAGGCAAGTTGTGCTGATGCTTTACACAGGCTGAACTATTCTCACTGCAAGCCACAGTCACAGGTGATAAATGATCCTGCAAAGGCTGAACTTTTGTGTGAGTGCATTATCTGCCACCAGCTTCTGGGTTCAAAGCTTCTCCAACACGCACACTTTTTCCTTTACCTGCAAAATAGGTTTGGGGTTTTTTTGTGGAGCTGCTTGTTCTTTCAGACAGTGTCTTCTCATGCCCTTTCCCCCTGGCTTAAGGAGCCATGTGTCAAACAAGGGACTGTGACCTTGCACAGTGCAGAAAGCAGTGGGTCCTGTCAGCAGGAACTGTCCTGTGTGTGACTGGCTTTGCACTGTGCTCCTCACCCTTCTCCACCATTGGGATGCTGGTGCAACAGCCTCCCAGGAGGATTCCAAGAGGTTGAATATTATAAAAATGAAGTAAATAGCATCAGTTAAAAGTTAAACTGCACAACAGTTCAAACTGTAAAATATTAGAGGGTGATTGTAACATGATAAACTAGTTTAGTGATAAATCACAAGGCAAAGTGCTGATTGTGAACAGGGGGCATTTCATCAAAGCTGATCATTGCCGAGGATAACTCAGAGGCCTTTTTAATAAATGTGTGTGTGATGTGAAGCAATGTGTAAAGTGGTGGTGGCAGGGGGCTGGGATCCTGGCAGGTGTGCTGCTCATTTTGTAGGTGCAGCACAAGGAGCACCCCAGAGCTGAGCAGCTGTGTCTGGATTTGAGCAGGACAATCTGGTGACAGATTTAATACTCCCTGAACAGCTCAGAGGTTTGTGATGGTGGGATCCCCTTCTGAGGTTGGTGTCCTAGTGTCACACTCTGGGTAAACTTTGCTGGAATAGGTTCTTGCCAGGTGGCTGTGCCCCCCTCCCTCTGCCTGGCCTGGTGATGCAATGCAAATCAGACACTCCTGTCCACAGGGATGATGAACTCTCCCTTTAACTTGACCAGCTGGACACGTGCTAAGTAAATCTTGCCAGTATTAACGAGGTCTTTAAGGGTGTGAGTCCCAGCTAACTCTTACAATCTGTCATTGCACCTTTAAATCTTCATCAGAACTGAGCACTGAGCCTTCCCAGGACTGTATTAATTGGATTTCATGCTACTGGGAAGGTGTGTGGTTTGTGCATTGCATAGCAATTGCAGGCACAGCCGCTGAAGATTTTAGTACTCCTTGCTTAATTCCTCCAAAACTGCCATTGCTCTTGAAACTTTTAATAACCAGCAACTTACCTTTTGTGAATCAGTGATTTGAAAGAGTAAACAGAAGTGGAATAGGTTTTCAGCTAATGCAAGTCACCTATGGTTTTGGCTGACTCTGTCAAACTATGTTTCTTTCTTTAACCTTTGGATGATTTTCTTTGCCAAGGGACTGCCTGGCACCATGGTGGCCTTAGGTCCATAAAACAAAGTAAGCATAACTTATGCATCTGAAAACTGTCATCTTTAATCTCGATTTCCAGAGTGCATTGCTGACCAAACTGTAATTTTAAAAGCTTTATTCCCCCTTTTAATGTTGAAGAGGTCTAGTCAGAAAATAGTGGAGAACAAAACCGTTTTTCAGCCCAGATGAAGTGCATAAAAATTATAAATTGATTTTTATAGTGCTTGTTGAACTTGCTTGCTCAATAATAAATTATTCCAGTTATAATGTAACCAATGCATTCCTTGTAACTACCTACTCTCTGAACAGTGACAGCCTACAACTTGTATTAATATAAACCATATTGAGCAACCAGCAGATCATATGCAGTGTTTCAATGCAACATCAGCACTGAAATCATGATAAAATACTTCTGGGTGTCAGGCTGGCTGTGACAGGGAGCTGGTAATTTGGTCTGGTCTTCAGGAGCTACAGTGCAGTTAATAGGGGGGAAAAAAGAGTTCACTGGCAATAAAGGGCTGAGTGGCACTTTATTTGTCTGTTCAAATCAAGTATCAGATGCCAATTAAAAGGGTCTCCTGCAGTCACTAATTAAGCAGCACTGAGGGATTGATTAGCCATTTACCAATGACTGTCAGTACAGATGCATTTGTTCTATTATCCCAGCACGTACTCCAGGGAATCGACCAGGTTCTATTAATGAGCCTGAGCAGGTTCATGTGATCAGCACAGGACTCTGGCATTTCATTTGTTTTAATATACAAACCATTAATTTTATTGACTGGCCTGTGCTCTCCAGTCATGGATATGCTTTCTATTTGCCTTCAAAAATGACTCTCCAAAAGGAGAGGAGCCGTCCCAGAAAATGAGCAAGGGCCAAGTTCTTGTGTGTTCCACTGGCTCCAACACTGCAACACTCCATCATTCCCACTGCTTTTTTGGGGCAGGTGAAAATAGAAATGAAGAAACTCGTGGTGAAAAATATGATTTTGAAAGGCCCAAGCTGGAGGTCAGTGTTGTCCATCTGTAGCTTTGCTCCAGCCTGAATTTCTGTAGCAGGATTTTGGGCAGTTGGCCCTGCCCTGGCCTTGGCAGCACCTCCGCTGGAAGGTGAAGATCCTGAAATGCCAAAGACTTCTTGGATTTTCAGTGCCTCCATTTGCCTCACAAATGTTTAGGTGATGACTACATTTTGAAACAGGAAAATACTTTCCCCACTGTTTATCTTGAAAGTCACCTTTTCGTTTTTGCTCAATTTGAAGAAACCACTTCTTTTGTGTCAGAATTTCCCACATTGTGGTAATGCTTGGCCAATATTCCTGCCTCACCCTGTTAAGTTTTTCTGATGGAGCTCCAAATGCAGCTTCCGCAGGAGATATTCAGGTTCTGAGTCACCTGTGAACATTTCCATGTCTATGCTTAGAGCTGGTGAGCAACGAAATCTCTTGGGAAATAGATGTGAGAGGCCAGCTGAAGCCCAAGGATTTTAAAGGCAGATTGGGTCTTTCTGTGGCAAGGTGAGTGGTTTTGCTTCTATACCTTCAGTGGCAGGTTTTCTGCCTGACTTCAGTAGGAGATTTGATGCATCTTAGAAAAGGAAGGAGTTCAACATAGGTGGAATACACTGCCTTTATTTTCAGAATTCAAAGTCTGTTTGATATTAAAATGCAAATAAGCAAGAAAACAAAAATCTCCTCAGAAACCATGATGCCTTATTCAAGATGCTGCCATTTGATGCCTATTCCTGACTTCATCCCAGTTTTAGTAATTTATGAAACACTTTCCTATTTCTGGTTTAATGTTTGGGGAAATTAGATTTGCAATGAAAGATAGTAGGAGGAAATATTTCTTAAATTTGCTAGTTGAAAGAAATACCCTTAATCTCCCTTCTTATTAGTACTAAAGGAGCTTTCAGAGAATAATGAAGCTATTGCACTAAGCCTCTTAATTCTTTCCTTTAGTAATTTCTTCTGTTTTTCATTTGCTTTTTTTTTATTCTTCTGATACTCATTTTTATAAAAAATTATAAAAATTGATTGCTGCTGATTCATTGCATTCCTCAGCCCCAAATTCTCTTTTCCTCTGCAGTTTCCACCTTCTTTCCCTCACTCCAGCATTCTGCATTTACTAATCTTTTCCCCTACTTCTCCCTATCTCTTTTTAAAATCTCATTAATCTTTTTCCCTGTCGTCTCCCTCCTCCCTTTATTTTGGTTCATGTTTTCCAGTGGAGCTCAGTCTCTGCTGTCGTGTCTGTTCCTGTCAGCCTGGTCAGGGTGGGTGACCCATGGTGGGCTGTGGAGGGGCTGTGCCTGTTTTTCTGAGAGCTCCCTGCCTGCTCTGCTGCTGCTCTTGCAGGACAGCAGCAGCTTGCCTGCTTTTGCCAGAGATGCTCTGCCTGCTCACACCACTCTGGTGTGGCTGTGTGGCCACAAATGTGCCAGCTCCTGGGCAGTTTGGGAGTGTCAGAGATACTGCCAGTGAGTATTTTTGCTCATTCAACTTGGTTTTGCATTGTTCTCCTCCTTTTCCTTTGGCAGGAGCTCTGTGCAGTCACTTTATTGTTGGCTTTGTGTGTTAAAAAGTTGCTGTGAGAGAAGGAGGTCACCCAGATGGCTCATTAGAACCAGAAAGTCAGGGGAGGCAAGCAAATTGAGACTCATCTGATATGATAATCCTGCTATTGTGGCTAAAAGAATCATAATAAGTATAATCCTTGTGTAATAAGAGTGATAATCCTTGTGATATTTGCAATGGAAATGGTTACGAGTATGAATAACTTTCATTCAAAAACAAAGTTGTGCCTAATCAATCATCAGGTGGTTATTTTCATGGTGCAGCTATGCCACCACCTCTGTGCCTTGTGGCCCCTTCCTCATTTATCAGTTTCAGTCCTAGCTGTTGGACATCATTAAGTGGACTTGATATGCAAATTGAGCTGAATATAATGGTCTACAAAGAAAAGGGTTGGATTAAATATAAGACACAGTTCTAATACTAGGATTTGGTGGCCCTAAATGCATATAGTGCCTGAAATTAATTATAAGATTGCAGCACTTTTGTTCACATTGTATAATAGAGTAAAATATTTTAACAAATGCTTTTTGATAACCATGATCCTCTACAGTCATAGAAGCTTTACCTGCAGTTGTGCAAATACAAAGAATAATAATAATTCCCCAAATCTGACAAACAGACAGCCTCAGTGTCTGATGCTGAAATCCAGACTGCTGGTTTGGCTCCTGGAACCATTTTTATCTCATGAACCATTTTTATCTCGTGTCTCTCCCTCAGCCTTTGGATGGTCACTGTCCTGACTAAATGGCCTGGCTGTCCTGAAGGCCTTTGCTGTGGGATGTTGTTGAAATTCCAAGTGGCAGCTGCTGCTCACGCAGGGGCCAAACTCACCTGGGCTGTAAAGACTGCTGGAAAATGCCATTTGAGGTAGCCAGGCATTCTGAGCTGACCATCTGCTTTACAGTAGGTGTTCCTGTGCCTCATCAAATCTAATTGCTCCTGTGATTGTTAGTAAAGAGTGGGGGGGGGGGGGGCTATTTCTCATTGTAAACTTAGTGGTGATATTTTCTGAACTATAAATATCAGTCCCTCTTCAGATTTCCACTGGCTCCCATTTATCAAAGTGACAGCTAGCCAGCAAGCAAACCCTCAAAATGGGGGATAAAATTAGCTACAATCAATACTCCATTCAAAGTAATACAATTAAGCCCACAAGTTTGTGTTTAATTTCATCTTGCAGAGGACTATGTTTCAGAAGGATCTCATTTTTGCAATAGCCAGGGAAGATAAGCACAGATCCCTTTACAGTTCTCGTTGGACAACTGCACTTCCCAGGAAAAAATGTTAGGGAACTTAGGGAGGGAGACAGAAGGGAGACAGGTGTCAGCTACCACAACTCTTGGGGCAAAATAGCAAAGGTTTTATAACACAATTTTTTTTTTTTGTGATGACTCCAAATGATGATGGATACTGAGAAAAACCACTTTCAAATTCATGTGATCACTGGTGCATATCAAATTTAGTGTGGCAGAATGCAGGTTGGTATTTATAACTGGAAATATCACTTAGAGGTGCATACAGCATACCAATTAATCTTACTACCAGCAAGAGGAGCTTGGGCAAGTATCTAAATTTTGAATATTTGAAATAGGGTAAGAATAATAGTAGAACTAATTGTTTTGGAGTTACACTGGCCGTAAATAAAATAATTTTCCAGAATTTGAGTCCATCTCCATATATCTGATAGTTATATATTTTCATCTGCTTTAGTGTTGATTTTCCCTGATAGCTGCCCTTGGGTCACTGAGATGTTTGTGCAGCACTGGTTCATTGCCAAAAAGTGCTGCTGACTTTCAAAAATTCACTGTGGGGCATTATACCATTGATGTCGGGGTTTGCATCACTAGGATGTGTTTGAACAAGGTCTTGAATAAGAGAACAAGGTGCTAATAGTGACACTGATGCCTTTTTTAAGGCTGTAAGGTGCCATCCTGCTCCTTGTGTTCTCTCCCAGCTTTGTGCATGTGAGCACTTCATCCCCAGACTCCTCCAGCCTGCAGAGATCAGGCTCTGGGCTGCCTTGTCACTGTCCCCACTGCTGTAATGCTGCAGTGCAAGGCCAATGAAGCCATAAATCAAGTCTGCTCTGAAAACAGATACCTGTAGAAAGCTAAGCATCCTAAAAGTTCTGCACAGTGCACAACCCAGGCTGATCATCTCTTTCCAAGCTGATCCAAGCAAGATGTTTCCTTTTATAAACTGGGGGTTGCTGCCGGCAGAAAATTCTGTGCAGAGAGAAATTCTTTGTAGGATTTGTTCTGTTTCTGTTTGATCTCTTCCTTTGCCTGGAAAACCCTTTCCTTTTGGCTCTTGGATTGAGGTCCTGCTGTGGGTGTGGGGCGAGGTGTCAGTGTCCAAGAGGGATTGGCAGCAATTGCAAAAGGGAGTGTGGAGAGTTTGAGCAGAAGGGTTTTGGCAGCTCCTGCTCGCAGCAAATCCTGAGTGTATGATAACACTGACAAAGGAAGTGTCAGGAGCTGGTGCCACATTAAAGAAAGCCTGAACTAATCTTTCAATTTGGACTGTGAGAAACTCCTTTACAGTGGTGGGAGTACGTGTGCACACACACTGCGTGCTTCTGTGTGTATAAATAAAAACTGGCCTCTGACTCGTGTAATCCCTTCCTATGGGAAAAAAATGTCATGGTATTACATGGATTTTTGGTAAATTCAGAAGAAGTTGTGTCTTAGCACATTTCCAATCAATTTGTCTTGGGAACATGCCTCTGACTGTGCACTTGTGTGCTGCCTTTGGGCACTGTGTGTAGAGAGGCAGCTACCCCAGGAGCTTTGGCTCTGCCCAGGAGGAGAGCAGTATTTTATGAGCTGTCCTGCATGCTTTTGTTTAGAAGTGATCATTGTTTGCATTATAGGTCACTTGGAAATGCTTTCTTCTGAGCATGTATTTTCTGTTCAAGCTATCATCTAACCCAGAGCCCAGCCATGCAGCTGCCCTTGGGTAAATCCTCTGACAGCACAATTCTTGTCAAACTGTTTCACATGTTCATCTAGGTTGGAATAATCAGAGCTGCTGATGTGTGCTGCCATCAGCAACTGTATTGGCCTGAGCACATCAGTGCACAGAGTGGTTAATTTAAAAAAATGAGCTGATTTCTGTTTGCCCTGAGCCAGGCTAAATTGTAAGGAAACTTGCAAACAGCAAGGCCTCTCGCTGGATGGCTCCTCACAGTCAAGGAGCAGATGCTGGGGGTGACTTCTGAATTCCCTGTGCAGTTGGAAATGCAGTCATCTCAGGATGACAGAGATGACAGGACTGGAATTGCAGCCCTGTTTGTGTCAAGCTTTGTAGAGATGTGCTCTGGCTAAGGCTGCCAGGAGCCTTGACATTGTATCTTCCTTTAGTGGATCCCTCACAGCAGAGGCTCGTGCCCATCAGGTTTGGGATGTATATATCCCACACTTTGGAGACTTTTTTTGGCAAGGACTGTCATTCATAATTGAGGCAGGGCTTGCTTCCTGGGCCTTTGCTTTGTCAGGGGTGGGTTTGCTGTGTAGAAAGACTTTAAATGTCTTTAACTCCATGCTCTGCATCCTGGCTTCAAGGGATTTACCCGCAGCTCAGAACTGCAAACCCTTTTATCTCCCATGTCAGGCCTGGCTCCTTTGCTCTGCAAAGGGAAATGAAGGGTGCAGATTGCTGTGACACCAGCCATGGCCTGTGCTTCAGCAATGGACAGCAGAGAACAAGGCTCTTCTGGTCTCTGATGTGTGCAGGCATCTGAAGGTTGATGTGTGCTGCTGTGAGTCCCTCAGAGCTGATACCTGTGAGGATCCATCTCACTGTGCAGCCTGGTGCAAACACCACAACGATGGGTTAATGACTAAGTGTTCCTTGGCTGTAGCTGTGTTCCCTGAGAGCTCGCTTCTCCAGAATGGGGCTTTGCAAATGCCACCAGAAGGATGATGATGATAACTCCATGTAAAACACTGCTAAGTGGTAAAGTATTCAACAAATTAGCTCATGGTCTTGGAAATCAATATCATTTAAGATGTGTGTTCCAAACAGTGGCAGCATGAATCTGAAAGTGTTCCCTGATTCAGCAGCTGAATGGAAATACCCATCAGAGAACAGGATGCTTCCTACTGTTCAGCCTACGCCTTTCTCTTTTTTGGAAGTAATTCATGTTGCTTCACAGCTGGTGAAGGCAATGAGCTCCTCTGTGTCTATGAATTCCTGAGGCAGGAGAGAAATACTGACATAAAGAACCAGCAGAAGTGTGACTGTGACAGAAGTCTACCAATTAGGATGAGCAGCCAGCTTAGCTTTGGTGTTGGACAGGCAGGATTTGCTCCTTCCTGGGAGACAGGATGGTTGAAGGTGAGGTTTGGGCCTTAGAGGCATTGACTGGACTTAGACAATGACTGGATTTAGGACTGGAAAGAGTTGTTGGATAGTAGTTATAGTTTGGGTAAAGGACAGAAAGTGCCAAACCCAGACACTCCTGTGGGTGACCCAGGTCTGTCTGGGCACATTTTGACCTGGGACTAGGAGCTTTTGCTGTCATCAGCCTGGGGCTTGGACTAGCAGGACAATGGGGACTGCAAGGTGGGTAGAAATCAATGCTGCCTTGTTCTAGGACTGGTTTGAGGCAGGGGTTTGGGACACCATGCTGGATGGAAACTCTGTGTATGGGTGAGAGGCATCTAGCCTGGCAATCTGTATTTCCTTTAAGCTGAAGAACTCCACTGAGTTTTGAAGGAGCATTTAGGATAAGCTGGGCTAGTTGATGCCTGCTGGTGTTTTCATGTACAAAATATGGGCCAGAAAATAATCTGGGTCGGGGTCTTCATTAAAGAAGAATCTGGGTCTTCATTAAAACTAATCACTCATATAGAAATCAGTAAAACAATTTTTCCCCCAAGGGTTACAGAAATTCAGCTCTCCTGACCAAAAGGAGTGGTCAGTCCCAGAGCAGCCTCTCTGTGTCACAGTGAGCTTTATTTAACCAGACTGACTTGCTTTTTACCCTGAGCTGTGTTTGTGGGCATGGCTTCCAGGCTGATGGGCACTGCTCCTGGCCGTCGGGTGCAATCCTGCTTCACCACATCAAGCTTTATGGCCCACTCATAAAAGCAGATTTAACAGTAGCAGAAGCCTAAATGCTGCAGCATTATTGCAAAGCAATCCAGGCTTCAGCCTCCCTGCTTCCACAGCCTTCTAAGAAGCTTGGCTAGAAGCAACCTGACAACTGTCCCTGGGGCAAACACAGCCTTGGAACAAAACAAACACATTCTGTAGGGACAACCAAAAAGGCATGCCAAGGGGAACAGAGGACTGGCACAACACAGCTCCCTCCACACCTTTCTGATGGCACCAGCCTCAGCCCAAGGCTGCCTTTACTGCTCTGCCAGGTTTAGGGTTACACCTAGGGTTAGGGTTCAGAACATCACAAAGCCCGGAGCTCCAGGCACACTGCAGCTACAAAAGGCATGCCAAGGGGAACACAGGACTGCCATGTTGTAGCAAAACAAGCAAAAACATAGCAAAATATTCCGTAGGGAGTAAAGACTATTCTTACCTCTTGTTCTGCCTTTTTTGTTCTACTGCCACACAGGTCCACGTATCTCTTATGCCCTATCACTCTAGGGGAGATATAATATACTTTATTTTCCAGAAAAATATTTTCCTTCCACCCCCAAATTCTCATTATAGGATAGAAATGTCTTCATCTCTGTTCTTTGAGATAATCATTTGGGAAGTCACTACTTTAGTCCTACTGCAAGCAGCAATAAAAGTGCTGTGGAGACTTTGATAAGCTGTGTCTACACAATTTCACTGCAGAGTTTTGTTTCTTGATTTCCCTGCGCCGTTCTGCCGTGTCCTGGTTGTGCTCAGAGGATCTGTTTGTTCTTAGCAAGACTGCCCCAGGCAATATTTCCCAAATGGTTCCAGCACAACCTCTGAAAACCTGGCAGAGGAGAAGCTAGAATCCTGTCTCTGAGAGGGGTTTGGGAGCAAAGGGCAGCTACGTGCCCAGACAGTGTTTCTCTGGAATGCCTTTTTTCCCTGGAATCTCCTTTTTCCATGGCAGGGTTCACCTCTGGGGCTGACAGCAGCACAGTCCCCAAAAGCTGCCCCACAGTCTGGAGCTGCTGCACTTTGAATGCAGAATTCTGGCAGCTGGAGCCAGAGTTGAGGACCTAGCAGTTGGGATCTAACTCCTTGCCAGCTCAACAATGCAGTCCCTTGAATTGTTTTGGGCATAAAAAAAGCCTAAACAAGATTCATTAGCTGTTGGTTTTTTCTCCTTTTAGGCTCTCCAAAAGCCAAGAAGGCATGTGTAGGGCATTTAGGGAGTGCTTTTCTGACCATCACCAAGTTTGTTCTGCAGTATGTGACACATACTGTTTCTTTAAACAGTTCAGTGTCATTCAGGATTGTGTGTATGTGAATAAATTTAATTTTGGATGCTCCTTTGGCAGAGACTAAAGTCTGTGTGAGCCCAGATGAGGTGCTAGCAATGGGTTTGTAAGAGTGTCCTTAACATAGTGATGGACCAGTTTATTCCTCATGCATTGTGCTGGTACTGTTTGCTACTGGGTTGTCCTGAGCACTGATAACTTGTTTTGTAGTACCTTAATATCAAAAATGTCTCAAGCAGTTTGCCTTTTCCCAGTGCCTGGTGTCTGTGGATGCCTTTTGAACCAAGCACATTATCCAGGCAGCAAACAGCATGTCAGGCTGTGAAAACAAACTTGTTCTGAGTTCAAAGGGAAGTTATCTCCATTTTACCCAAGGCATGTGAGTCAGCACAAAACTTGGCTGAGTTTTCTTTGTGTCCACCTAAGTATTACTATAAAACATTGATACATCCCTATTGATCTCCACAGTACCCTACCAGTGCATCTAAATCACCTGCTAGAGAGAGAAAAACATTTATTTATTTATTTATTTATTTATTTATTTATTTATTTATTTATTTATTTGTAATTAGTGGGGAACCCATGAAACCCAGATTGGGTAAGATCAAACTGCACCCCTGTCTCAGTTGGATCCCCCGGCTCCAGCCTGGCTCTGTAAGACAAAAGCCATTTACAGGCCAAGGGCTCTCCCAAGCCAGCAAGGAGTTTTCCCCACCAGACAAACATCTTCCACAGCCATCCTGCATTTGGGAAATCAGGGATGAGCAAGGCCAAGTGAAAGCTTGCAGAGTGGGTGAAGCACCACCTTGCCTTGTGTCACCCTCTTCTTCTAAGCCTTCTGATGTTTACAGTTTTGTAATGGAATTTCTCATGCACTTTTCATGTAAATAATGATTGCTTTGCATTCCTTTCTGGAGGAGGAGAGAATTGATGGACTGTTAGTTTGACCAGTGTAGCTGGAGAGGTGGCAATTTCATCCTCCAATCCATGGGCATTTTTGGAAGTCTGTAAATATTAGAGTTCGGAAATAAACTACCCTACAAAAAAAAAACAAACCCTAAGCAAGAAAATCATCTTCAAAAAATGCGAATACCACAGCCTTGTGTTGATGGCTGCAGGGACACCCCAAGGGTGAGTGTCCCCCACCCTGAGCTCCTGCAGTGGGGAGCCCTGGCTGAGCAGCTCTGAGCACTCCTCCCTTGGGGAAACACTGGGATTCCTCAGGCAGCTCTGCTGCAGGCTAATAGATCTTCTTTTCCTCTTAATGCTGGAAATTTACAGTGAAAATGAATTTTGTGAAGCTCTTTTGCAACCAGCCTGGGCTTCCCCAGAGTGTGGAGGCAGAGGATTGGAGCTGCCAGATGAGACAGCAGGAGCCCCCAGAGCAGGAAAAGCCACTTAAAGCTCTTCTGCTCATATCTCTCACTGCTGAACCTGCTGTGGGGGTAGATGTTAATTTAATGAGTACTCATTAAATTATCTTACAGTAGCTCAGATAGGTCCCAGCAGGTTCCTTGAACATGACACAGGATTTTGTTTTGTATTGTTTGGGCTTAATTAGTTTTTCTGAGGGACGGTTATAGTCTTAGCAGAGAAGGGTATGAAAATAACATTGTACAAAACTTTATGGAGAGAAATCATGCTCAACTCCACCTATGATCGTGCTATTTTTAGAGTAATACTTAAAATATAATTCAGCTTTCAATATTTTCTCCCCAGCATTCCAGCTGCATTTTTTTTTTTGATGTGTTAGAAACAATAGCTTCAAACAAGGAAAAATATTGTAAAGAGCAAACAGTATATATGACTTAAATGAATTTAATGGAAATCAAGAAGTTTTTGCAGACGTTTGCAAAAAACCAAACACATTTGTCTTGGGGCCCATCATAGTTTTCAGATTTCCCACAGATACAGAAGATGAGTTGGAGAAATTAATTCCACCTGGGATGCACACTATAGGTGAGGTGTGACACCTCTAGCAGCAGCAATTTCAAAAAAAAAAAAAAAAAGGAAAAAACCCAGTACCTGGAACTGTAGAAAAGGGGAAAAAGTGAGAGATTTGAAACAAAGCAAGTACCTGTGAGTACAGGTGATGTTTTCCAAGGCTGTTCCTAGGAACAGATGATTGGAGAACAATCTGGTGTTAGAGATAATTGGGGACTCATTAGCAGCAGGGATGGGGGTACCCAGGGATGCAGTCTTGGCCAAGCTGGGTGCTGGGCAGGAAGACCTCACCATGTCCAGGGCTCACTCTGGGGGACACTCCTGGGACACCTGCAGCTCCTGTCTCTGGGGATCCCTCCCTTCCTGCCAGGGAGATCCAGGTGTAACCCATGGATTGTGCAGAAATCCCTCTAGGCTGCCTTAAGGTCCTTTTCCTGGCTGCTGTGGCTGACTTCACCTCTTCCCTTCCTGGGTGTGTGACATCCTCCAAAGCCTCCTCTGTTACAGGAGTGGAGAAAAACACCCTGGGAGCCCCCAGTGCTGCTCTCTGCTCCTGCTGTTTTCCATATCACTGAGTGAGAGAGCTCAGATCAGGCACACAGAGAATGAGCAGCATGTTCAACAGCTAATTTTATGTTAAAAAAAGATGATTTTCCCCCCCCTTATTTGGGCTAACAGCTTATCAGTGTGAGTCAGGCCTGAAGAATGAACACTGAGTTACATGGGTTTACATATAAATTAGCTCCCATTTTCTCACAGGCAGCCTGGGCATTTTCTGCCAGTTTAGCAGAAATTTCCAGTGATTGGGGTTTTGAAGGTCCACACAGCCTCTGCAGCAAGAATACTTGCTGATGTTAGAATTCAGTTTTTATTGGAGATGAGGTATGGTCTGTGAGTTTATTAACAGCTGAACTGCTGTGCAGCTGGCAGGCAGGTCAAACCAAAGGCAATATTAGTTAAACTAACTCAATACCCCATGGTACATTTATTTTAGGGAAATATGGAAACAGTTTCATCTCCCTCTGATAAATAAATAACACCCAAGTTTGAAAATTGTATTTTAAAGGAAACTTTTAGGTTAGTATTTCCATGCTTCTGAAACAGGCACCCAAAGCAGGCTACAGCCAGTGAAGTGTGGGGAGGAACATCTTGAATCATTTGCCTCTAGTGATGAATTTTGGATGAACTGAGGTTTCCAATGGCCACAGCAAGTGAGGATATTTACTTGAAAGCCTTCCAGTAAGGAAGGACTGTATGAATTTAATGTGTGAACAGGATCATTCCATATTGTGAATAATTCCTGAAGTGCCTAATCCTGTGATAGGAAGTGCAATAATGGCAGAGGCAAAGCTGCCTCCAAGGGCCATTGCTCAGCCCCCTGAACTCCCTGTGGGTATCAGCAACTTCTCTTACTGAAACTGGTGCCAGAGGTGTCCAGAATCACAGCACAGATGCAGCTGGGCAAAGGGGGAGCTGTGGTGAGAGAGGGCAAACCAAGGCCTTGGGGGGATGCTTGGGGGATCCCAGGCTGAGAGGAGAAATTGCTGCATTTCCTTTCCAAGGTCACCTCAGAAAGGGGCAAGGAGACCTCCAGAAATGAGCCAAGAATGGGTTTTATTACAGGTCTTATATTTTCCAAATACAAACTCTGTGTCTGTGTGTGTGCTTACTTTTTAAGAGTATGTATAGTACTAACCATGGTAAACCTGTGGTTTCTGGTCAATTTAATTATGCTGTAAAATGTGGTTTATGGCTGACTTTCACTGTGTTAATGTCTGCAGGAACCTGGGGAGCTTTTTTTTCTTTTTTTTTAATCTCTAAGAAAACTAGGCAATGACTGCTCCTGATTTTGTGGTTAAGAAGTTCCTGATGCCTGTTTTTGTTTATTTGAGGGGTTCTTTTAGTGAAACCCTCAGTGCCTTTCCCAGGTGCAGGAAAGAGCTGTTTGCTTAGCTTGGTTTATCCACATAAACACTTGTTTTGTTGTCTGCTTCCAACACTTCCAGAATGGAAATGGGATCTGCTAAAATTCAAGGATATCTGATGCAAGCTGATAAATTATTGTAGGAATTTAATGCAGTGTTGTGAAAAGAAATGAATAAAACATTAGTAATGAACTCTTAACTTGTGGACACAGAACAATTCTCCAAAATACAGATTGTTTTCATACTTCAATACTTTCTCCATTATGAAGCAATTAACTCTCATCTGTTGTCTTTAAAGAACAGCAGCTTTTGTTTCAAACATGGCATCTTCCTTTCTTCACAAATATCTTTTTGCAGTTTCTTAGTCTTTACTGTTTCAGATGAAAGATTCTTGTTCTTCTTTGTGTCACAGGAACAAGAGCTGAATTCTGATGTTTTCAATTTCCTAGAGCACAAGTGTTGTTTAAGACTGAATTCTTAATATCTCTTTCCCCCAGTAGAATTAGTATTTATTTCCTTGCTAAGAAGCAATTGCAAAAATATGGGAATGTCTGCATCTTCATGAGGTGACATAGATTTTAGCAAATTATTTTATTTACTTCAAATGGTGATTTCCTCTAATCATGCTAGCAACCTAGATTAGCAGTGTGATATGCATTGCAGAGTTTTGACATCTGTTGTAGATCATAACTGAAAATGCTTGACTTTGCCATCTTATTTCAACATCTTTCTCTTCCACTGCCTGCTCTTTGAACCGGCCAACAGAAATCAAAATCCAAGTGCAAAAGGGGCTGTAATTCAACCCATGCTTGAAGAAACAAAAACCTGATTGGTGCTTTGATGGAAATGAAATACAATTTAGGTTTCTTTATACAACAGCAACAACAAAAAGTCAGCAACAGAAGGGTCATGAATTTAGTTCTAAGATAGATTTGTGTTGAATTGGAAAACTGTCTCGAGTGTTGGAGGACATAACAACCTGATGTACCACTTCCTAATTTAAAACTTATTTGTGCTCAACTGGTTTGATATTATGAATATTATTAGCCAGGGAAAAAAAAATAATGATTTTATGAATAAAGTTAATGATGACAGCAATTTTATGTAAGCAGACCTTTGAATAGTTTCTGGTGATCCTTGTATCAGGATAATATTCCAGAATTCTTTGGGCTTTTTTGTTTTCAGGCCCTCTTTTCCCCAGGGCACAAGGTAAATTGTGGAATTTAGACGCAATAATTAAAATTCATTGCTGCTGATTCATTGCATTCCATACTTTTTTCTAATGTAGCCTGTTGGTTTGCCCTGCTAAGGCTGAAAACTGCTCCTTGTCCAGTTCTTTACATTTCTCAACCACGTGTAACTTTGGTTTCAAAAAGAGACAACTTCTTCAGGGAAATTTCACAGCTATCTTGACAAGGCAGAACAGTAATCTTTGAAAGGCTGTTGCAAAGGATTTGTCAAACACACGTGTAGGTGTGTGGTTTAACCACCAGGCCACGTTGCTGTGAATTTTCTGTTTTGTCATGGATTTTATTTGGTCATGGCTTTTTTTTTTTTTTTAGCTATACACTTAAATCACTGTGAAATGTGACTCAGAAGTGGGATTTGAACTCATCTCTGCCACCTCCCAGATGAGTGATTTCTATTCTAGATTATGGAATTATTTGCTCTATTTTTTGGGTTATTTGGTTGAGGGCTTGGGGGTACTTTCCCCTCTCAATAAGAAATAAAAGCAAGTGTAAATCTCAAAACTTACAGAATGAAAATGTTATTTCTGCCTGTGTTTTGTATGTAATGTTAATTCTAGGAGATGAATCAGTGCATCATATCCATTTTGACAGACTGAGTAAGCCTTTGGTTTAGGTGCTGTGTATATTATCGTAATTGTCACTTTTATTCTTTCAATCAAGCCCCCCACCCCTCATTTATTAGCACAAAGCTCTATGGGAAGTACAGAAATCCTCCTGAAAACTATGCTTACTTCTTTTTTTTTACCCTCTGCTTTTTTTAATGCCAAAAAGCTTCCAAAAGGCACTTGAAATCCACAGGGGAAAGAGAAATTAGACTCCAGCTGACATGACTGAATTTTAAACTGCTAAATATTTTACAGTTAGATTAGATAACGTGAGGTTCCACTAAGCACAGCTTCAGGCTGTTTGGGGGTTTTGCTTTTAACTCAATCTGTGCTTCACCATCTTGATCAAAACTGCTGTAGGACTTTCCTGCAAAGTTGAGACAATTTTGACCTTTCCCAGCATTTCATAAGTGATCTCAGCTTCATGCCTTGCTGATTAGAGTTCACCTTATTCTTCAGGAGCAGCAGAAAAAACCCCAAAGTGCTGCCTTGGACTGGCTCTTTCTGCTCCAGCTGATAAAGGTGGAGGTGCTGTCTCTGGCACTTCTAAAAATGGCTGCAAATGGCAAATCCTGCAGTTCTCCTCTCCCAAATGATCTGGCAATTCTTTATCATAATGCTTCCTCTGACCCCTCTCACAGTCCTGCTTGGAACTTGGGCCCAGACTGAGAATTCTGCTGGGTATTCGTAATTTTTTTCTTTTTAGGAAAGATGGGATAATCCAGGACTAGCATGCTGAGTTGGCTGATCCAATGCAAATAATTACATTTTTCATATTTCTGAAAAGATGTATTTAATTGACTGAAGGCAGTGTAGCTGAACACACACTCCACTTACTTTGATCTTTTAAATATTGTCACAAATGTCTAAGGGGCTCAAGTGCAGTCAGACAAAGCTGAGACATCCTAGAGCATTATGCTGTGAAATCTTTTGGACAGAAAGAGATGAGGGTGAGCACCCGACTCCTGCAAGTGTGGGCCGGCAAACCAAGGGTGATTCTCTTCTACTTTTTACATTCATTCATTCCATTTAGATTGGAAAAATAAAACTCAGTTTGGAAATCTCTCTTGACAGCAGCAAAACCTTCCAAAGTGCCTGGATCTTGCTAAGGAATGTTGTTTGTGGACATGCTGTGCCTTTAGGGCAGCTTTGGGTTTCTGCTGTGAGAGGAGACTAATGGGATCTTCCTGGTGAATCTTTGCTTTCTCTGAGGCAGCAAACAGGATCACAGAGCCCTCAGTCCCACGCTGGTAATTATTGCTCTGCAAATGGTGATTCATTTATCTGCCTGTTTGCTGCAGATGGATCTAACTCTTCAGAAGGGACAGGATATTTCACAGCTTGAGGACTGCAGATGAGGCTGCTGTGTTGGAGGTCAAATAGTGTTTTGGTTTTCCCCTTCTCTCTGCTGAGAACAACCCACAGTTCTTATTTCAGCATGTGAATGTTGAGCTGCCACAAGGGCCTGGTGCCCTTGGTGAGGTCACACCTTGGTGACATGTGGCACTGAGGCAGTGCTGGGTTACTGGAGCACAAAAACTGGTTGGAATGGATCTGTGCCACTGCACGTGCTCTCAGAAACAGCAGAGTGGGTGAGAAGTGTTCTCTGCCCTCAGCGATCCCGCGTGGGGAGTGGGCAGGGACCAGAGGGTTGGGGTTTGCAGCGAGAAACCAATGTTTTCTGTTCCTCACACTCCTTCAGAAGCCCCTCTGCTGGTGCCCTCCTTGCCTGTAGCTGGCTCCCACAGCCTGCTCTGAAGTGCCTGGACCCAGCCTCTGCAATCCATCCCCACAGCACTGGGCTGCCTCTTCTCCCTTTCTCTCCTGTGGAGCAGTTGTGTGTGCAGGAGCTCCTTTGGCCTATTTTTTTCCCTCCCCCTATAGAGCCACCATGTCTTGTACATTGTGCTGATGTGCAGAAGCTCAGGGGGACATTTGCATATATGCAAAGCTTCGCAGAATGTGCTGAGGAATGTAACCTCTTCTTGGGTGAGTTATTTGCTTGCCCAAGAGCCTTCCTCCATCCTCTTCTCTCTGTTTATTAAAGGCACTTTGCACCTCCCCAATAAAATAGCCATTGTTTTTTTCCAAAGCAGTGGCAGCCTGTCATCTTTTCTGATGAATATGTCTTTTTATTGCACATGCTAAAGCTGTCAGAGGTTGTGGAGTGGAAGAGGATGAGTGGTTCCCCCCAGCTGCTGGGGAACACCTCCCTCCACGGCACTGGGAGCAGAGCAGCTGAACTGCCCCAGAGGGAGATTTGCAGGCCAGTTTTAAAGGAAGGTAAAGTGTTTTGAACTTAAACAAGGATGAGGCTGTACTGCTGAATTTTCATGGGAAGAGAATGTGATGAAGGATGTTTGAACTGCAGTTGTTTCCAAGGTACTTCTTCAAGTCAAAAGGGAAACTTTATAAAAGCTCAAAAATCGTATGCTGAGTATCACACATACAACTTTTTCAAGTCTGTGAGAATCTGTAAAAACAGCAGAAAAATGAAGTAATTTATTCCAATGCTTGGTATTAGACAAACAAGAGGTGCAGTTCCCAGAGCAGTTTCATTAAAATGCTGAAGTGCTGGATGGAGAGGAGAGAGGCAGGTTTACAATTACGCTGTATTTGATATCAGATGTTGTTGCAGTGTCCAACCAAAGCCACCCACCAACTCCATCAGCAGTTTGTACAGATGGAAATGTGCCTGGTGCCACTGCCAGGATTTGTCACAAATTGATGATTATGAGGACCAGGCTATTTGAATATCCAGCCTGAGAGGCCTTAAAAAGCCCTTTACTGAGAGTGCTGCCAAGCTGCTTGCCTTAGGATGTTTCAGCACTGGAGGCACCTCAAGCTACTGGAGCTTTTTGAAAATCTTGGCTGTGAAGTCTGAAGCTGTGAATATCTAATATGTGATGGCACCAGGCCCAGCTGGAGTACAAACACACACATACAAAAACACATGAGAATATGAACAGTGCTAACAAGATAGAGATCCTGTGCTCTGCTGCTGCTCTCATCCCACTTCCACGAAATAACGTATTGAAAAAGAGAATTTACTCTCTGTCCATTTCTTCTAGCCTTAAGGCTTAATTCTGAACTTTATGGGACTTACTGATTTCCTCTGTTTTTCATCTCCCCTTTCAACTTAATGTTGCCTTTTAGTTTTATTATCTTGAAAGCTCAGAGAGACTCTGAATTTTATCTGCAGGGAAGCTCATTTGTTTTTAAATTATTTTCAGTCTGAAAGTTGGGAGATTACAGGCAGCTGTAAAAAAAAAAAATCACCAACGAATAAAGATGAGTTTCTTGGTTACCTGAAAACCAAAATATGTTCAAAAGGCGAGTTTAAAATATGAGATTCTTTTGGGTAGTCGACCAATTATTTTGCACCTGGAGGCCTGTTAAACAACAAGAGGTACTTGGATTTCTCCACCTCTTATTGTCTGTCAAGCACTGAGCTGTGGCAGGACGTGAGCCCTGCTGGGTGTAGGAGATCACTCACTCTGGGGCACTGCTCTGCAGCTAAAAACCTCCCAGCACCGATGAGGGATGTGTGTCCCACTGCCCTGATCTGGCAGGGACAGCTTGGAGGGTGACAGGCACACCAAGACAGGAGCCCAGCCCTGGGTGAGGTACCTGGCTCTGCTGAGCCCTCACTAATGGGGAGCAAGGACAAAAACCCCTGTGCTCTGGTGGAGTGTTAATTTTTACCACTGCACTCCTATCCCCAGTGACTCCAGGGTATCAAAGTTTGGGAGTATGATGATACAGACCCTCATTTATCCCTGGCTTTCCTTTGGCATGAGCTTCATTTCATGAAAAAGGAGTGAGCAAGTCAGGGAAATAATATGGCTGTCAGGAGATTTTTATGTTTTGAGAGACAGGTGATATTAAAATACTTTTTAATGGATGGTTAAGCTTAATGTGATTAATAGATCATTTTCGTGTTCTGCAGTTAGGGTGATATATAGGAAAAAGCAGAATAAAAACCCTAGGGAGGTAATATTTTCATCCCAGGTTTTTTTCTTCTGCTTTTTTTAGTTTCTTCTTCTTGCATCTCTATTTTTTTCCCTTCTGTTACTTTACTGACATCATTTTGCTTTTAAGGATGATAATTGTGAAAAGAAAGAAATATAAAATTAAGGCATTTCAAAGTTAGTCTTCTAATATTTTCTAAGGAAACTCTGATTGCCTATGTTTTCCATTTCAAGTTCTGTGCTGTGCTGTCCCTGATAAGAGACTTCAGTGGTTTGAATGAACACCAAAGTATTAGCCTAAAGCAAGAAAACTGGAAAAAACAACTCAAGGCTGTCTTTTAATGGACAATGTTTGTTCCTTTCTGTGGTGATTCCCCCATGACTGTGATCAGGAATTCTAAGGACTGTGGTACCTGCAAGTAATCTGGTACAGAGGCACAGTGGCAGGAAAAACACTGCATTTGATCTGAGGGATCAAACGTTTTGGGGAATCATCTGATCTCAAGGATATGTGCTCCTTTCCCCCCCCCCCCATTATTTTTTTTAAAGATGCATCCCTAATCAGACTTTGCCACTGCTCTGTAAACAGCAGGCCTGTTAGTGATGCTGAAAGATGAAGAGATTGGCAAAGAAAGACACAGGAGCTTTTCTTCTCGCTTGTGCTTTAAATATTTATTCTGGATGTGTGCTGGACCACTTGCTTCTGATTTGGAGAAAGGGACCTCAAACGTGAAGTGATACAAAAGCAGAGATTTTTATGCAGACTGCAGCTGATGTTTTTTATATTCCTGTACCACATCCTACCTGCTGGGGACAGGGAAGCTGCTCCTTTGGGACCCAGCCCTCATCCAGTCTTGTCTCTGCTCTGGCAGTGGCTGGTGCTGGACACCTCCAGGTGCACTGGGAGGGCTCTTGGAGCAGCACTTTTCCAGTCCTGCAGGCTGAGCAGCATCTTCAGTGCTTGCCAGAGTTGAGTACTCATTCCTCTGCAAAGCATCCCTACCCTTCCTACACCTTACAGCTCTAAAAAGTGCTGTCAGCATGGGCCAGCCTTCCTTTCCATGGAGTCAAGCAGCATTCCTACCTCTCTGTCCTTCAACACACCTGAATTTTTGTGCCTGCTGAAGCAGTTTCCAAAGTTGTGAAAGCATTTCTGCAGTAGCTGTATTAAAAACCAAGCACAATCAAGACAGGATTTTTTTTAAGTCTTTCAAAGGTAATTTCTGACTTATCAGTGTGTCAAGGTGCTTGGAACAGGTTTCACTGTGTGTTTAGCACTGTAATTCCTTCTAGCCTTGACGTGTATTTAAAAAAGAAAAAGTGTAAGTTCCCCATTCAGCTTCACAAATAAAAGCCTCACAAATTGCACCTGGGATGATTTATCACTGGCTAAAAAAGCAGGGGGCTTTCAACCCTTAACTGTGTGTTTCCTGCATGAATTCACCAGTCTGACACTGATCTAAGCTGCTGTAAAGAAGTCACACGCAGTCCTTCTTGTTTGTTGTTAGCATCCAAAGTTGACTTTCTGACTGCACAGCAGAAATACTCTATTTGCTACTTACATGAGCATAATTTTGTGACCAAATTACTTAAGTCAGCAACTAATTTCACTGCTGCTTCAGACCTGCTTTAAATGAACAGGTATATTCATCAATCACTTCACTTCTTCTTTGAGTACCAGCCTAATCAATACATGAAAGAGCTGTTTAAACACTTTCCTATTAAAAAGGAAAAAAAATGCAGGCAGACAAAACAGCAGAATAAATATTAGAGAGAATTTTAGGGACAGGCATTGAAGTTTGATGCTATTCTGCATTAAGACTTTATAAATCACTAAGCAAGAAGGATTATGCAATGGTGCCATTCCACCCTAAATTACCAGGACATGGTGATTGCAGAGTTGTGGTTGCATGGAGACATCTGACAGCTTTGGAGCTTGGATAGCTTTTAAAATACCTCAGTGTAAAGGGATCACGTTTTGCTGAGCAGTGTGAGCATGGAAAGCACGTCCCTGTCATAAAAGGCACAGGAATCTCTGTGGATGTGCTCTGTGCTGGCCATCAAATGCTCAGATGCAAAGTGTCCTGCTCAGGATGCCTCTGAGCTGGGAAAAGGGGAAGAAAGGGGTGGAAAGAGATCTCTGGAAGAGCTGTGGTGTGCTGGGTCACCACCACCTCTCAGTGAACATGCCTGCTGCTGGTGCAAAGGCAGTGCTGTGGACTTGCAAAAGAGCTGGGTTTGTGTTTCTGAACTGGTCACAGCTGAGCTCTGCCAAAGGTTCCCTGCACAGCCTGCTGGCTGCAAAAAGTGAAGGCTTTTAAAATACAGGAGTTACTGTGCAGTGATGCCTAAGCTGTGCCCAAAGATGTATTTATGGTTTAGCTTTTTATTTCTGATCTAAGCAATTATTGTTGGCACAGCAGTCTGTGCATCAGGGCTCCAGCAGCATCAGGGGTTCCCATTGTGTCCTCTCACACGGGGAGATGAAACACAAACCTCATGCTGAGAGCTCAGGGGTGGCCTCAGTTTGCAGGAATTCCACAGAAATGGCCACTGGCACAAGGAGGATATGAGACATCGTGTAATTGATAGCTGGTGGTGCAGAAATCTTTGCTACCCAATTAAAGCCCACAAGCCCCACAGGGCTCTGCATGCCACTGGAAGTTACCATTGTCCTTTTCATCCTGTATTTTGCAGTGTTGAGGAGGTTTTGGTTTATTGACTTATTTTCTGCTCTCAGTTCTTGTTCTTGTGCTGCATAAGAATGAAGTGGCTAAAACGTGTTTGCAAACCAGAAATGCTAATTGTTAGAAATATAATTATAATTTCTTTTGGAAAATTAATTAGAAGCCTGAATTAATGCTTTTATATCATGATTAATTTAAAAGAAATGTTCAGTTAGATATAAGCTTTGTTTGCATGTTCAGTACAGTAAGACTGAGTCTGAAGTTCTTGCATGAACAATATCCTTCTCTCTCCCTCTGTGTTTAAAACTCCTTACCAACACATTTAACAAAATGAAGGTTTAATAACTTCCTTTTCTCTCTCTAAATGTACCAGTTAAGTCATAGTAGTCTATTTTCCACCTGTAAAACCGCATTTACATGCTTAATCACAAAATCTCTTAAACCCATTATTACCTGCAGCAGGGGCTTTTATAATCAGATTTATTTTTTTTTTCTCTTTCAAAGTAAAAAGATGCTTCATTATTCAGAAAGTGGAGGTGTCTCTTCTGGATATTGTGTAGAAGAGGGCATGCTGCTGCATGTTAAAGAAACATGAGCTGTGCAGATCAGCTTCCCTGCGGAGGAGCCAACAGAGAATCAGTGAATTAAATGCAGCTCTTTATTTACATACCTCTGTGAGTGCTGGAGCAGAGGCCACCACAGAGCGAGTACTCTGACAATTGTGCCTTCCAGAAATGCCATCCTGAAAGCTAATGACACCTTCCTGGGAGTCTTCTCTAGCCTTACAGATTTACAGGGCGACAAAAAGTCCCAGGAAAACCAGCCCTGCTAACCACCACTGATTTCCTCCAGGGGTGACTGCTGAACAAAACTTCAAAGTAAAGCTGTCTGTAAAGATTGGAGCTTTCCTCACGTGTTAGGGGAAGAGTGATTTGCCCTGAGTGATGTGAGGGCTAAGTTAGAGAAAGGCTTTTTCTTTGCAGTAGTTATCCTTTGTACCATATCTCAACCCCCGTTTTTCCTTCATTTGAAAATGTCTGGGGTGCTTTTCTTCTTGTGTTTGTGTACACTTTTAATACCTGCAAAAATCAGTGCCTCTAAGGAAGGTTTCATTTTCCTCAGTGCAGCAGGGCACAGTTCTGCCATCTGAAACCCTGGGTTGGCAAAGCAAAACCAAAGCTCAAAGATTCCCACCTACTGCTCCTCTAAATCCCTGTTGATCTGTAGGGAAGGGGAGAAGAGAATTGCTCCCTTCAAAGACAGGAGCATTCAGATGAGGAAATTTTAAAGCTGCACGTTTGTTTCAAATGGATCCTATTTAGCTTGACAGTAAAAGAGCCACGGGGCTGAATTTTATTAGACATTTGTGCAACAGGCATTAAATGTTTCATGTTAGGAATATATTAAATTCCATAAGAAAAAAAAAAGCCACATTTAGAAGAGATACAGAAAAAGAGTAGCATTCCTCTGAGATTTTTGTGCACTGAAAAGCTGAACATTGAAAAAATAAGTGAAGAAGGCAATATGGAGGATTTTATCACATTTCCTGCCTTAGCTCTGCTGGATGTTTTTTTTGGCTTGTTTTTATGTTTGGTTTTTTGGGGGGCTTGTTGTGGGTTTTTTGTGTATCTGAAAAGCACCTTCAGGGGTGTCAACAATCCCATCATTACTTCAGCTCTTGCCATGAACTTGCAGGTCCAAGCCTTTTTGCAAAGCTAGACCCAGGCTAATGCTCTCTGAGTGGCGTTGAAATCAATTTGGAGCATCAGCCCTGAAGAACCAAATCCTCCCATCTTCCCTTTTGTAGCCTCTTTGATTTGGGTATTGTCACGGATTTGTGCTCAGTGAAGGTGAGAATTCTGCCTGTTTTCAGAGAAAGCAGCTCTTGGGCACAATGAAATGATGGAAATGGACCTGATTGAGACAAGATGGGGGAAATTGTGCAGTGTTGCAACTGCCTGACTTGAGCTTGAATTAAAGGAATCTTTTCACTGCAGGTGATGTTTGTGCACCCTCAACTCTGAGAGGAAAAATATTGACCAGAATGGAGGTGTGGGGCAGTTTCTTGCTGTAGTCTTCACTGTATTGACATCACCATGTGGTTCTGCCTGCCACTAATTGATAAATGTTTTCAGGGTAGGGGTTTTTTTTGGAGGGTTTTGCTCCATATCCTCTTGCAATGGCAAGTAAATGTTCCTCAGCACTGAAACAATATGAGCGTGTTCTGAGCTGGGGAGTGATAGGCAGGCAGATACACAGATTGCTAATTGCACTGCCCATAATCATCTCCATTTCATAGACAACTTACACCCTGCATTCCTCTGCTCCCATCTGGCTCTGTGCATTCCTGCTTCTGCCTTTAGCCACACAGCATTAACTATATCATAGATGCCAGGGTGGAAAACAGCATCCTTGGAAGCATGTGGGGGAGGAGTGGTGAACAACTGGCATTAATCATGCTGCAATCAGATTTCCTTGCTGAGATTTTGATAAGTCCTTGGGTGACCAAGCTAACAATCTGCCAAGTGGTTCTCACCACTAAACTCTGTTCTGGTTTGCATCCACTCTGCTCAATAGGAGTTTCGTTTCAGCAATTAGAGGAGTAATCAGGGGGCAAGGATACAAATTGCTGTGCTGTATGTGGGTGGGATCTAACCTTTGTGGGCTTAGCTCTGATATTATGGCACCTTTAGTGACAAATACAGCGGGGCTGGAGCAGTTCTGGGAGGGCACTGCAGCCCCTGGGGTGATGTTCACATCTGGCACACATCTGGGAGCATGGCAAAGGGCCCCAGGTGATCGAGGAGGTTCACCTGATTCCACAGCAGAGCCAGAAGCAGTATACTGCTGAGCCTGACTGCACAGAGCTAAGGCCCAGGGTTCCAAAAGCTCCAAAAGAAAGTGCTGGCTTCCCCATTTCCAGCAGTCTGCAACCTCAGCCAGGTTACGTCCTGAAATAGAAATTTTGGACAAATAAAAGTTCTAAGGGCAGCATGGGAGCGGTTCAGAAGATCTTTGCCTATGTGGAGTAGATCTTTTAATCTGGTGTAAACTGTGTTAGTAACAGCAAAAGAGAAGAAAATGCCTTCCAGGTCTGTAGGCAAGAGTTTGCTTTAAAGCCTTTCCTGAAGCAGTGACATGTCTGAAGGGTGATGTGACATCTCAGCAGATGCTGAATCACTCAGGATGCTTTCTGCAATGGGAAGCCAATGTGACTCATGTTTTAGCTCCAGAGGTTTCTCAAACCAAAGCTCTTTTGACAGCAGCAGTGTGGCTTGTGTGTTATCCTTTGGTTTATCAGAGGAATTAAATCTTATGTTTGTTATTAATATTTCATTTCACTATCTGGAAAGCCCTGACAGGTTATGACTATTTTCTCATATCAATGACTCAAAGTGCTGTATCTGGACTGGATTATTGTCAGAGGCTCTGTCAAAGATGTGGAACTAGGCCTGGACCATAACCAGGTATAGAGGGGTCTAAATATATTATTGCAATCCCTATATCTTTATCCAGAGTAAAGACTTGCCTTAAAGATCGCCTCACAACGTATGAATAGTGTCCTTTTGCCTGATGTCACCTCACAATCATTTTATATTTCCTCTTGTTCCATGTACAGTAGCAAGTGCTGACTTCCATTTGTATTGTGGGAGTGTCATGGGAGCAACAGGGTCATTTATTATCGTGGCCACTGTCCTGAAAAGCTGAAAAAAGAGATAAACTAAGCATGAAGTGAGCATTACCTATGCATGACTGACAAGATGTGGAGCAGGGAGAAGGATAGCTCACATCTGTGCTGAAGCTGCTAATTGGCTGGTGATATCCAGGATTTTGAATTAGATCTTCTCTTCCTTTTCTTTGCTGTGAGGAGGCTCTTTGGATTTTTTTTTTTGCTGGCATTTTAGGGATGATCGTCACAGTCTATAAATAGTGTGAGCCATGGAAATTATTCTACCATCTTTCCTAATCTAATGGGTAGCTAAGCATCAAGTTTTCAAGCATCCACAGGACTCTTTTTTTTTCCCTTAGGATCCTGATTGACAGGATTTTTCCCTGTCAGTTTTAACAATGGCTTCATGTCTCAATAGTGTTTTTCCAATTCACTGTTCAACAAAAACATGTTCATTGTGCCTGAACTTTTAAATGTCCAGGTTCTGGCTGTGCATTTCAGGGTCAATCTAAAGCTTGAATGCTTTATTTATCTGAATGGATAGACTGTTTCAGCAGGTTATTTTCTGTACACCTGTAGCATTCTGGTGCAGAACAAAACTGAAGAAGAAACCAGGGTGGCAAGAAAATATGCTTTTCTTGTTCCTGGAGAACCATCAGCTGTGCACAGCTGGCCTCAGGAGAGAATAAGCACTTCAGGCTTCTTAATGAAAGATAAAGGAACATGCTGGTTACTGTGTGATTTATCTGTCCAGCTACCCTTGTCCTTCATATGCAGTTCTTAATTTTATGTGGTACTTAAGAATAAAACTCTGTTGCTTATTCATCCCCTTAGTCAAGGCAGAATGAAAAGTAAATCTGAATTTCCTCCCCCCTCCATCACCAACTTCACTTTGTCTTGGCATTCAGTAGATGTTGAAGGCAAGAGCTGAATGACTGGGTCACACTGAGGCAGTAACAAACCAGATGGCATCTCCATATGTGACAGACCAGGAGGTTTTGAAGCTGTGCATCTGCTTTTAAGAATCAAGTTTAAAATGAATTGACAGTCCTGTCAGATGGGCAGCACTGAGCTGCTCCAGCAGGTGATAAAGCTGCCACAAGGCAGAAGGCTGCTCTGAATTTCCCAGTCTGGAGTTTGGGTGCACTCAGATGAAATCTGAATGTGAACAGGAAATGCAGAGTGGTGTCTGGCCAGGCCATTGTCTGAGACGTGCCCTGGAATTAAAGTCAGAAATTTGTCTAGCTCTTGCAGAAGCACGTGGAATGTGCCTCCTCTGGAACTCAATGACCAATTTTACTTCTTCAGGTACAATGATCATGTTTTGTCAGCAGAACTCATCTTGATACTGGATCCTTGTCCACCTCTGACTAAGGGATTTCTGCATTTCTTACAAATCAAGTCATTGGGACTGTCACAATTTTATGGGCTGTGTTATTAATAAGAGTTTGTAGCGTGTCCTACTTTAGGAACAAGAATGCAGCTCTGCACTTCTCTGTGCCCTATATACCTAGCAAAGGCTGTCCTGCTGCACAGCTGGGCCAGGGCTGCTTCATGCTAACCAGAGGAATGTAAAAATAATCACCAATTTCTGCTGGCTGTAAGGATGGAGTTGCTTCATTTGGTGCAATGTCTCACATTATCATTGCTTGCTCAGGCAGTTGCACAAGACCCATCTTTTTTCCCCCCTGCCCTGGGATGGAAATACTTGATCAAGACTTTTTATTTCTGCTGAAGGCCTACATGGCTTTATCCAAAATCCATCTGTGCATTAGAAGATGAGACACAGGAGCCTGTATGCTTATTTGGACTATTTTCATTATTCCTATACCCACTCTAGGATAAGAATCATTATCCTGAGTTTTGTTTTTATTTTTGCCTACATAATTCCATGCAAAACAGCATAATAAAAGCTAGATGAAATCCTGGAATACAGCTTGAAATAATTAGTGGAGAAGGATTTCAAAATTCAGGAACATGTTGTTTAATTTACTGGAGGAATTTGTTAGGAAAGCCTAATTGTTTGCTCTGTAGCATCACCATCTTTATCTTTTATTGCATGAATATTTAACAGGAGTCCCTTTGTGGAGAAAATGCAAGAGAAAAATATTATCATACAACATAAAGAGCTAATAATTTATTTGCCACAGAATTGTTAATACTCTGTGTTTATACACTACTTTAATGCATTTTGTAAATCTTTCAAAACAAAAAAATTAAAATGCTGTGAGTTCAGGCATTCCTTCCACTGTTGTCTAGCATCAAAGCCTTGGCTCAGCAGGAACAAAACCAAATTTGAACAGAAAACCATGCTATGTATTTTCTTCCTTTACTACAATTGCCTGTTACACATGAAACGCTGTGAGGAGCAACCAAAGCACATGCAAATTGCAGAAGGAACCGTGCAGAATAGATTTTTCCAAATGAAATATGACATGTCATGATAACTTCTTAAGCACTGGAGCAAAAGACTGCAGCAAGACACAAAGAGCAGGATTTGCTTGGCAAACCTTGGCATTGCAGTGACACCCAGTGTAGCCCAGGAGAGATGAGCTGTGCCAAGCCCAGCTCAGGTGTGCATCAGGAGTTTCTTCCCTTCAGAGCTCCCCCCTGCAGCTCAGCTGTGCCAGGGAGCTGGCACTGCTCTGCGCCTCAGTTCTGGCTAGAAACTGGCTTAAAATTCAGATTCTCACATCCTGTAAACAAAATTCAGCTGTTTAGAAGTTTTCCAGATGTTGGATTCCATCTCCTATCATGGCACCAACAGGATAAAAGTTTGCTTTATTTGTTGAAATGAATTCAATATATTGCTATCTTAACTATAGGCTTAATTAGAAGGAAAGATCAATATTTAGGATAATAAAAGCAAACAGATAATTAAAATAATAAAACTCCAAAGATAATGAAAACAATTAAACTGGGCGACATAAGGATTTGGAATAAGCTTTAGTAGATCTGGGATTCTGATTATAGTGAAATTGTCTCTGACCTCAGAGTTGAATAAGAGAAAAAAACCATTCAAAACTAAAAATGGCAGAGCTGAGCATTTCCCTTCTTATTCTTCTGGACTGCGAAAGTTTGCTTATCTGAGAAAAAAACTAATTTTCTTCAGGATCAGTGGTGATCATCTGCTTTCCCTTTTTGCAATGCAGGCAGTAGTGTCACCCACAGCCCCAGTCTGAAGAGATGTAATTTTTCATGAGATCCACCAGCTAACTAACACTAGTTAAATTTCAAAAGCAGCAGAGATCTTTGGAGCTATGAGAACATTGAAATGTCTTAGCCAAAATTTTCTTCTGTTTAATAAAATAGAAGCATGGGGCTCATCTCTCACCTCCCTTGCCTCCTGTTTGTGCTGCTTTGTGATGATAAATTCTAGGCACTGTCCTGTCTGTGCTTCTTCAGCTCCTTTCCCATTGAACCAGAGCACCACTGCTGAAATCAGTGACACCATTTACTGCTGTGGAGCATCTCACTGTGAAACCATCAGAAGGGCTTGGTGGCCAACTTGGGCTTGATTCCTCCCCATCATTTCAGACTTCTGGTACACCCAGTTCTGTGAATGTTTCCTCTGGGTTCTGGCCATCATCTCACAATGTTATGTAATTCCACCTCCAGCATAACACACATGTTTTTGTTTTTTGTTTTTTTGTTTTTTTTTTCCCCCGATTGAGTTTGTTTTGGTTTTTGTTTGTTTGTGGTTTTGTTTGTTTGCGTGTTTTTAATTTGGTTGGGGTTTTCGTTTGGTTTTGTTTTTTTTTTTAAATTTCAACCACTTAGGTGAAAACAACACCAGTGTGGACATGCTGAGATGTGCTGGTAGAAAAGAAACTATTATCATTCCTAAAGAAGAAAAGCAAACTACTCATTCTCTGCAACAGCTTTCTCAGCCAGGGCTCCTGCTGGGTTTATGTTGTTTTTGTTGTTGTTTCTTCCCCACTTTCATTAAAATGTTGTTTTTGTTGTTGTTTCTTCCCCACTTTCATTAAAGCTGCTGCCATCTCTTATTTCTGAAAAAAAATAAACTTGGATATTTTAGATTAGGCAATGGCAAAGCATTCCTGGAACCCTGAGCAGCCACTGCTGCATGTGGCTGTGTATTGGGACATGCAAAAATAAGAAGGTGACATCTCAGATGGAGCCATGGCAATGTCACCTTCATTCTGAAATCGAGAAAGGGGAAAACTCTACAGACAGGAGAGTAAGGCAGGGAAGGCTTCAGGTGCAGTGCCAGTGAAAAGGTGAAGTGTGAGCAAGAAAAGCAGAGGGCACTCAATAGCACAGCTATAAAAAAAAGTAAAATTATGCACAAATTCTACTTGGGGATGAAATTTTAAGCAGGGGAAGTGGAAGCAAAACAGGATTGTGTGATTTAGTGAGAGTTCTTGGTCTGTGGGCAGGAGCAAAATATCTGTGACTGCTGGTCTTAAAAAATCTTAAAGAAGATTTTATTTGATTTTTTTTTCCTATCTTTTGGTTAAAAGACAGCTTCCCTGACAAAAAGAAGCACTGCTTTTCACTGAGAATTACTTGAGGATTTGTGGCTGCGGAACAATGGATCGATATTTGTTTGCTAAAAGCTTCAGTTAAAGTGGGACAAGAGGAGATTAGCCCGATGATCTGCTGGTTGTCCATGGCTATAGATTTCTCCTTGGTAGCTGGAGAGGTTTATCTTGCCCCCCCTGTTCAGAGCTGAGCAGTGATCTGGGATGGACTGTGTGGCTCACAGGAATTACAAATAAAAGCTGTAGGTGCCACAGGTGCAATGGCAAAGGAGGACCTCTCCAAGGGAGCAGTGTGGGCACCTCAGAACCCCTTTGTGCCCTGGACAAACTGCCCATCCTTCAGTCTCTCTTTGCATCAAAAGAAGCCTGAGCAGGCAGAGGTTATCAGCTTAGAGTGAAGTTAATCAGACTTTGATTTTATAATTGCTGTGCAGAGATGCCACAGAAACAATGAAAAAGGGTCAATCTTAAAAGGGTGCATTATTTTTTTTTTGTGGCTGATCCCTTGTGCCCAAAACAGAGCTGGCTTTTCTCTCAGCTGGTTTTGCCCAGATGCCAAATACCAGCTCTAGGGGTTTGACAAATTGACACTTGCTACAAATTGCTCAAAGATCCACTAAAATCAGGAAAGCTTCAGCGGAACACGGAGGTTTAACCTCGTGGCTCAGACTGTGGGAGATAAGGCAGGATGTGATTTCCTCTGAGATTCAGGAATGTTCAGGTTGGAGTGAACCACACAGTGTTTTTAATCTGAGTTTTTTCAATGCCATACAGTTAGGTCATTTTTATACCAGTTGGATTTGTTCCAGTGTTTGTTTGTATTTCAGCAGGGAATGTCAGGATGTAATGTGGATTTTTTTTCAGTGATGTGGATGTATTAACCAGAAGTGTCTAATTATCTTTATTGATTAACCTTATCTTATAAAGAAGTAGTCACTCAGTGGAGCAGTCCACATCCTGTACACTGCAGAAAGAGAAAATGATTAATTTACTCCCTGGGTTGTACTGTTCTGTATGCTGTGAGGGTAAGTGATGGATAAAGGACAGCCTGCACTGTCTTGGGTCAGAACAGTAGGTCAGAGTCATTATTTACCTTTTGAATATAGAGTGAGAATTTCCTCTCTTTGCAAATCATGATCCCAATTCACGTGTCTACAGGGAGAGGCAGAAGTGGGACACACACCTGTGTTCTGCATAGATCTGTGTATTTATAGAGCTGCACTTACAGCAGGTCTGGGGGAGATGTGCAGGGAAGTAGGACCTGGGATTTCTGACATGAATTAGAAAAGCTTTCTGTTAAAAGTCCATAGAGCTTTACTGTTCATTTCTTTCAAATCTTCAAACTGTCTTCCTCTGTGATGCCAACAAAAACTGAGCACAGCCAGAGTTCATTTTTGCTTACTTTTTATGTCAGCCAGTAACACCTTGCTTTCTTCCTTGTGATCCACCACGTTTTAGTCTGATAATATGGTTGGAGCTCTTGCTTTGGTCTGTAAGTCTTTAGTGCAGTAAAATCCTGATGTGTTGTGCAGGATCCTAAAAGCAGATTAATGACACAACCTGACCTATATCCAGGTTTATATATGGTGTGTGTATGGGTCTGGATGGTGTGTGGGTACATTACAGTTTCTATTCCCATCTGGAGATGCCTAACAAACATCAGGCAAGAATGCTCATCCTGCATTATAATTATTAGTATATTGCTATATTTATTGCAATGGAAACAAAGTTATGTAAGCAATAACCTGAAAAATCCCAGAAACAAAAAGGTTAACCCAAGAATTTTCTATCAGTGCCTTGTGGGTCAAGAAAGCTGAAGGTTTCACAGCTTTCCTTGCTGTGTTTTTCAGCTTCCCTGTTGGTTTGTCTCTTATCCAGTGTGTCTCAGGTTTAGTTTCATTCTCTGCAAAAACGAGATTCTCTTCTAGGCATTCCCTGTTCTCAGGTTTCATTCTGCCTTTTGTGATGCTGTTTTTGTCCTGGAGGCAGTCTTACTCCTGTTGATGTCTGGAATGGAGTTATCTTCTTCTTTTGTTATTTTGCCTCCGTTACACATGAGGGAGAGCTTCCTCTCCTGCAGCCCATCAAACCAGGCCCCTCCACTGTGATAATCAGATTTTCTCCTGCTGCCACCCCTCTCTTATTCCCAAATCACTGCTCCCTTCCACTTCAGCAGGATGTACTGCATCCTCTGTCACTAAAAGTGCCGCACTGCCCTTCATGCTGAACCAGCTTCCCACTCTCTCCTGTGTCTGTGATCACTCACCTGCCTCCAAAGGAACTCTGGATTCCCTTACTGCCCAGAAAAATGGGCTCCCCTTGATCTCTGGGGCTCTGAGTATTCCCACAGCATCCCAAATCATCCTGGGGGATGCTGAATACATTCATGCCTATCCCTCTGAAAAGGCTGGATGAAATCATCTTCTGATGAGTCAGATGCTTCTTGCTATTTGTAATACCAATGTAACTGAGTCAATTTTGCCTTTGAGTACTTTCACTTTTATGACATCCCACTTTATATGCTGACATTTTGACCCATGTCATACTTAAAACAAAAATCAAAACCCAAGTTATTTTAGGTGGGTTTTTAGGGTTTTTGAGGATAGTGCTCACTAGTGATCTTCCATATTCTGGGAGCTGATGACTTTAGACATGTTCAGGGTCTGCCCTTACAGCAAGCCTGATGCCTGCTTAGCAACTTCTGTCTGTTGTCCAGAGTACCTATTTGAACTCAGTGCTCAAAAATAAATTTCCTCCTGGATGTAGCCCTGACTTTTATGATTTCTAGCAGAATCCTACTCATATATTTTTAATTTACTTTTTACCTTATGTTTATTTCAATTACACAAGTGTAAGATCATGAGATTGAATGACAAAGTAATAAAAGGACATTTACATTTATCACAGATTCTGTATCCTGCACAGAACTATTTTTCTATCAGTCAGATCTTGTTTGCCCTGCTGACATGAGCAGTAGCACTTTTGTAGCCAAGGAAAAGTAGGAATTTTCCTTCTATGGGGAGAAAAGCAAACCTGAGCAGCACTGCTGATAGAATATTCTGTTGGTTTGAAGTCTTCTGGTTATGAAAGGCAGCTGGGGTTTGTTCTCCAGACATTAAAAGGGAGAAGGTTTTTAGGTTTCATCTTCTGTTTTCCAAATTTAACCCACAACATTTATTTTAGATGATTGTATCACACGGTATAAAGTAAACTTGTGCTAGATTAAAAGCCATTTTATGGAGTTTACACTTTGCTGGTTTTACAGAGTAGCATAAAACATAAAGGTATCTTGGGATTTTTTGTTCCTCCATTTCTTGTGGAGGAGCAAAATGTTTTGCTAGCTGCTTGAAAATGGAGTACCAGAATGTGTGTTAGTAGAAAATAACCATTTTGATCATGTTAATGCTGCTCTGTGGGGCAAATTCTGCCTCATGAGGGCAACCTTAAATTTTTCTACTATTGAAATAATTATGTTCAATTACAATTTGTAATCCAGGGTTTAATTTAATCCACGGATAAAACGTGTGCTTTGTCTTCATCTTCACTATCCAGCTGTTAAATGGAACAGAAGGGAAGCATTTATCACTGAGAAAATTTGTTTTTTAGAAGTTTGTGTTATAGCTTTGCTTCCATCAAGTTCTATAAAACATTAGAGTCAGGAATGTGACTGGATAATCAACACACACAAGTTTGCTGCTTTTCTTTGCACATTTTTCCAAAAGCACTCAGGATGGGGAGGTGCCTGGGGGAGGTTTCCCACTTCATCCTCAGGCTCAGGCTGATCCATGTCCACAGAGCATCTGGAACAGCTGATCCTGTTTCCTCAGGATTCCTCAGCTGGCTTTAGGAAATGTGCAGTGCAGAAATGTCAGGCTGAAAACTATATTGTGGAGAGGTATGGTTAAAAAAACCCTTGACTGATCTTTGGGGGAAATGTGAGACCTGGAATGGTGTGAGTTGTGTTTCAGGGTAGCCCATGAGTGGCATTTACAAAGCAGAAATCTCCAAGTTGTTTCTAAAATAAATAAATGTGGTTGCAGAGCTATAAGGGCACGTTTGGAAAAAGGCAATATGTTGTAGTGTCTTTATTTTGTCCCTAATAAAGACCAAGACTGGAGTGTGGGGTTAGACTGGGACACACAGGCAGCAGGCTGAGTTCCTCCCTCCGATATGACCTGCACTCCTTTGTGAATTCTGCTGTTCAGCTTGATAAACTTCTGCAGTTTTTCTATTACACAGGACAAAGCATCACTATTGATTTTTACAGCCTGATGAATTTTATTTGTGTTCTCTTGCAAAATCAGCACAAAGGGGAAAAATCACAAATCATTGCACATAACTATGGAAAATTTTCCAGCTTAATGAAAGCTTTGTACCTAGTCTGAAATTTTAAAAAGCACATGTGCTACTATTTTTTTGTTTTAAAACAAACTGGTTGCTAGTTTGGCCGTTTGCTGTGTGGAAAATCAAACTGTCATGAGCTATTGCTCGTGCTTTTCACCTGATGAGGGAAACGTGAGCACGCATCTGTGGCTGAGTGGGCTGGAGAAGTTATTGAGCACAACCACTCTGGGTCTCCTCCTGTGAACCTGCAGACATCAACCCTGAAGTCAGAGCACTGAATTCTCATGAAATCAAGCCAGCAGGAGCTTTGTATTTCAGAAATCTCAAAGCCATATCAATTAGGAGAGGCTCTTGCTGACAATCACACATTGACATTTTGCTGCCTGGGAAAGCCTTGGGAAGGCTGACTTGAGCATTTCACTGGGTAAGGGGAAACCTTTTCTCTGCTTCATACTGACATATAAATATATCAGGTATTCAAGAGCAGTATAGCCACAGGAAAGAGGTTTTCTTCCTTTCTCCTAGACTATAGACCTATTTTTGAGGTGGATTTAAAGACAAGAGGAAAAACCTTTCCAAACTATAAATTAATGGCTCAAATATTTCTAAATGAAATTGGAACAGCGTCTGTGGTGTTTTATTATCTTTTGCCATACAGAGCTGTCTTTGAAAGGGGAAAAAAGCTTAGTAAAAAGTAATTTCAGAGCCTTGACTGCTTTTTGATTACAATTTGGGATTACTGTTTTAATCACTGCTTATCAAGTAATACCACAAACCTCAGAGCATGACCATCTTTCTCAGGGGAAGCCAGATTTAAAAGCCAATTTCCAGCAATCCTTCCTCTTTCTTCCAAACTCCTCTAACAAATATGGAGGGATAATAATCTGTGATATTACAAGAGACCCTAAGCAACACATGCAACTCGCTGTGTTCTCAGATTCCTTCTGAGTTGTCCTTATCGTTGCAGAAGAGGAAATACTGGTGTAAGTCTGAGCCTGCTCTTGTTCCAAGGCAGACTCCACTGGGGTGCAGGAACTCACAAACTCACCTTTCCCCAGGCAGATGACAAATTTGACACACACAAATGTGTCCAGATGGAGCATGAGATGTTTTCAGGGCAGGTCTGAAACGTGTGCCTCGTATTTGTGTCAAAGCACTGCTGCAGAAAATGGCTTCATGCACCAACCAAAGCCTTGCAAAGATGTGGATGAGCAGCCATGAGAGATACTGGAGCTAAAAGATGGATTTTAACTCGAGGTTACTGATATTGCATGGTTTTCCCATGGCTGGTGATGGGTGAAGCAGAGAGACAGAAGAGGGAGTCCTTTTCTTTCTGCAGTGCATTGAGGTGTTTGCAAGGGGAAAGACCCCTCTGTAAAATTCAAGCAGGTGCTCAGTGAGGACTAAAGTGGCCAAGATCAGCTCTGGAGCTGTTTTCTTGTGTTTTCCCTGTGACTCTGTCTCACAGTGGAGCACCATGAGCCTCTCTGCAGGATCCCTGGTATGTCTTAGTTCCTCCAGATAAATATTGCTGCTCTTTCTAAAAGAGAAGACAAAGATTCCCTCCTCCCTCCAGAAAGCTTGAATCTAATTAAGGTAATCAGATTCATCCTGGCCACAATTAACTTTTCTCTGAGTTATTCAGATGGTGCTCAGTGCTGCTGGGGATGGAAGAGGACCAGTGGATCTTTCCATTTCTTCTCTGTAGAGAGCAGGTTGTGACCTGATGGGAGATGATGCATTTTTATTCAGCATTTTTGCTGTGAGTCATCTTTGCCACAAGGCTTGGAATGTGCTGCTGCCTTCTAAGGGGCCTCCAGAGCTGGTTCTATGCAAGAGATAATTTGCATATGGTACAGGAGCTTGTAGACAGTGTTTGGAGTGTGTGTGCTATGGCTGAGGAAAGCAGTGCTCACTCCCAGGCTGGTGTTCCTGTGAAAAGAACACTCATAAACAAATCGCTGCTTTTGTTTGTTTCTGTTTGGGGTTCTGTGTGTTATATCCACAAAGAGAGTTTTGAGTGAGGCACTGAGTAGTGCTAATGAACAGATAAATGGCTGGAAGGGATAAACTGGTGTACATTCATCTTCCTGGAGTAACAGAGAGCTCCCACTACCACTGCCATGTCCAGGTTTTACCTACAAGTGACCAGCAGTGCTCCACAAGTCAGAGTAGATTACAAAGTCTCCACAAAATATTCTTTCAAAAGGAAGTGAACTCCTTCACCTGTGGGTCATCAGTCACAGTAAAACTGGCAGGGAATTACAGTCTGGAAGTCCTGAGCTCATCTGTGTTGTAGCCCACTGAGATGTCTCTGGTACAGGAGCCCAGCATTCTATCCCTGCTTGTTTCTGCTGGTAAAATTAACATCATCTTCATCTGCTCTTTCTGCCAGCCTAAATCAATGTGCCAGCCAGCTCTAAAAATATAAAAAAACAAAACCCTGCACCCTGTTAAGAAAATACATCAATGCCACCAGCTCCTACACATGAATGAGCCTCAGCAAGCAAAGCATTGTGCATGGGTGGCAGAGGAGGAGAAAAACAAGGAATTGATAAAGAAATATATTTCACTTTCAGCCTTCTAAGACATTGGCTTAAAAACAACAAAGAGAGCAAATAAACCCAGTCATTTTTTAAAATAATGAAAAGTACACTGACAGGGGCCTGTGAGATTAAGTAGTTTAAGGGTGGGGGGAGTTGCCTGCAGAGGCAGACAGAAGGCTTAGGCCTGGGAATTATTTCCAGTTATTGTTCTGGGGTTCTAGTCATGTTCCTCAAATATGGATTGACCTTAATATCTCTAAAAGCATAATTCCTGAACCTCTTACTGCTTGTAGTGCTCAGCTAAGTTTTTGGATAGGTGTGCTGAACTCCTTTGTTTTTACAGGAACTCCTATTTTTTACAGGAAATGGTCTCTCTTGTTTGGTAATTTAAAATGCCGAAGCAAAAATGCCTTGAAATTCAAATGGTTTGCTGGTAATTATGAGTCAGGGCAGAGGATTTCCCTCTGGAGAGACAGAGAGTCAATGTGCTCACAAGTGAACACAGTCAGGAGACTTTATACTGACATGGAGCCTGCCAAAAATGAAGCAGAGCTTCAGGACAGAGATGATTCAGGTGGGAGATTACCTCAAAATGCTGGGGCAAAAGACATATTTTAGCATGCGCTTTGTGGGGACAGAACACATTCAGAAACTGTGTCAGAAAAAAAATTGGGGAAAAAGGTTTTGATTGTTGACACCAGTTCTGCCAGAAACAACCTTAAAAAATGGTTCATTCTTTCTGCAGAGTATGTTGTGTTCAACATGAACACAGTATTTTATGAAACAGGAGCACTGGCTGGCTGCTTGACTTGAAAGGGGGCTGTTAACAAGTCTAGGCTTTCATCAGAAAGGTGTAAAAAAATCCTGATACCTTTTGTAGCACCATTTCTGTGAGTCTGAATGTGCTGTACGACAGGGCCTGCTGTGGGGGCCCACTTGGATCTTTGTGCTGCACAAACCAGTTCCCCATAGCAGCTGAGTGTTTTCCTACCCTCCCACAGAGGTCAGATATTCCTGTTTTCCTGCAGTGCAGGTGATGTACTGAGGCAGAAATATAGGGCCATATATATAAAATCCTTCACCCATCCTGAGATCCGCGTCCATTTCCTGGTGGATTGTGTAGCTGCTGCACTCCCAGCTGCAGGTGCCCATCTGCATCCTCAGAGGTCTCAGTGCTGCTTTGGACAGACCCCAGCACTGGTTCATGGCCTGTGGGAGTCTCAAACGTGAGATGGAAATGCCAGCCTCGTTAGAGACATCAAGGGATAAGGCAGTGGCATGTGCATGTGGCAAGGGAGGGAGGGAAGGTGCATCAGGGGACTCAGGTACATCTTCCAATTTCTTGGTGAAGAATGATGTCCATGAGGAGCTAAGTTTTGAAGGCTTCCTCTCCCTGCAGGGGCAGAGGTTTTCTGCCTCTCCCTCCACTGTGTTCTTGCAGTGTGAGAACATGAGGACCAGGGAGGGTTGCCATGTCTGTCTGGTGTATTGCTCACCAGGAACATGTTTGATTTATTTTGCTGTGTAGGTTTTTTTCCCCATGCATCCATAGAAAACATGGAATAAATGACATAGACTGACTGAAATCGTGTCTCCCAAGCCTCCTCTGAAAACTTAATTAAACCCACAGGGTCTTGTTTGGGGGTAGAAAAACAGCAGGATGTGGTACTGAAGACCAGTAAATAAATTGTTGATGTTCCTTGCTACTTCAATTGTGCTTCTAGGGATGTGAAAAAAAGCAAAAATCTATTATTTCTGCCTGACTATTCTATCATTAGCACCTTCTTTTTGTTTTATCCATGACTTCCTGTTGAAGAAAACTGCACTGGGGAAAAGAGGGTTTTTAAAGGTTGGACTTAGGCTCATAAATATACAGGCAGCCTCTCTGCTGAGCCTGAAATTCGTTGTTGCTATTTTTCATCCAACAGATCTCATCTCACAGGCTGAACTGGAGACTTTGGATGTGGTTTGGAATGCTAATATGACTTTATGTGACACTGGGGCACAGTGGCTGTGGTGGGGGACAGAACCCAGTGACCTCTGTAGTAAAGCTTAGCATGCAGCCCATTAGCCACCCTTAATCCTTATCCCTGTGTTTGGTAACTTATCTGTTCCAGGAAATTGTGATTTATATTTTCAGTGATCTATTGAAGTAAGACCCCGGGTGAACAACTGAGGTACAGTGACCTGGTCAAGGTCACATGGAAATCTGTGCTGGAGCAGGGTTCTGGAATGCTTTTTTCCATTGGATTGGTAATAATGGATGGGGCTGAAAGAGAAATGTGTGTCCCTGTCAGATCCAGGCAGCAAGCAGAATACAGGAACATGAGATAAATGACAATAAATATGTGTAATGAGCTGTTGGATTATGCTCTTTTCTGATTTAGAGATGGAGTAACTGAGAGGCATTTTTAAAAAACTTTTATTTCATTTTCAGTCTCATGCAAAGGGTGAGACAATACAGGTGTTATAATTCATGCTATTACAATCAGAAGCTACTTATTTCCTAATTATAATACATTATAAGTGTTTCTTGGCCTATCAGCTTTAGCCACACTATGTTGTAAATGCCTTAAAACCAATCATCTGAAATTACCTCTGGTGGGTCCTGCTACAATGCATCTTTCACAGTTCTATTTCCCCAAAGTATCTAGTCTTATTTGCAAAGCCATCCTTTGAAACTTGCTTCTAGTTCCATTTCTCTCTCAACAATGTCTGTCCTATTCCATGGCATTTCTAAGTCAGCAGCTCTTACTCTATGTTCAGCAGATCTTATTCTATAACATTTCTAAGCTACTATTTCTTATCTCAAAGTTTACATACAGATGCATATTATGTGAGTCTTCTGTCAAACTTTAAAAACTCCCTACAAATTCATTTCCCACATGGAGCAAGAGAGGTGCTTGAGATCCTGGCAGCCACAGAAATGACTGAAAATTTTATCCTGGGCCTGTCCTTCCTGCCTCCTCAGTGGTGGCAAACTCTGGAAATGGCTGGTACCTGCAGCTGACAGTGGTATCTGCAGAGCTCACCTCTTCTGTGAATGATGTATCAGCCTAATAAACAGTGGAAAAGAGGAAATGCCAGTTCCAGAGGTGTTCCACAGCAGTGTCTGTGCCTGTGGGCCATGGCCAGGCAGGGCTGGCTAAAGCCCCTCGTGGGGGAACCAAGGAGCTTCAGCAGGACACAGGCTGGCACAGATGGGGACAGGATTCCTGAGCACTTCACATCATTACAAAGCTCTCTGTCTGATCACCTTTGCTCTGCCACTGTGAGGGGAAAGGAGCCCAAATTTTGCTGCTGTGTAGGAGCAGCCAGACGGATTGAGCAGAGAGCAAACTCTTTCCTACAGGGCCTTGTTGGTGCAGTGGCTCGATCCTGCCTTTATAGATGTAGGCATTAATAGAAAGATGCTGTGGATTGACCTTTTAGGACACTGGTTATAAAACAGGATGGTTAGATTCAGTCTAAATAATTTCTGTGTCTTCTTCTTCTGTTTAATGAAATTGCAGAGGAGGAAACTTCACAACTTCTGTTTTACATGTAAAAATTTCTCTCCACATTTCTTTTTAGGGCCTTTCCTTTCAGTGGTGTAAGTACAAGTGGAGGACATGCAGTTCTTGCTGTTGTTACGTGGAAATGAATAATGGTTTTTGGGCAAAGACCAAACTTGGTTTCCAGAAGGCTGCTCTTCCCTGCCCGTTCATCTATGTGATATAAAACAAACCCAAAATATACAGCAGGAAAAAAAGGGACTGTTTAGTATTCAGTGCTTCAAATACATTTAACAACATTGCCCTCACCTAGGAACTAAATTATTTCTTCAAGAACTGTACTGAGAACACTTGGCTTTCAATTTACAGCATGGTCTGTTGGAACACACTGCAGTGTCAAGTGTGCTGTGGCAGGGTTGCTGTGCTTGTACCAGTAAAGGCTCTGAACAGCACCTTGCAGCTCTGTCATGTCAGAGGGTGTGTTGGAGATTCAGATCAGCAGGCAGACTTTCTGATGCTTTTTCCAGAGTTGTTACTGCTTCTGGAGGATGAATGTTCTGAGAGAGAAGATGAAGAGCTCAGAGCCCTGTGGTTTAAGCAGATGTTCTTCAGGCTTTGTGCCTGAGCTTTATTGGCTAAGCTAGTTAATGCATGCCTTGGTTCCTGCTTTTTAAACTGGGATAACCCAGCCCTCTCTTAGACCTTTTCTCCTGCCCAAACAGGCTGCACATTCTCAGTTCCACAAACAGGAATTACAGGGCTTTAATGTGTTTGAGTGAGGCTGAGACTCACAAGGACTGGTCTGAAATAGCCACAACTGCACTGTATACAAATACGAGGACAAAATTTTGTGTTTCACCAGGATTGAAAGAGTTGTGGAGTCCTCTGAAGTTCCCCGCCTTCCTTTGGACAGAGTAGAAAATTTTATTATCAAATTTCTAATTTCATCTGTTGATGTTTGGCCTTTTGCTGATGTTGCTGATGGTCATAGTTCACGAACAAGCTAGAGTTTGGGAAATAAGGATTTTCCAGATCTTCATGGGAATGTGTGCTGCTGCTTTTATGCTGGAGAACTGACCTGGATAATGCTAGGTTCCGTTTCTTCGATGCCACTGGCTTCACTCATTCCTGGACATATGAGGTATTTATTCATTACAGTTTATTAGAGAAAAATTATGGCTGAAGGCTAATTTCATTAAGACCTTTAGAAGCAGCAAATAGCTCTAGTAAGTTACTCTCTTAAAAGCAGAAAAAAGGAAAAACAAGGGAATCATGTCAAATCTAATTAAATGTAGGGGGGACTTTGTTGTGGGGTTTTTGTTTGGTTGGTTTGCTTTCATTATTTGGCCTCTCCTTAGATTCTGAGGCCATTTTGTTAAGGGCACAATGGCTGGCACGTGCCCGTGCTGCCTCTCCTGTGATGGAGGAAGATGTGCAGCATGAACATGTGGGAAGAGACCATGCACAATCCACTGGGGACACAGAGGTTTCCACAGCAATTTTGTGGAAATCCATAACAAATGCATTGTTAGGTTGGTTTATTCCTTCTCTTTCCTGCTGTGTAAAGTATTTGATATTCAAATTAAAATGGTGCTTGTTTAGGACAATTCAGTTATAGAATAAGCCTGGTAATTGGTGCCCGTGGGACTGTTTACACTCTGCTTGGTGTAATCTACTTATGGAAAATTAATGAAAGGCAATTTCCTCCTCCCTTGTAGCTGTTTTAATATGTACACTATGTCGTTTCCTCTTCCAGCTGAAGCTTCAGATGGTTGTTTGGGGACAGAAGCTCAGACAAACCAAGGTGCTCCCCGGAGAGCCCCTTGGGCTTGCGGGCGGTTTTGCGCGAGAGCCCCGCAGAGCCGCGACTCAGCACGCTCTGAACTCCAAACTCTTCCTGTCCCCAGGAGCAGTTTGCTATCAATTCATAACTTTTATTTATAACAACTTGCGAGACTTCCCAGTGGCAGCTGAGCTGAGCTGGGGGCTTGTCCAGCTGAGCTGTCTGGCTGTCCCCTCTGAGCACAGCACAAATCTGCACCCGAATGTTCAGATCTGGTGCTTGTTCCTGCCCCAGCTCTGGGGAGCTGCTTTAGGGGGGGACACAGACTTTTCTGGGGAAACACATGGTCTGAATCTCCATTGATCCAACTGTAGGTTACTTTTCAGCTTCCTCGAGCAGCTGCATAAGCCCTCATTGTAATATTGAGGGGAAAAGAAAGGAATTCTTGCACAGCTCCACATTCTGTGATTTACTCAGCATGCAGCAGGGAGTGTGGTGGGATGTCAGTAGCACTTCCTATACACCTGTAGGGACATTCCTTTCCCTGCAGGTTGGTGAAGGGAGGAAACCTCTCAAAGACTTGAATGAAGCCTGAGTTAAGGCACTGCTGTCACTGTGCTCTGATTTCCTATTTCCCATTTTATCAGATGAGGGGAGGAAAGCCAGCTTCCTTACTCAGGAATATTTTCTAGCTGTTTCACAGGGAGATGATTCTAAATGCAAGGGTGGGTGTGAGAAATGAAGGATTTCAGTAAGTAACTGTTCAACTTTGCAAACAGCACTGAAGCAGTTTTGGGCTGTGGGATACCTGAGTCAATATGGCCAAAGCAAAGAGCTCCAGAGCAAATAGCAGCAGCAGAATTGGGAATTCTGAGAGTAGAATAGCATTGTTTTGTTATTCACAGTGCTACAGATAAATTTGCTGAGGAAATACCAAATGCAAAAAGCTATAATTCAAAGAGGAGAATGAAATCAAGATCATCCTGGAGAAATTACTGATCTGCTTTTCCTGGTGGGGATGCAAAACCATTGCCTCTTACCTCAGCAATAAAGCATCAGGGTAGCATAGGAAATATGCTCAGTTTGACCTAGACCTATTGCCTAGACACCAGCTCTTCACTGTCTCACCCCAAATTCCCTTCCCTCTTTCAGGCAGTGGACAGACTATTTTCTTTATCACTTTTAAGAAATGCCTTTTTTCTTTCTGTGTTCCGTCAGGTTTCCTATCTAGATTGTCATGCCTTCAAATTAAAAAAAATATTGTAGCCTTCTCTCAGTGTCCTTAAAATTGACATAATTCTGCCTGACCCAGACACATTTACAAATATTGAAATCATCTTTCTGATTCTCACTTTGCCTGTTTTCCTGGGAGCTTCTTCAAGTTGGGGCCCTCCTTTCACTTCTCCTGCTAAGAGATTATTTGGGTAAGATTAGGCTGACCAAAAGAGGTACATGGGGAGGGGAGGAGATTGTTCCCTATTTTGTGCCCCTGTGTCATCTCCTAGATGTATTTGCATCTGAATAAATAGTAGGGGACAAACTGTCCCTAGATATTGATTGAAAAACATGGAAAAACTCACTATTGTGCATGGTTCACTAATGTGAAATAGTTGTTTGGGCAATGTGCTGTTTGTCAGAGAGAGTCCTGGTCAGAGCTGCTGCTCTTTTTGCATGTCCAGAGCCCAGAGCACAGGCAGCAAATGCTTTGCTGAGCTGTCATTTTCCCCAGCTCAGCACCATGCCTGTTCTACAACCCGTGCAGCAAACCTCACCTGCACAGTGCTGTGTCTCACATTTAAAACCTTGATGTATTGCACACAAGGTCCAACTCATAACAGGCTGTGTTGCACAGCTCATTTGGTGTCGTTCTGAGAAGCATCACTCAGCTGCTGGCAGTGAGAGCCCTGAAAACAGTGCTTCATTTTGCATCTCGGTCCTTTGGAGGGTGGGGAAGATTTACTGCCTGCAAATAATGAGGATGGGTGAAGTTGTATCCTGGGGAATGGGATGGAGGCAGTCAGCTTGAGGGATGAGCAGCTCTGGGTGTTCCCACTGGCATGATCAAATTGAGATGAATCAGAGTCACTCTGCCTCCCCACTCAGTCGTGGTCCTGTGCAAGCTGAACCTCTCCAGGATGCATATTCCCAACACTGGGGCATCTACAAGATACCCTTGGAGATGGGCTGGAGGGGAGACAAAGGAACTTGTAAAGGTTTTTGTTCAGTTCATCAATACTTGAAGGGAGTTGAAAGGAAAAGACATTTCCAGAAAAATAACAACTTCTCACCAGTCAGTTGAATGTCATTGAAAGGTTTGTCTGTTATCTCCAGGTGATTGGCACCTCCTGCTCCGGATTGAAGGAAACTCTCTGTTCATATTAACATAACTTTTATCCTTTTGTCACTTTTGAAGTCCCTGTGGACTTTAATTTTTGCTTTAGGCATGGTGAACTTTATTATAATTTCATTTGAAGAAAATAATGAAAGGGACTTGCTTGAGAAGTGTCCTGTTTCCTCAGGACTCCCGGGTTCAATGACCAAGACCTCCAACTGTCTTTCAACAATTCACACTTGGTTTTTGCTATGCATTACATTCTCTTTATGGATACTAGATATAAATGGTAAATATTCATCCACTGCAGGAGCTGTGTTGCACTTCTTGCCATGTAGCTGTGGAAGGCAGAGTGGAGTCTGTGCTCCCCTGCACCACCTGGGCAGTGTTTTGTAAATGGGGAATTGTTTAAACAGGGTCTGAGAGCTGTCATGGCATGTGCTGGGAGATGGGCAAGGACTTCCCATGTGCTGGGTGTCACGATTTGAGTGGAAGGGCAGGACACAGAATGGTTTTGTTAAAATGGAACTTCAGGAACTGCAATGACAGGACAAGGGGGAATGGCTCCAAACTGAAAGAGGGTAGGTTTAGATCAGGTGTTAGGAAGAAATTCTCTACTGTGAGAGTGCTGAGGCCCTGGTACAGAGAAGCTGTGGCTGTCCCTGGATCCCTGGAAGAGTCCAGGTTGGACAGGGCTTGGAGAAACCTGGGCTGGTGGAAGGTGTCCCTGCCCATGGCTGGGGTTTGGAATGAGATGGGCTTTATGTCCCTTCCAACCCAAACCCTTTTGTTGTTCTGTAACCTGGTTATCTCTGATTCTGGGAACTACTCAGATGAGCAGTTATGGTAAAAGAGTATTTTGCAGATGGAACTTACCTGAAATGAAGTAAGAATATGAGGAAAGTAAAAATATTTGGCTCCATGGCACGGTTCTTCTAAGTAAAATTTAAGGAAGCAAAAAAGGTCTCATAATGAGTACATCCCTGTTCCCCGATTATTTTCTGCAGATTATTGGGAATGAAATACACCAAAAAAACTGAGAGTACCTGAAAATCACTCCACTGTCTGTAAAACTTATGACAGACACTTTTCATTTAATTCATTCAGGAAATCGATGTGTCTTACAGAATCATTTGACTGTGGTTGGCAGGGAAATGATAAATATACATGAAAACAGAATTGGATTAATAATTTTTGACAGGTAATATAATGCAGCTGTTGCTGAATGATATTAACAAGAGAAGGCATGTTAAGTCCCAATGTCAGAGTAAGGCTAGGTGGTTATAATGTCTGAATAAATTTCCTGCTTTGACTGAAGACTCTGGATGGCAGATGGAGATCGACAATATAAAGTTCCATTAAAAAGTCCTTTACTTTGCTAATTCTTGACTCTTTTACTGGTCAGTAGTCTGCTCATCGATCTTGGCTGACTGAAATAGAATTTCCCCATTCTGTCTGCCTGAGCCAATACATTTCATTTGCAATATACTGAGTTGTGGAAAAAATGGGAAACTTCACCCTCCTGAGATCAGCATCCCAAAAAAGGCTATGGTCATCTGGGCAGGGCAGAATATCTCTTTTAGCTTCCTTCTTTCCCATGTAAGAGTTAGATTTCTTTCCTCGAGGTTTACAAAATTATTGTAAATTAATATGAAAGACTAAATTTTCTTTGTGAAAGATGTTAGATTGGGATTTCTGCAGTTTTTATCTTCCAGGTTCTTTGTTCCCCTTCTTTTATTTTATTTTTCCTAAACCCCTAGACTATTTGTCTCTCAGCTTTCCCCCGTGTGTGCTTCTTTGTCCCCGAATAATGCAAAGCAATCAGAACTCACTTTAAACTACCTGTGAATACCACCTAGAAAAGAATATCACAAGTGCTGTTTCTTCCAATTGACAGAGAGGTGGAGATAATGACATTTTGACACTGTTCATAGAATGATGAGATGAAACAAACACAGTGGGAGATTTTCTGTAGAAGGTCCTGTCTGCACCCAGCAGACACAGAGCATCCCCACGAAGAACCTGCTGTCTGAAACTGCCATCCCACGGGGGGTGTGTTGGGTTTGGTTTCCTCCTAAAGGCTGAGAATTGCTGCCAGCAATGAAATGACTGGGATGCAGAAAAGGACCTGGTTCAATACTTTTTATACCAGTAAGAAACAGTTAACATGGGGAGAGGCTGGAATTAATTGAACTGTTCAGCCATAGCTCATCCACTGCTCTGTCATGAACCCATCAGAGCTGCCATTTTATTACTCAGCCAGGGCCTGGATGAATATTTTAATGAGACAGAGGAGATAAAGAGGCAAGGAATATAATAGGTAGCACTGGAATTATACAACTCTTATTATAGCTTGTTTCAAAGATTATTTTAATTTAATTGATCAATTAGATAAAATTATATACCAGCGTGCTGCTGGCACAGGCTTGGGTGGGTGCTACCAGAATTTGTAATGTCCATCATATCAGTCACAGATGTCTTTAAAGTGATTTACATGATGGAAAAGAATGTTTTTAATTAGAGTACTACTTGTTATCTTTACAGGATTATTTAAAAGAGCACTGGGAACGGCAGCTTGATAATGTCCCTGTAAGAAATAATCTGCCAAGTGTATAATCCATAGATCTTGAGATAGACACATTTTGACTGGCTTTACAGCTTCACACAGCCACCTTTGCAGTAATTAGAAATAAAATCACATCAGGAGACTAACCTTCATACCCAGGTTTAATTGCTGTCGGTTAGAAACTGTTTTTTTCCTAATGTGTGATTTGTTTTTCCCTTCTTCTTGTCATATTCATCTTTATTCTTTCAACACTTAGCAACAATTTCAGTGTAATTTGGTCATGCTAGGCTTTTAATAACATAGCATTTAAAAATAAAGCGACTTTCTGTTCACAGTTCTCTCCAATCTGGACATATTCTCCTCTTGTTTTGATAACTTTATAGCCTCTTCCTTTCACCACCTTCCACTGCTGAGTGATCTTGATGCTCTGGACTGCTAAAATATGGAACATTTTCTGATACTGCTCTTGTACAGAAATGGCATTTTCAGCGTCATTTCAAAGCCTTTCTGAACAGAGCTTCAGCATCCTGTGTTTAGGAAAACATCATCACCAGGCAAACATCATCATCAGGCAAACTGTTTATATCCAATTAAATGAAATGTTTTCAGAAAGTATCTGCTTTTGTCTAGCAATTATTTGTCTTTTACTCACAGGAAACAGCCCAAACTCTCTTTTTACCCAGCTTTTAGTGTCACCTTCTTTAACTTTTGTGTCTAATAGATGCCAGTGTTTTGCAAATGTTCAGTTGACAAGAATGAAAAATGCTTTGTTCAACTTCTCCCCAAGAAAGGAAAAAAAAAAATGTCTAACAAATCCTAATTCTGGCAATTCTGCTGCAGAAGAGAAGACACTTGCCTTAAGTAGCACAAAGCATGTGATAAACACAAATAAAGATGGATCTGTGTGCTCTGGGTTACACAGATCCTGGCCTGAGAGAGCAGCTGGAAGAGCAGGCTCTCTGCTGAGCACTGAAATATTTCTGCAGGGCTGAAGTCCTCTCTGGCCTTCAGCTCTCTGTGTTCCCAGGAACACAGGAGATGGGTATTTTCTGGTAACTCTTAGGAAGCATTCAGCTGGGTAAGAGGGCAGACGTTCTGCTCAGGAGCTCTCTCAGTGCTGCTGTGTCCAGTTTGTGCTGTAATGAGCTGAGCTCCTCGCCAGGACAGACAATGTGCTGAGGTTTGAGTGCCCCTGCCAAGCCCTCCAGGGGGCTGTGTGCCTGTGCAGAAAGGATGCAAAGCAGGGGAGGATTCTGCCCTGGATTCTGCCATTTGCCTGGTTTTTAGATGTTGATGTGATCAGAGTGGAGAGTATTGTATTTGCAGAGCACCCCTGACGAAGGCAGGAATGATGCATCTGACTCCATGTTCTCAGAAGGCTAATTTATTACTTTATTATACTATATTATATAAAAAAATACCATACTATATTAAAGAATACAGAGAGGATACTTACAGATGCTAAAAAATAATCAGGAAAACTTGTGACTGTTTCCAGAGTCTCGACACAGCTTGACTGTAATTGGCCAATGAGTAAAAATAACTCACATCAAAACCCAATGAAACAATCACCTGTGGGTAAACAATCTCCAAACACGTTCCACATGTGAGCACAACACAGGAGAAGCAAATGAGATAAGAATTGCTTTCCTTTTCTCTGAGACTTCTCAGCTTCCCAGGAGAAAATCCTGGGTGAAGGGATTTTTTCAGAGAATGTGAATGCCACAGGAGAGTTGCCAAAGCAGAGCAAGGCAGGTGCCTGCTGCTTCCAGTCCTCTGTGTTGTGTTCTTGTGATCTGTGACATGCAGCCATGGACATCCTCTGGGTTTGTGGCACTCGGCTAAAAGCTGCAGGATCAGACAAGGGATGGGGAGGCAGGAGCTGTGTCTGCAGCACCATTCCTTCCCTTCTCTTTGTGCCAGTCCTACACTGAGCAAAGGCTCAGCCCAGGTCATGGTTAATGATGAGGTGAGTGTCACTTTTGGTTAAATTTGATGCTTTTTTAAAAACTTCAGGCAAAGCATGAGGCATGCTGGGACCCTGAAAACAGGAAAACACACAAACCCCCCTCATGTCCATCTTTAAAATGATATGAGTAGTGTATCTGATTTATGAAAAATGTATAAATGTGACTTGGGAACAGCTTGTGCTTTCACACTAAATAAAAGGAGAAGACAGAAGAGGGAACTTGAATGTCTGTGAGCATACTCATGTATACAAATGACTGTCATAAATCTTTTTGCATGATTGCTTTGCTTTGTGGCATCTCTTTGGGGAGTTCTGCAGGGAAAAAGAAGCCCTGCAGTTTGGGAAACTGGAAAAAAATCACAGGAGAAAATGGATTTGCTGATATAATTATGCAATTCATTCTAGAACATATTTGGTCTGCTAATGAGAATGGAAGGGGAAAGCCTCAGCAGTGCTGTTGGTTTAAGGGAATTGAATTTAAAGACCAAACATCCTGGGTGAGACTGCTGCAGCCTCAGGAGGCAGGGCTGGCTCTGGAGGGAGCTGAGACAGAGCCCTGCAAACCCTGCTAGTGTCTCATGGCTGAGGAAAGAAAATGCTTTATTCTTGCAAGATAGGCTGGGGAGAAAGCAGATTTCTCAGCTAGTGTCTAAATCTGCCTTGGCGTTGGTGCTCGTTCACACTGCCTGCAAGGTGGTGCACAGCAGCCTCAGCTTGGGTCTGAAGTCACTCCTCATTGTGGTGCAGCTCCATCAGAGTTCAGGGTAGATGCAGAGCTCCCCAGAAAGACAAGAGGAACCTGGGAGAGCTCATCCCCCAGGGATCAGTGCTGCCATGGCCACAGGGGATCCTGGACCCGAGCTGGGGCTCCTCTCTGGCTGCAGCAGCTCAGAGCTCCTCACAGCATTTGCTCCCCTTCCTCCCCAGGCTGGAGGGTGAGTGATTCTTAGGGATCCTTCTGGGGTGTGAAGTAGGAGAAGGTGAATGAGATCATTCAGAAAGACAGCAGAGAGAAGAAATGAGCTGAAAGAGAATGGAAAATAAACAGCAAAACTGTTCATGCCCTTCTAATGTGGTCAATAGTGGTGTGCTTTTGCAGGGGCGTTCCATCTCCTGCAGGGGGGAAGGTCTTCCTCAGCAGACCCAGGCTAAGGAAGTGTGGCTGGCAGCTCTGTGCCCTGTTCCTGCCTCTGACTGTGTGCTCCTGGTGTTGCCCTGAGCTGTACATCCCACTGTTGCTTTCATATAATCCTGCTGGGAACCAGGGCATACCTGAGAGGTTATTAATAGTTTGCAGAGAAATGGCTGTTAGTTGGCTGGGTTTTTGCAAGCTTATAAAATAGTTAAATAATGTAGAAAGAGTATTAATAGTTATAAATAATATTGATGATTAAAAAAAACCCTGTTAAAGCTATGATAAAGTATCCCTCAACAGCATATTGGGATATGAAGGAAGGATTCACTCTGATGGTGTTGAGGACTTTTTGCAAACCATGGTGGATGGGGTTTTCTCTTCTGTGAGAGAACGTGTGCATGTGAGAACAGCTCAGAGCACCACTGGTCAGGCCCTGGTGCCTGTCCTGACGTGGCTGTGAGCAGTGTCAACCAGGCTGATCTGTGCTGCTCCTCTCACAGCATCCTCCTGCCCCAGAGCTCTGTGCTGAGCTGACCAGCCAGCTGGACATCTGCACATCCAGCTCCAGACCTTCAGCTCCCCTCTGCTGCCTTGGGGGCTGAAGAGCTGCTCAGACTTCCAAGGTGTAACTCCAGAGGAACTCTTTCCTTTGCATTCAGTGAAAAGAGCAGTAACCACATGGAAATGCCATTGCCTTTTCATTCTGTCATTGAACATTCTGTCATGCAAAAGGGAAGGAAAGCAAAGCTTACAGCAGAGGTGCTGTTAGTATGGGGGAAGCAAAGTCCTCAGCTGCCATGTGCTGTTATGGTTTTATTTAAGGAGCTACTTATACTAAAAGCAAAAATAATTGTCTTTGATAGATATTTGTTCCTTGCAGTTGAAAGACTCTTGAATTTTGAAAGCCAGTAGAGAGTCCCTTTGCCTTCCTTCACAGGGTTTTTGAAGTAACCATGAGATTCATGTTGAAAAGGGAACCACAGGGCCTGCTCTGTGGTTTTCTCATGCTGTTCTCAGTTCCTGCACCCACAGCATTTGTTTGCTCTGCCAGAGCCAGGCCTGGGCTGACTCCTGTTAGCAGGGGCAAGCAGAGCCAGCCTTGGTTCATCTACCAAGGCATTTGTCTGAGACAAATTCTCCTCTAAGTCCCATCTGCAGCTGTTGGAAATCTGTCTCCTCTCTGGCAAAGGGAGCCCAGCCTCTGAAGGACTTGGTCAGGCCAGGTTGCCTGTGAGCAGCCACCTCGTGTGGGCAGCAATATTTTGGCCCAGAGGTTTTTTCTAAAGGGAGGAAACTACATCCCAGTGCTTTGTAGAGCAGTGTAACAGAAGAGAGGGTGGGATGTATCTTGCTGTAAATGCCATTCTGTACTCTTTTGAAATAATCTTTGATAACTCAGAGAAAGGTGCAGCTGTGCCTTTCATTGAACAGCGATGAGTGTGGTGGAAACTGCTTACCCCTACTTATGCAGGCTTTTCTTTGCCATTAATAGCCATCCCTCTCCCTGGCTGGGCTGCCCTGGGCTCACTCAATTCCTGTGCTCAGCAGCCAGGATGGAAACTGTGCCACCAGCAGTTCTTGCTGCTGTCATCCAGTTTTCCATGGGGTGTGTAACATCAGCAGCTGGCTGCAGCAGGATTTGATGGGTTATTTCCCTGTGCTGGAATCTGTCTAATCTGCCCTTTCCTCAGGCCTTCCTCCATTGTTATTGGAAGCCAGGTCTGCTGCAATTTTCCAGGCAGAGGTTAATGGGCTAGATTAGCACTTTATTACTATGATTATCTTATTGTTCTTTGTGTGACACTGACCTGGAGTTTGAAGTGCTGCATAAAACATAAAGAGGACACGAGTCCCACTCATAAAAATAATCTTTAGATTAATACCTTTAGATTAGGCTGGTCCTGCAGGCACTCAGGAGGCAGTGTGCTTGCTCCCATTCTCCTTCCCAGGCTGTTACTGGGAGCATGGTGCTTGTAGCACTCTCTCCAGCAAAGTGCCTTGTGTGCCTCCTCAGAGCTGGATGCCGCATAATTAGGAAGGGAATTAAAAAAGTTTCAGTAGGAATTTTATAAAGCTCCCCAAGTCATTAAGGAATGCAAAGAACAAAGAAATGGAGTGACCTTTGTGCTCTTGAGGCCTGAGAGGCTTCTGAAATCCCACTTATTTCTGCTTGGGGCCTGACACAGCAGCTGGCAGGTCCTGCAGTGCTTGTGGAGCACATTGGTCTCTGCCCTGCACAAGGTTCACCCCTGCTAGCTTGCACAGCCTCTGGAGAACAGCTCCCCACTGTTCCCCTTGGGATGTACCTCTGTCTGCTTTTAAATTTATTGGTTGCAGGGCATGTTTGGAATTCCTTGTCCCAGTGCTGTGAAAGTTGACACCATTGAGCACAGAACCTATTATTTTAAAGAAAAAAATCTACTCTCAGTCAGATATGAGTTTCTCAGCAGTTTGAAGCACTGAGTCTTAATTATGGACTTTAGATCCTGACTATATCAGGGCTGACTACATTTTGGTGTCTTAGCATAATATCATAAACTAAATTTTATCTAGTGAGTTATAAGACATTAAGATCTCGTTAAGGGTGAACTCTTTACCCTGCAGAAGCCTGTAATGGAATTTGTGTTGTTTCCCTGTCTGTGAATCATCCTGTGATGATGCTGCTGGCTCTGCTGTAGACTGGATAGAGGCTGCTCCAAACAGCAACTGGATGTTTAAAATTCATCTCCAGATACTGCTGTCCTCTGTGCTTCTCAGAGAGGAGTCAAAGGAATCAACCAGAGAAAAAGGAAAATATTTAAACAATTTTTTGAAAAAACACAATACTTAATTAGCATGCAGACTGAGTGTGGCAGACCATTCCATCTCAAGCAATGTTTTCAGACCCTTTTAGAGATACAGTCTGGAAACTTAGCAAATGTAAAGCCATTGGACCTATTTCCTATTGGATTTACTTCCATCTGGGGACAAAATGTGCAGAATCCACCCAGGAAAAGTAGCAGAGTTTTGCATAGGTTCAGATGGCTGGGTTGAGTCAGGGCAAAGAGGACATGACCCCATATTTCTCTGTGGAAGACAAGAGATGACAAAATAGGGATGTGGTGTGGTTCCTGGCTTTGCCTTGCTGAGCCCAGTGTCCTTGTCAGGTTAGTTTGGAAGGTTGGTGCTTTCTGTGCAGCTCTCTGCCTCCAGGAGCACTGTGGGCTGGGGGAAAAATCCTGCCAGAGAAAGAACTAAACTCTGCAGCAGAACATGCTGCAGCTGTTGATCATGGATGCAAGAGTCATTATTTTTTTATTTTTTTAATTAGATAAAGTAATGGTTGTTTTCCTCTAATGAAAGACATTTGTCTTTTCACTGAACCTACAGCCTCCCAATCAAGGTTTTTTGCCTTGTTTTTAATTCTTTTTTCTTCACCCTCTTTTCCCCTTGTGCAATCAACAACAACAGACCAGGTCTAGAGCAGTTTGATGTTTATAAAGTGGTCCAATCATAGCTTCACTTCTGAGCAGGAGTAAATAAATTCATCAAGCAGTTGATGCTTTTTGCGCTGCTGTTATGATAAATGTTGCCATCAATTATAGCAGTATGCTCAGACTGCAAGGAGCAGAACTAGCTGCACATGCTGCCTGAGAGGAATGACAACAAGACAATTCGTGTTCTCTCTCTTTGTGCTTTGTATTTGCAAGCACAACTCTCCAATTATACTAATTTGTTTGTTTGGATTAGCCGATGGATTAAGAAATGTTTTTAGTTAACGCTGGAGCATAACACACATTAATATTTTGGCAAACATGACATAATTCTCTGCGTTGGGCTGGAATCAGTGGAGTCTCTGATGCTGGAGTTTCACCAGCTCCACACCTTTGGAGTGTGCTGAGGGAGCAAACTCCCTTCTGGCTGGGACCTGATCACTGCAGCTCCAAGAGAAATCCAGAGGTCACCAGGATGGGATCTGGTACCTGGCAGCATTTGGGAATCACCTGACTTTGGATTCCTCTAGAAAAATGGTACCAGTCCCCTTGCTGAAGGTGTTTGTTCATTTATGATTTTCAGGAGGTTGGAGAGGGTAGATTTTAGGAGATGTTATGCTGTTTCAGCTCTGAACTGGCAGTCATAAGGCAGGAAATAGCTTTTGTTTGGTTTCAGCATTGCTTCCAGTGCCCTCGCTCTGGCATTCCTGCGTGGTGTTTTGCAGAGCTCTTGCATGATGTGTTTGCAAGAGATTTGTTAGAGAAGTGGAAACCAAACTAGCAGATAGCACACTGTAAAACCTAAACCATATTTAACATTATTTTAGATGTCCTCTCTTTGATCACAAACTGTGAAGTTGAAGCCTTGCATGAAATGAAGGAAATTAATTAATTCAACCAGAGAGTTCCCTTTCTTCCTTTGAAATTAATAAACACAGTGCCTTTCAGAGTTGGACATTGTCACTGAAATACCAAGGAAAAAGCACACCTTACAGCTCAAAGTAGAAGTAAACACACAGCATCTGCTTCTTGTGGCCCAGAGTTCAGCATGTTTATTTGATAACTGGAATTTTAAAATCAAGCAAGCAGATGCAGTCCCCATACGAATGGCTGGTGAAGCATCCACTACTTGTATTTCATATTCCTAGATTGCCTGCATGCAGCAATTAAATCCAGAAGAGAATTCTGTCTGGGGTGTGCCATCCCAAGAGCTTTATTTGCCACGTCTGCCCTTGTTCTTGTGTCATAGTTTTGCTGATCAGATGCTATGGTGTGGTAGCTGGGTCCTGTTTTGTTTAAGAGGGAATGGAGATGAGGCATGTCAAATACCTCTTTAATGGACACTACTGGCATGAATTTCAGATCTTTCTGCAGGCAGGATTTGGGTCAAGAAATGTGCAAGTCTTATCACAGGATCAAAATCAAATCTTCCCTTTCTGTCTGCCTCAGTACATCTGAGGAGACAACACAAATGACAATCTGGTCTGTGTAAACAGCAGTTATTTGTGATATTCTTGGCAAAACCAAAACAAGGCTCAAAAATCCTGCAAATTGATGTTACACTAGGAGATGTGAGGCCAGGGATCAACCCAGATGTGAAGACAGCCCTGAAAAGGGCCAGAAATCCCTGTGTGCATGAGACTAGTGAGCACAGGAAAGTGGCTCATCCCCCTTCTCTGATCCAGCCAGGATCAGTGGTGACTTCAAGGGAAGCTCTAGCAGAAGAGGAGTGCAAGTTTTCAAACTCAGAGTGGGATGCTCTGTGTGTCCCACATCACACATTCAGCAGTGTTTGTTACACTGGGGCATGAACTGAAAAACACAATATCAGCCTCCTTATTAAACACAGAGCATGGGCTCAGAAAGGAGGAAGGCTGGACCCTGTAATCTATTCTGCAAAGAACAATTGTGCCAGAGTTTGTAAATGACATTTACAAATGATCAGAGGAATGCCGTGCTAATAGCATCCAGACAAAACAGTTCTCTGGAAGATAAGAAATGGGTTTCAGTCCTCAGAGCCTTTCTTTGTCTGCAGCAAAAGGATTTTGCCTTTTTAGCATTTCTTCCAAGGATGCATCTGCCTCCTTATCAAGAACTCAGGCTTTCAACTAGCAGAGTTCTGAGTTTCTAAAGAAGGTGCTTTTGTTTGTTTGCAAGTTGCAGGCTGGTTGTGGGCATCATTTACTCTGTTGTCCTGCTGGCTACTTCCTTATCTGCTGTAACACTAGTAATGAAAGCAATTATGTCAGGATAAAGCAAATGTTTGATTTCCACCCTCTGCTAAGGAAGCAGTGCAAGTCTCCTCGTGCTGCAGGCTCAAGGGCTGCCCTCTGCATGGGGTGGGCACCCTGCTCTCCTCAGGTGGGACAGGTGGGCAGCAAGCAGGTGAAGGTCCTGACTGATTTTTCAGATTATAAAAGCCCATTTTATACTTTGATGGGCTTCTGCATGAGTGCATGGTGCTGGGGTTTTATGATCAGAGCCAACATGGAAAAGGATTTTCTGATTCCCTGCAATCCCTGATGTTACAATGATGGATTCTGGGGTTCAGAAATGAAACAAGGACATTCCACTGCCTCCAGCTCTGGGCTCCTGTAAGTGTAGCTGCTTTGATGGACAAACATTGTGTTTGCATGAGTTCATTGCACCCTCTAACACCCCACTCTTTATTTTGTGCAGTAGCTGTAGAATGTTCTGAGCTAACCAGTCTGCTCCTGATGTAATTGTGATGGGCCAGAATGGTGACACATGAGAAAGAAAGAAATCAATCAAACTGGGTTTGAAGAGAATTCATTTTTCTTGAGTGAATTGTCTGTGGAGACAGAAAGTGACAGCTCCTGTAGGTGGTCCAGCAAGTTGCCTTGCCATGAGTTAATGGAGGGATGTTGCTTCCCAGACAGACCACCCACCATCCCCTGTCCCTTCCTCCTCCCCCCAACTCCTCCAGAAATTCTCAAAATAGTGCTGAATACCAATGCTATTTAACTGGAGAGGAAAACCTTGCTATAAATACAAGCAAAAATAACAGAGTCACAGTGTACCTCACGACTCAGGACTTTGTAAAGTTTTCTTGGCTGAGACACCAAGGAATATCACAGGGACTCTGTGTTTCCAGGGAAGCTATTTTAAGTTATTGTGGAAGAGGCGAGTGTGATTTTGTACTTCCTTTTCCATCCTGCTTGACTCCTTGCAAACAGGCACAGCTTAAATACAGATAATTAGGTGAAAAGGGAAGAAAGTGGTGTCTCTGTAGAAGTGATTGCTGTCACACCCAGGTACTTCTCTCAGAACAAGATTTGTTCTGTAATTGCTGTGCAGCTGTGGGTTGCACTTGAGGGGTTGGTTTATATTTACCTGTTGAGAGGGCTGTTTTTTATTTACCTGGCAGGACTTTCAGGAGAAATGCAAAAGCACATCCTTGGGGCTGATGTGGCACCACCCCAGCACCTTATTTTGCAGCTCTGGTCAATGGGGATGGGTTTGCCACATCCTCACCTGTGGGGAAGGTATTTTTGAGGTGTGTTTTTCATTCTGTGTGTAACACAGCTGTCAGGTATGGCAGTCCCTGGTACATCAGATAAACAGATTTATTTTCCCCCCAGCTTTCTGCTGTGGCCATTGTTGGCAGGGAAGTGAGCCAGGTCTGCAGGGAGGGATCAGGCAAAGGGAGCAGCCTTGCAGGGAACCTGGGCTGCTCTGCCAGGGGAGCCAGGCAGGTGAAGAAAAAGCTGTTTTGAATCTCACACTGATTGTAAATGACGAGTTATCAGGGAGCATAAAGAAGGAGCCACTGTACCTTTCATAACACCAATACTCTTTGTTAGACTACAGACAAAAGTAGGCTTTGACTTGAGACTGCAGGAGAATACAAGATGAGAGCCTATAAAGATGGAACATATTGATCTTCCCTTTATCTTTTCAAAGCATTCCTCTTTTGTCAAGGGATCCTATTTTTTGTACAGCACATCCCTATCTTCCAATACTTTGTGTATTTCAATGCTCATATTTTAGGGAAATACAGCATTCATGTTTTCTGTAATTATTATTTTTAACTGAATATTTGTGAGTGATGAAACACATGCATTTTCAAACAAAAAGTTATTCTGAATTGAGATAGTACAACCAGGTAGGATCCTGGCCTGGCATGAAAGCACAGTTTCATGTTCCTCACTGAGGGTATATTGATTTATATGAACTAAACATATTTTTCTCTAAGCCCAAGATCAGAGTGGGTTGTTTTGAAGCATGCTGATTCCTATAAACTTGAAAAGGGAAGGCTTTACTAAGGAGACTGGAGATATACAAATAATTGGTTTGTTTGTTCCTTTGTGGACTAAATCAAAATATTGGTGAAGACAAATATGGAGACCAAAATGAATTATTGAAGCTTTTTCACTAAAATATAGAATGAAATCCATATATGTATATAAAAGTGAAAGTTCTTCAGAGTCAGAATTGGCCCACTTCATGTCAGGGCATCATTTAGAAATTAAGAACTTGAAAGTGTGGAAAGATGTGAAAATTTTGAAACACAGTCATTCTTTAAAAGTTTATTTGAAAAAAAATCCTACTAAGAGTTGCAGTGAACTGATATGGCCCATTTTGGGGTGCCTGAAGTCTGTTTCTCAATGGATGCCATCCCAGGTCAGCCAAGCCCCTTGTCTTGAGCACAGAGTTCTGTTCAGTCACTCCCATGTTCTGACAACACATTAATGGGCCACGGTGAAATTCCAGGAAATAAGGGTTGAATAATGCTTTCTAATAAAATATAGTGGTGCAATACAATAAAACACACAGAACCATTATTCAAGGTGCAAACCTTTAGAAAAGCTCTTATGTTTCTGGGTTTTTTTCAGTGAGGAAACAATTGAATCTGTCCCAAATCAGCTTCTTAATCCACAGCTGCTATAAATCAAAGAAGAAGAGAATTAAGTTTCAATTGACTTTCCTGGCTTTGAGCATTAAACAAGAATAACTTGAAAGATGGAGGGAACTCTGCAATTTAAAATTCAAATGCCTTGCCCTGCTGAGCTCACCAGAGTGGGGCTGCAGGGCTGCAGCAGAGCCCCTTTGCAGCCAGGTGGCCCAGCTGGGGGATGACAGCAGAAATGGCACCAAAAATGGGGGGAAAATGGGACTTGCAAATATGTGAGTGTTGAATGATTCCTTGTTCTGTATAAACTTCCCAAACTGAGAAGTTATCAGGATTGGAGCCATTCAAAATGTCAGCTGTGACAATGGGATGCAAATATTATCATCTGATCAAATATTATCATCTGAATATTATAATCTTATTCATCTGAAGACTAATGGAATTTTCTAACCATCATTTTGGAGGGTTTTCTTTTTCCTATTTCTTCTTTTCTTAGTTGAAGTTTTTCTTTCAACTCAGTATGGAATATTTGTGTTTCTTTTCTAATCATGTGAGTTCTTTCATGAAAGTAAAAATAAGTAGACCGCTACAAGCTTTCTAGCTGAAATTTTTTTCACAGGTTTTAAAGAAACCTAATAAATTACTGGATTTCTTTCTTCTTTTCAACAAGGAAGAACTTTTAAAAACCTTTTTACTTCTAAAAGCAACAGAGAATTCATAGGTCTAAGGAGTTGTGTAATTTGATCTTGCTGTATTTTGATGGAAAATGGGAATTTACCCTCAAATCTGGTAAAGCTGAGATGGGTATTTTTTAAAATCTGTGAAGGTATTTACAGTCAGTCCTACAGTTTGCTTGCTGGAATTTCAGTGCTACTTTGAAATATCATCTGTTGTTGTCCTTGTTATTTTAATGGACCATTCCAGAGGGTAGCAGAGTTAACTACCAGCATTTGTTACATGCCAGCTCCATTTCCAGCTTTAGCCAACAGAAAAACACACAGAGAAAAATTCCTCTTCTGTCTTGCCTTCAGCGTGATCCCTCCTTCAGCTTTGCTGTAAATCTGTGCAAAGTGATATTGATTCCTTTCAGTGTCCTTGCTTGAAAGGCTGGGGCACCTTTTCATTTTGGTCTGATGTTCTGCAAAGGTTACTGTGTTCTGAGGTCATCTCCCTCTGGAGCCGTGCCTGGGGCTGTATCCTGAGCTGCTGGAAGCTGCAGCAGCTCCATTCACAGCTGCAGGATCAGGCCATGGTGGGAAAAATTGCTAGAGGCATTTTAAAAAGACATGAATCTTGGAATTTATTTGTGAATATCAATATTAATATTGAATTCAGTAAAAAAATTAAAAAGAGAAGGAATTAGTATGAAAGAGCAAAAGAACTGCAGGAAGCAAACAAACAAACATTACTTTTTAATTGGGTTGTGTATTTTCTAATTCCCTTTCTAATCCAGTATAAGCAGCTGGCTTGTGACAATAAATTCCCCAAAGACTGAAGAATTTTCCTCTAGCATACCAAATTGTGTCCATCACAGCACTGTTCAGTGTCTTGTTGGCTATCAGATCTCAGTTTTTCTTTCCATAAAACAAAGGAGTCTTGTCTTCTTCTCCTCTGCATCCCAAAATCCCAATGGGCTAGGAATTTTTATAGAATCATAGAATGGTTTATGCTGGAAAAGTCCAACCATAAAACTGAATTATCTGTTACAGGATTTGCTGTGTTTTAGAGGAGTGGATAGAAATGCTCCTTCTCTGGCCATTTTAAGACACCACCAGGTTTGCTGCAATTCCACAATCATGCAGCTGAGGAACACGGTGATGGAAGATGTGGCTCAGAACTGTTGTGTGTGCCACAGAAATTGCACTTTGTTTGAGGTGAATTTGGGCTACATTTATCTTAGTATTGGGCTTTTCTTCACACCTGCAGCACGCTTTGGAAAGCTAGGTGAGCATGAAAGAGAATACATTGCTGATTCTGAGATAGATTTTCCTTAAACTGAAGGTTTTACCTGGCAAAGATCAGGCTCAGAACTGCTTGTTCAGTTCCCGTGTTTGAATTTGCAAGGATGCTATGTACAATTAGTGGCAATTAAATGAATTAACATTTTCAAGGCAGAGAATTTTCTCAACACTGTCTGCTCCTGGTATCCAGCTCTTCCATTAGCATTAGTGTTATGTGGCAGCATTCACTCATCTAATTTTAGAGTAGGCTATTTAAAGAATAATCTGATGTATTCATTTATGTCCTACTTAGAGTGGGTGTTATGAAGATGCTCTGTTCTTATCACTGCTGTTATCACTTGTCCTGTCTGTGTGTGACAGGTGGAAGCAGCTCCCTGTCCCAGTCAAGATCAGGGTCCTGTTGTAGATAAGTGCTCCATTCAGGCATTGAGAACAAAAAATTTAGGAAAGTGTCATGGGGGAGAAAAGAGGACTGTAAGATACATACTGAAGGATTCATCAACAGAATTAATTTAGTGGTAATCAGTAGTTGGATCTGTGACCAGTTAAAGCCAGTAGTAAAAGGTGTGCTGTGAACATCCCTTCTGGCTCCATTACAAGATCAAATGATAAATTTTCACTTTAAGCCTTTCTTACCCTCTGTTCCAAACCTGACTTGTGCACTCATGTGCTTGGAAAAGGTGTGCCCCTTCTGAAGGCTTCCTACATCTCCTTTTCTCAAACCAAACCTGCAGAACAATTTCCAGGGCAGGCAATCCACCTCCTTTCCTGCAGTTAGCCAGGGAACAGTGGCAGCTTGTCTGGACTGGGCTCTGCAGCTTTGGGATGATGTGTTGATGATGTGAGTCTCCTTTCACCGTGTAGTCAATGTTGTCACCACAAGAAATACATTATTCTTCCTCTGCCATTCTGTCTTGTTTTAGCTCGTGTGCCAATTCCTCTGAGGCCCCTCTGTGCAATGCCACAGAAATTCCCTGTGCACATACTGACCTCAAAAATCTTGAAGACTTGGAAGGAAACCAACTTCAGTTATTTTACCTACAAACACCAGAAAAAATTGAGGTCCTTATTAACTTCTATTCTTTATCTTTTTGTCCATTCTTCCACAGAGTGTTTTGGCAAGTCCATTTGGATTCCTCTCTATTAACCTGCCTGCCTCTAGCTTCCTCCTGCCCTAATCCACTTCATGTTATGGTGTCCTCCTCCTGTGCTCAAGGAGTTGCAGTATTTCATGTGACAGACAATTACTGGTTCAGGAGAATTCTCCTAACCTTTTGTCAAGAGTTGAATAACCCCAGTCTGTCACCGAGCTATCCCTTAGTGTTTTCTCTGGCAGGGAATTGTACTAATTGTGTTGAACAAAGTGTGCTAACAGGCAGCAGTGCAGCTCCCTGCAACACTCTGTTAAACAGCAGCTGAAAGCCCAGGATTTCAGGCCAAAGCAGGTCCTTGCTAAGCTCAGCCTTGTCCTCCTGGGGTCTGTGAGCCTCAGGGGTGAAGGGTAATGAAACCACCAATCAACCCCTTGCTCAGGGCTGGACACCCCACACACTGCTTGTTGCTCATCTTTGGTTTATGCAAATCAAAAGCAGCTCAATGGACAAGAAAGGATTTAATGTCAGGATTTTTTTTTTTTTTATTGTGAGCTGATACCACTGGATGTGTGTTGGATATCATATATAATAATAATAAACAACATAAAGGAAATTTCAGACCTGATCCATTTCACATTTCCTTTCTATCAGTGGATGTGATCTGTCCTTTATGGCTGGTATTAATGTCTGTACACAATCAAGCCCCCAGTGTAAAACATCTCCCTGTATTTAGTACCAGAAGCAGTGAGTGATCTGTGCCTGTAATTATATATCATGATGTGGTGGCTGAAGGCAGGCACAGTATGGAATGCTTGGGAGCTTGGCCAGAGGCTTTGATGCTGCAGTTTCACTGGGGAGGGCTTTGCTGAGAAATTGTTCTCCCTCAAAATAAATAAATATATAAATAAATGAAGCTTTTCAATTTCATAGCCCAGAGCAAGATTAATTAATACGGGAAAATTCTTAATCTGTCTGCTCACCACAGAATTAATGAATAATAGAGAATGTCTTCCCAGCATCTAGAGCTAAAAGGGTGATGAACATGTGGGCATGCCATTACCTACATGTCTCTGCCTACCTGCAGCTCCCCTCACCATTGCACTTTTGATGCCTTCTAACACCTTGGTTTTCCTTGTTTTTCTTGGTTTGAATTTCTTTTTGTTTTAAACTCCATATGGTCTCTAAATCAATTGAGAGGGAGATTAATAAAAGCAAATTCTGTCACATCCCTTATGGTAAGCTGTCCCCAGTTTTCAGATGGAGAAATTGAAAGCTAGAGAAGCTGTGGGGTCTGGAGCAGGAAAAGACAGAACAGGTCTGAAAGCATTTGCATAGTCCAATATAGTCTTAAATGTTCTTTTCCTACTGACTGTCTCATTTTCAAGTGTGTTAAAAAAAACCCCAAAACCCCCCAAAAACTCTCTCCAAAACTGTTAAATTGGACTTTGCCCTTTACTGGAAATATTAGGGAATCCAACCCAACTAAATGAATGTGGTTCTGTCATCCTACTTCCATCTGTCAAGGCTTCTCACTGGCATAGTTTTAGATGGAATTTTATCATGCATCAGCCTTCAACTTATTTTTTTAAGATGAAATATTTTAAAAATGCATTGAAGACTTCAATGCTAGAAATGTTTTGGTTTCTATTTAAATATTCTGAACATCTCTGTTAAAGGCAGATACAAACTGTACTAAATGTTCTTTATTACTCATACATACGCTGTCCCTGTGAAAAACATCATACATCAGAGGCAGCAGTGATTCTTCAGATTTGCCCAGTGACAAGGCACCATAAAGCTATTCTTTACTAAAAATGTCAATGTCAACTTTATTTGCCAAAGCATGTTTTCTTCTCTCAAGCTGCCAGTTGTTGTTTCAAAATAAATGGAATCTAAAAATCTCATTATTTTTATTGTTTAAAGCCAGCATTGGGTGCAGCTCTGGGGGTCAGGAGGTAACAATACTAATTTACCCTGGTGCTGCTGCACTTAGAATATTTAATCTCTTAGGACTTTGACATGATGGCTGGCTGTGTTTCTTAATTTTGTTGTGAAGATGTTGCTGGAGGGCCAGGCAGCTCTTAATAATGTGCATCAAGACAGAGACGAGTCAGTAATGAATATTGTATGAGGTTCTTTTCCTACCAGAGGATCAGCCTGGACAAATACCTGCACAAGCCCACAAGCCTGTTCCTCCTGGCAGAACAGGGACTGCTACAGTGATGGCTAAAAATTTATGTGCCCTACTGGATTCAGTGCAATTCCAGTAGCAAAATATTTTTAACTTTTCTAAGTCAGGGATAATGTTTAGCTTTTTCATCAGCTTTCAGCTGGATTGGAGAGGGAGCTCCTTCCTTCCTTCCTTCCTTCCTTCCTTCCTTCCTTCCTTCCTTCCTTCCTTCCTTCCTTCCTTCCTTCCTTCCTTCCTTCCTTCCTTCCTTCCTTCCTTCCTTCCTTCCTTCCTTCCTTCCTTCCTTCCTTCCTTCCTTCCTTCCTTCCTTCCTTCCTTCCTTCCTTCCTTCCTTCCTTCCTTCCTTCCTTCCTTCCTTCCTTCCTTCCTTCCTCCCTTCCTTCCTCCCTTCCTCCCTTCCTCCCTTCCTCCCTTCCTCCCTTCCTCCCTTCCTCCCTTCCTTCCTCCCTCCCTCCCTCCCTCCCTCCCTCCCTCCCAGAACAGGCTTCTCCCCAAAGGCAGCACTGCTGTATTAGAAACATGCTGGAATAGGAAACTTGATCAGGACAGGTTTCCTAAAATAATATCTGATCAAAGGCTAATGAAAGAGCTGACAGGAAATTGTGCTACCATAAGGTTGGCTGTTTAAGAGTAGAAGTGGAAATGAGACAAATGGATTCCAAGAAGGAGCTGAGGATTGTAATCCACACATGTCACAGACAGAGTTGAAAATTAATATTCTCTTGGAATTAGGAGCATCATTCATTAACCCTTTTTTGAAAAAAAAAAAAAGCCCTATCAAAAAGCAGTCTCTGTTTTAAAGTCTGTGCAGTGCCTGAGAGCAGCAGAAGGAACATGCAGAACCAGAAGATAATGTTGGACAGTGTGAAAAGTAGAAGTCTCAGCATGCTAACAGCTTAGCCATTGTTTAGGGCTTTGTAAGTTTTCTGGCATCAGGAATAAGTAAAGATGGATTTCAAGGAGTATAATGAGGTAATTTCTATATCTGTAATAGCTGGATATTAAATTACATTTATATATCTCTTGCACATTTATTTTCTTTATTGCAATTCTCATAAACATAGAAGCCGTCCTTGAAAGCTTCCCTGATTTATTTCCAGTGTGAGTCTCTATCTTATCACAGCAACTCTGAAATTCCTTGCAGTAAGTTATGGGATGATCAAAACCATCAGTCTGCAGCTTGGAATCCCAGTGCAGCAGCTGCCAGGCAGGTCCCAGCCACCTTCCCTGTTCTGAGGGCTGAGCCTCCCTGCCATCTGGGGGAGACAAGGTCCTCAAAGATGCTTTTTCTCTTGTTGCATGGTAAATCTAAGTCCCTACAAGAAATTTTTGATGATGGTGAATGGTGATAATCCTCTCTTAGCAAACAAGCACCTATTCAGGAATTACAGTAGGAGATAATAATAGGAAATGGATGGAGGACTATGCAGTTGGATTTTAAAAAGGCAGCTCTGCTCAATTCTTATTAAAATGGGTGAGAGCTCTAATGTTTATTAATTAGGGCTTTGTAAAATGTTAGTATGTGGGTTGAATATTTTAGTCTTGGCATTATTTATAATCTGGTTTCACAATGACAGGTTTATTGTGGGTTTTAATGCACGTTTGGATAATTGTTGAGTTTTATCCGCACGCTTTTACTACAGAGTGGTCATCAGCACAATCTCCCAGGCTTGAAAGCAGCAGATCTGCTGGCAATTGTGCTGTCTATTATAAATTCACTCTGCAGGGTCAACCTGTAGCTTTAATGCTACAGGAAGAATATAAAAGAAGTGCATGTTTGTGTCACAGCCACAGGTGGTAGCACACAGCATGAACTGTGCATTAGAAGAACTGTCCCATGTGCAAGAGGGAATTGCTGCAGTTTTAGAGGAAGCATCCCAAATTCCATTTATGAAACTTCTGTGTAATCTTATTAAGGGACTAATACGGCCAAAATTAAAAGGCTACACATATATTACATATATATATATATATAATTTCTGAAATGTGTGTTCAGATTTTAAGGCAACTCAGTATCTGAGGGGCTGCAGTGCCTCTTTGCAACAGGGTGAGGGCCTCAGCTCTGTGTGTCTGAGTGTTCAACAGATCTGAGACTCTGCTGGCTGCTTTTGCTTTTTGTTTTCTTCTAAACAAGTAGAAAAGTAGAAAATTAAGTAGAAAAATATCAAGCTGTGTTAAAAATCTAAGCAAGGTCCTAGCAAATGCACTTGGGTTTTCACTGGGAAAGTGGTGGGTGATGTCTGTGTGTGAGTAACTACAGCTGGAATCTGCAGTGGAGATCATCACTGGCATAATATTTTGTCTGTGGTGTCTTTTTCTTTCTTTAAAGCCTAGTGTTCAAATACTTGAAACATCAAAGTCTTCCCTTCTACACATTATTCATTCCTGCAAATGTCTCATATCATGCAGTAGGATGATCAGAAAGGTATGTCTCTTTAGAAATGGTAAATCAATCTTGTCCTTTTGGAAAAGTGGTTGGGAATGATTTTATGGTTATTAACTTGAATTCAATACTTTTTTTCAGCCTAGGCTTTTTAAAATTCAAAAAACTTTCAAGCAACTTTTTAATCAGCCTCTTCTTGCCTTTTCTCAAAAGTAAAATCTTACTTTTTTGTTTCTTTAGCTAGTTCCTTTATCTTATTTAAAATGAAACTCAACATAAAACACCTCATAGAACATTGAAACCCACTGGTTATCTGAGCATGTACCCACCACACCTGGGACTGAAGGCATGGTGCCTCCAAGGGTTCTGCTGTAGGGATGGCACTTCCACATGTCTCTTTTAAAATTTTTTTCTGAGCCCTTTTTGGGAAAAGTCAACATGAGAACTGTCCAGATGATGGTAGGTATGTTGATCATACTCAGTTGTTGTACAATCCACAGATTTCAGTAGCTGGCTAAAAAAAATTGTGTGTTGGTTGAGGTTTGTAGCTCCAAATGCACTGGGTTCACATCGACTTAGAGTCTGCTGCCTTGAGGAGCTGCAGGATAGGCTCTGTACATAATGGCTGTAAAAATGGTGTTAGTAAAGTTATTTTCAAAATATTTTTGTTCCCTGTTGTTTTAAGTGAAATTTTCTGTCTCATAGCTCAGTAGCTAAGTCAAACAGGATTTTAAATGCAGAAGCAGCTGAAGTTCTCCTCTGAACCAGCATCCTCATGCCAAGATGGAACATTCTGCAGTAACCACGAGTCGACAGAAGCAAATATAAATGTTGTAAGGCCAACGTTGCACAAGACCAAGCACAGCTTCAAGAAGAGCCTCAGACAACAGCAAGGTTTGGTTGTACATGTTGCTGTTACCATTACAGCCTCAGCTATTTGACAGCCCAGTAGCAGCTCAGAAGTGCCCCAAGGCAATGAACCTTTGCTGCTTTTGGGGAGATGCTTGTGGCAGATGGATATTTCAGAGTGCTGCCTGGAATTTCAGAGTCCTTACCTCTGGCCGTTTGACACCAGCTTCACCTGCAGCCAGGTGTCCTTCACCCAGGTGTTCCCTTTGGCTGAGCACAGGGATGGGTGATCACCTGCAGGCTGCCATTTGAATGCACGGGGGCTTGGTGTGCCTTTACAGCATCTTCCTGATCCATCTTCAATGATGAATGGAAACAGGAGCCCTATGGAGATGGACAGGAGTGAAAATCAGTGTGAGAGAGAGAGAAACTGGATTTGTGGTTTGGAATGGAATCCCAGCATAGCCTCTGGCTTGGTCCATTGATTGGGAACAGCTACCAATGCCTTCCCATGGTCTCCATTTGTAGGATGGATCAGCAATCAGAGCTGATTCCTTTGGCTGCAGCTAAAGCATTTTCACTGAAATCCAGCTGTTACATACAGTGATTTTGATAAAATTTTCTTTTGGCAACATAAGTCTTTTCTGTGGGAATTAAAATTGAAACTTGACCCTTTTGGGCAGGAAACAGTGGCTTCAGCTCAAGTGTTGTTCATGTGAAAATATTATAGTGCCTTTTTTTTTGGTTCCAAGGAAAAAATAAAATATATAATTTCATAATGAAATTTGTCCAGAAACACTTCTGCTGTCCTTCAGTCAGCTCTGGTGTGTCTTTTGCAACTTGCTTTGAGTTGTGTGAAGGAACAGCGAGCTACATGAGCTAGCTATTATTTGAGTGATATTGGGTGAGGTTTCAGCCTTGTGAACACAGTCTGTGGTGTGTACAGAAGAATATGAGAATATTTTAAGCTGACCATTTAAGAAATTTACTTAGGTCAAAAAGTGGTTTCCTTTAGCTAAGCCAGTCATGGATGAAATCATGTCTGTGAAAGCCAGTTTAAAACTGCAATGGTGCAAAAAATCCTCATCAAAACTTGGTAAATTCTCTGAGAATGTTGAAGGTGTTTTACAAGCCTTGGGACAAACTATAAACTCATGTCAGAATCCAATCTGAATTTTTGTGGCCAGCTTGTGAACTTGGAGTTTATAATGGAAATAGGGATGTAACAGATTCTTAACCATATCAAGACCAGCAGGTGTTGCTATAATATATTAAATGCTGTGGAGCCGTCAAATAAGCTGCACTTGAGCATTAGTTCAATATTTTCTTAAACCAAATTGTGATATGCTAGGAAAATGTAATGCTGTGAGTGATTTGCAATAAGAATACTACTGAAATAATCAAAGCACCGGAAAATTTCAGATGCTGAGCTGCTTCTGCTGAGTGACTAAGAGATATTTGCTGCAGCTTGAGTGAAAGATCTCATACTGCACCTAGGCATTATTTGTATTTAAGAATTCAGTAATGCAGGAAATAACTAAATCATGTACATATTTCCATACTTGGAAGAGATGACACTGCAGAAACTTTTGGTATCTTCTTCCAGGGATAAGATGAGATGATGGTGAAACTCCAGTTTAGGTCTTTTCTGCTCAACACAGATCTCACTGGTGATCCTCAGAAGACCAGGGGAGAAGAAAATTCCTCTAGGACAGAAACACATCTTCTCAAAGAAACTGCACCCTCAGGGGCCTTGCAGAAGGTGAGCAGCAGGAGGGTCAGAAGCAGGACCAGCAGTGGAGAATTTATCAGGGAACCCTGGGCAGGACTTGCCAAGTTTCAATGAACTTGGGGAGGTTGTAACCTTTGCTAGACTTTGAGCTGGCAGCTCCTGAAACCACGAAGGAAGGATGGAAGGAGAAAAATTCCCAGCACCAGGATACATCCTATGGTATGCAACCCTCTAAGTGAGATGGGTATATCTTTTTGTATAAAAGGAGCATCAGTGTGAACATGATGGAGAAGTTGTTGAAAAGGAGTATTTAATGTCCATAGGTATTGAGATTAATGATTTTGACCTGAGAGATTATCAATTTCGACTAGATATAAAGAATAAATATTTTCTGATGAGGTTGATAAAATGCTGTCATAAGTTGCCCAGAGAGGCGATGGATGCCCCATCCCTGGAAACATTAGAGGTCAGTTCAGACAGAGCAGCCTGATCTAGTTGAAGATGTCCCTGCTCATTGCAGAGGGCTTGGAGCAGATGGGCTTTTAAACATTTCTGCCAACCTAAACTATTTTATGAGCCCATTTTTCTATGGATGCTTGGCAAGAACTTCTCTTGCCTGTGGATGTGGTCCCAACCATGTCATTTCCATGCAGGATCCCAAACCATTGCCGTACTCGGGCTGCTGGGGAAACCCACGGAGCCGAGCGCGCTACCAGCTCTCCCTCTTGCCGGGGAGCGTGCGAACTTGCTTCACCTCATCTCCACCGCTGAGACGGGTGGGGCATCGCTCCCCTCCAAGGACACCTTCACCCTGGGCCGGTGCCCGCGGGCAGTGCGGGCTCTCCGGGGGGGCAGCGGCGGTAAGATGGCCCCTTGGGCGCGGCGGGGCCGCTGGGCAGGGCGCGGGGCGGGCGCGGCTCCGCCGTGTGCGGCTCCGCCGTGTGCATGCCGATGAGATCCCCCGAGCACGTCACCGCGCACCGGCGCTCTGCGTTTGGGGCGGCGGACAGCGAGCGAGGGCGGGCGGGCGGGAGCCGCCGGAGCAGCAGCAGCAGCAGCAGCAGGAGGAGGAGGAGGAGGAGGAGGAGGAAGAGGAGGAGGAGGCTCGGCGGAGCAGCAGAGCTCCATGCCGCCCTGCCCGCCGCGGCGCGGGCCCCGCGGGGCGACGGCGGGCGCGGGGCGGCGGTGCTGAAGGACAGCTCCGCTCTCCTCCGCTCCGCTCCCGCTCTCTGCTGGCTCCGCTGCCCTCGGCTCCGCTCCGCCCGGCTCCGCTCCGCGCCCCGGGCGCGCCCCTCGCCGGGTGGCCGCGGGGCCGCCGCTCGCCGCGCCTGGATGCGCCCCCCGCCACCGCGCCCGCGGCTCCCATGGCGGTGGCACGGAAAATCAAAACTTTGTTGACGGTGAACATCTTGGTCTTCGTGGGCATCATCCTCTTCTCCGTGTACTGCAGGATCCAGGACCGCTCCCAGGAGCTGGTGCAGATCGTCCGGAGCGCGGAGCGCCGGGCCAGGAGCCGCGGCGCCAAGGTGGGCAGCCTGGCCGACAGGGAGTCCATCCTGCAGCGCCTGGACCACCTGGAGGAAGTGGTCTACAACCAGCTCAATGGTACGAGGGGCGGAGAGGGGGTGTCCTGTGCCCCGGGAGGGTGCTGCAGGATGGGCAGGAGCCCCCGAAGTGTCCCCGTGCCGGGGAGGGGAGCCCGGGCACCGCTCGCTCCGACCCCAGCGCTGCAAACCGAGGGCAGGAGGTGATGCAGGGTTTGCTGGAGGGGTTTGTCGAGCCTCCCACCGCCACCCTGCCTCTCTGCCAACTCTTGGTCCAAAGTCAGGACTTCCTCAATAGATGCAAAGTTCAGGAGGCTGCAGTTCAGGGGTTTCGGGATCAGAGGAAGTCCCTACAAACTGTACCAGGTTTTACAGTTTGTCTGGATATATTAACTCTGCATAGGAAGTTGTTTGTATAGCAAATACAGTGTTAGATTATAGCTGGAAGTCATATACTTGGTTTTGGAACTACTTTAAAAACATTCTGCTGAGTTCTTACATTGTGCACTATTAATGGTCTGTTTAAACATAGCACCCATATGTTTCCTTAATGATTTTGCCATTTAAATTTGTTATTGTCATTGATGAGGAGGGGAAGCATCCACCAGTTCTTTTTATGACTTACCATTCTAATTCACCAGCCTTGAAAAATAGTGTTAGGTAAGCAAAGAACCCTTCCACAGTAGTTAAAACAGGCTAAGCATCGTTAGCCAGTTGTTATAGGACAGGTAACATTTCATATAGAAACTCATTCTTCAAAATGACTGCATTTGTATCTGCATAGATTCGTAAAGTTCTAAGTGTGAGACATCAGAGGAATAAGTACGTAATTAAATACAGCAGTGTTTTGGACAAGAAAAGGCTGGAGGAGTGAACTTTTGCATGAGATTGTAATATAAATGTAACATTTAGTGTTTCACAGCAAATAGAATTTTCAGTGTAAATGTGTTTAATATGTGCTTCTAGGCTGCTTGTGGAAATCCTACTTGTAACATTGATTTATGCAGGGCTACTGTAGCCTCAAAATGCAGACAAATAGGAGGGTAGCATAAAGTACATTTCCTATTACTACTTTGTGAATGAATGTATAAATCTAAGTAAGTTTGGCTGTTACAGCAATATGTAGTTTGTGCTAGCAAGTGTTAGGGACCAGGCATCCCCTCACGCTCTCCTCTGGATAAACAGGGCAGAAAGAGGGAGAGAGGTGTTAGTCCCAAACCCACACATTCAGGAATTAGAAGGAAAGTGTCAACAGCTGTGTTTTCTAACCATATTTTGGAATAGTTCTGAAGAATGTAGGATTTAAGAGGAAAATCGTTCTCATGAATTCCACCAAGCCACAAAGTTCCCAAACTAGATTAGATTGTTATGCAAGATATTTCCATCACAGCTCAATGAATGGGGTTTTCTCGCCCAAATAGATTTGTTCTTGGTGTTCTTCAGAGGGAAGACTTTGGGAAGGATTTCCCTGTGCTGTGTTCAGCTCAGCACAGCATCCCCTGGAGAATCAGCAGAGTCCTTACCGTGCTAGGCAGGCACCATTGCACGCAATGACTGGAAGTTCTCTGTGAAGCATGCCTCTCTTTGGGAGCTGTTTTCCTCATCTTTTTAAATTCAGTTTATTGGATATGAATCTTCATGGTGAAATGACTTGAACTTAGTTTTACGTTCTTCTTCAGGTCATATCAAACACCGCAGATGGTTTTCTTTCCCTGGAAGTTCTTATACAGGAAAATACAGAAAGTTTTTCAAGCTCAGCTGATCAAATTTCCTGTTAATTTCCCCTTAATTTTTCTCTGATTGTTGAGTTTCTTATTATTACACAGTGGTACGTTAACATAGATTAATTCTTTCATCATCATTCTGAAAAAAAGACTTTTTCCCCCCCATCATGCTTCAACAAAAAGTCCTAAGAAATTAGGAGGTGCTCCACTGAAATCATCAGAGTTGCATCTCTGCAAGTGAAATCAGGACCAAGGATCTGTATTTGGGTTTGGCTGGCTGCTGTTCTGTTTGTAATAGCATGAGTCATGATTTACGTCATTAATGGGCATCAGTGGGATGCAGGGGAGCCTGTGTGACAGGGCTGTGCTGTGTCACACACCAGGGCTGCTGTGACACCAACACTCTGTGCTCTGCAGCTTCACCTCAGTGTTGAGTCAGGATCCTCAGCCCTGCACATGATCACAAGGTCAGAGAGCTGCCTGAGGCTGTCTTGGATGTCACTTCTTCATAGGGTGGGTCCAAGTCTCTTCCATGTGGAGAGACAGATACAGGTAGACAGGTTTTATTCAGGAGGAATATGAGTTTATTGCATACCCAGAACCCCTCAAAGCTCCAGGAGGCTGAGTCCAGCTCAATGCTATCAATGCAGCAGGTCAGCCCAGCCCAGTACTTCAGTTTTCTGCTCTTGGTCCTTTCTCCTTGAGATCAGCAAATTTAGAGCTACCTATTAAGTATATTTTTGGTAATATCTCAGTGTTCTTTTATTTTCTTTTTCTCTTCTATTCAGATGAGACCTGAAGTCATAAAACTTACCTGGATTTTCTAGGGACTCTGTTGATGATCCAGAGCAATAAAAAGCCACTCTGTGAGAGACCAGCCTTGCAGCTGCACAGAATTTTGTTTCTGTCACACATATTTGTTTACATACAATCAAGGAAATGTTATTTAGGAGTGAGTACCTTCTGCAAGGAAAAGAAACACAGGCAGTAACATTACAAATGTATGAAGAGGCAACCCAAAGCTGATCACTTGAGAACTCATTAACTTTTCAGTCTGAATGAAATCAGTGAGTGCAGTGCCTGTGGAGGTGTGTGCAGAACTCAAGAGGACCATAGATGAAAGCCAGGAGAAAGCTGGTCCTTGCCATTATCTTTGGCAGAACAAGAGTTTTTAGAACAGGATGAATGAGAATTGCCATGATTCCCTGCAGAGTCATGCAGACATACACCCAAACAATAGTTTTCGTTTGGCTCGTGCTCTGGTTTTTTATCAACTTGGGAAAAATAGTATTTCTGAAAGCTTTCTTTTCCCTCAGCTGCTGCTGGGTTGGGTGGAAGCAAATGAATAGAACATGTAGAGGGAAAGGAAAGCAATGAAACGTGTCAGTGGAATTTTCTTGGTGAGACTTTGTATTACCTTCTGATGTTTGACCTTGGGTGCAATGTTTATTTTGAAAAAAAGAGTTATTATAGACCTAGTTTAGCAATCCATATAAATTCTTTTTTATTATTTTTGCTATGGTGTTGCTATTGATGGATATATTTTATTGTCATTCAGCACAGAACTCATACCAGCTAGACTTGGTAGCAATTCATTAAATGTCATAATGATAACACTTTGTATTTTCTTCCTATGCCTTTACTTTTTTCTAAAGGGGAAAAAATTAAAAATTATTGAACTGACTGATCTTTTTCCCCTAATCAGTTTTGTATCTAAGTCTGTTGCTAATGATTCACCATAAAGCATAAAGAATTTTTGATGCCCCAAGTAGAGCATAACCTTTCATGACAAAAGCAATTGAAGGTCAGACTACAATTTCAGTCTAATTGCCTTTTTCCCTTTTCACTGTCTCTTTCCAGTAATACACAACAATCAATACAGCATGTAATTAGATTTCATTCAATCTGCAAAGATTTAGAGAGCTTTCATCTTCTCATTATGTATTCTCACATCATGTCTTCCTACCCATGTCTTCTATACTGGACCCCTTTGACCTGTAATATTTTAGATGTGGAGGGATAAGCTGGGAGTATTCCCTTGAATTTGACAGGTTATCATTCGTTACACATCATAATTTGATTTTGGTCTCTTTGGGAAGATTAAATGCAATAGCAATTTCCAGTGTGATAAATGGGGTTTACATTACATATGCATTTCATGGAGGAGGCTGGGGGAAAAAATGGACAATTCACATAATTGCAGCACAGAGGCTTAAAATGATGGAAATAGCAGGTCCTGGGTGCAGAGTTCTGATTCCTGCTGACTGGGGCTCCTGATTTTTAGAGTGCACTGGAAGCCAAGTGATTGCATTTAAAATTCAGCCTGGCAATCTGCATAGGTAAAAGTTACAGTAGTATTTTAAAAAGGGCAGTTTATTCTTCATACACTCTGGACTGGCTGAAAATGGGCCCAAATTTCCATGTTAGAAAGTAAGGGTTGGGAACAGGCTGCAAGAGAGTCATGTAAATGTCCACATCACACGTCCACATTGTCACAAGAAGTTTTTACAGCTGGCAGCTCTCAGCTGAAGAACAGTCCCCTGGCAGAGGAGAGAGGTAAAGCCACACATGCACAGGTCACATTTAGTGTGACTGCAGCCTTGTACCAATGAAACTGCACTTTTTCATACCCAAACATTTTATAACCATTTCTATTTTATGTGATTATGGTCTGCTGCTAACATAAATCTGGCAAAATTAGCACCACAACATCTGCAGAAATACCAGCTCACATGTGGGCTCTGCTCTCAGCCGTGGGGTTTCCTTCTGGTGATGGGCTTTTCTTCATGTGGTCTCATTTTGAGGACATTTCTGAAAAAGTGCAAGATTGGTTATCATGCAGGCAGGAGGGAAAAATGCTGACTCTTTTTTTTTTATTTTAAGTTAGGCTACCATTTCTTGGTTTACTACACAGTGTTTTCTTTTCTGCTGGGTCATTTTCTCAAGCTTGGGTAAGTAACCATTGCTACAGGGCTGACCTAGTATTGCAAAGTGATGGTCAAGTCCAACAGACCAATTTCCCCATCACACTTGTTTTGGTTGTGTTAGTATTGATTTTTGCAGCTGAGGGAACTCACAATCAGTGCTTTCAGGAAGGTCAAGGTTTTATTCCCCAAAACAACAGAAGAAAAAAATAATGAGCCAATATTTGGATAGTCCCTATATAAATATAAGGTAAATTTGAAATAGAATTACTCTATTTAGGCACTTTAGGAAGAAAAGTTCTAAAAGTTTAGTTAAAAAAAGAGAGCAGCTCTCTTTTGTAGAACAGACAAAATTGCACTCAGGTCTGAAAAACATTGACAAATGCAAAAAAATATGTCTCCATTCCAGCAGCACATCAGTGATTTTAAAGTCTTTCCCTGTACTCTGTGTTTCATATAGTGGTAACTATTTTATGTAATGTTTCAGCTTTTTGCCTTTGTAGCTGGGAAGAAAGCTTATTTTGACAGGAAAAAAAAATTATGTGGTAATTTTATCATTGACTCATTTGTGTGGAACTTGAATCATTTTTACCATATGAGATTAAAAGCAGTGTTTACAGAGGCAGAAAGGAAACCTTTGCCTGATGTTGTTTTTGTTGCCTTTTCAGCTGTATTCTGGTTCAGTATCTTTCCATTTCTTTGTACATTTAGCTGGAATGGGAAAAGCAAATATGGGTCTGTCATCTTCCCAGAGAGGAGTGCACACCTACAGCCACTGCACAGGTTTAGAGGATTAGAAGACCTGGCTTTGACTTAATACTCTTGATGGAAAGAGGTGAAGCTGGTTTTTGAGTTTAGGGGTTTCATTGTTTGTTTGATCTTTTAGTTAATAAAGGCAGGTAGCACTTAAACCAGAAGCATCATTTTAGAATGAACTGAATGTGTGGCATTTATCCAAGGAAATACTAAGATTTATGAAAGGAAGGAAAAATAAATGAGTCACGTTTAACAAATCTGCCTTTTTTTTAATGCTTCTCTCTAACTTTACTAATGGGCACTCAGCTTCTCTTTCTTAGCATACTTGGCATACTTTTTTATTATTGTTGTTTGTGGGGTTTCTCTTGGTAGTCATTACCATAATTTAGTTTAAAACAACACACTGAAGGACAGAAAAAAGAAAAGTAGAAAATGAAAAAAGCTTGTGATGTTCTGGATAACAGGAAGGAAAAGAGCCAGTGACAGCAGAGCAGCTTCCAACCTTGTTGGAGTCCTATTGATCAAAACTGCCCTCTGAAATAAGACACCTCGAGTTCCTGAGAGTGAAAGCCAGAGAAACCCTCCCAGTGACCCAAAGTCATTTTCTCCTGAGAGCAGAGTGCTAAACCAGCCAAATGCTAATTGGATGTGTCTGCTCTTCCTAAAACTCATAGCTGTGGTGCCATGGAAATGCCTGTGAATATCTGAAAGCTTCACAAGTGGAGGCAAAACCCATTTCTAGGACATCAGGGCAGGTGCAAACATATTAAAAACAGTCTTTCTGCCCTAGAGTTTCTATCCTTTCAGTTGTTCTGGAATATCTAGGTTCTCCAGACAGTTTTGAAGACCAGACACAGCACAACTGGCACTTACTCCTTACTCAGCAAGTCCTGTAGAGATTAAAAGAGTGTAAGGCCATCTCCTGAGCCGAGATTTCTTGACTTACTCAACAGAAGGCAGCAATGATGCAGCTTGGTCTAGGGCCCTCTGATTTATCTGTGCTTACTTTGAGTTTAAACACACTGTAGTGCTGCTAGGGATAAAGGTGACAACCTTGGTTCTGTTGGTTATTTCTCAGTTTGATCTGTTGGGCTTTTAAATCCTTATTTCTTGAAGTGACATCACACCCATGATCTGGTGTAGGTCGAGATGAAGTGAGTTGTGAGCATTTTTATGTGTTCAAAGAAGTGATATTTTGGAGCTGAATTCTGCTCTCTTATCCCTCTGGTTTGATGTTCTCCTCCCACAGTGAGGGAAGGGGACTTTGCTTTCTGCAGTTCTTCACACTAAGTTTTTATTTCACTGGTTTAGCTCAGTTGGACTCCTTGCTGTGCATGGAAGGACAGTCCAGCAGCACCTTTTGTGGGCAATCCAGTGGAATGGGTGTTCCAGAGGAGCTCTCACACCAGTTCCCTGCCCCTCTCACTGCACTTGTCAGGCCATTTCATTTCTGAACAATTCTGTGTTTGTGTTTAATTTACTTGGATGACTTGTTCTGAGGGATCTTCACAAACCAAGGATGAGCCTGGGGCCATGAATTGTTTTGTATCCCTGTTGAGGGCAGTCCTTAGTGGAACAATGCAGCAGAAATGGGCTGGTCTTGAGAATCCCTGACAAATGGTAAAAGACCTAATATTTTTGTTGTTTTGTTTGGGTTTTTTTCTTCAAATGTGTCCTTGATTACTGGCTCTGAAGGAGAGTCTGAGGGCAGCAGCAGGGTAGAGAGCTGAGGAGACAATAGAGTGATTCTGCTTTGTCATCATGTGCACTGTGGACACAGAGTTCTCTTGGGGGCTGAAGAGTTGTTGAAGTAAATGAGCAAAACGTTTTTGGAGAAGGTGAGAATATAGATTTCTGAATATCTTAAGCCTTGTATCACCTCCCATGGAGCCATTCTCTAGAAGCACTTTCACTTGCCACCGGTCTGATTTATGCTTTTAATACATGAGCTGTAATTTGCATGTCATCCTGGGAGAATGGGCAATGATGAAGAAAACTAAACCAAGGAAAAGGTTTTTAAAAGAGCTTCTGTTTTAGTAGCTTTCTGCTACTTAAAAATGGTTCTGTCAGGCAGAGATTATGGATGCCAAAATACTACAGGAGAGTGTTACCTGTTTCACAGCACATTGTTTGGAATGTCTGGAAACACATTTAAATAACCCAGATTTGGTGGACGAGGATACAAAGGAACGTGCTTGGCTTCTGGGATTCTTTATTGTGGTTTTGCTTCAGTCTCAGCCTCCTGGGCTGCAGGTTAGAGCCACAAGCCCAAGGGGCTGCTGCAGCACCAGGGTCTCTGTCCCTTGGGCTGAGCAGCCCCTGTAAAATGGCACAGCCCTGGCACAAGCCCTGCTCTCCCCCAGCAGGCTCCTGACACAGAGCAAAGCCAGGACAGCTCTGTGCAAAGAAGCTGTGTTAGCTGTGGCTCACAGGACTGGCAGCACAGAGCTGGCTGCTCTCTGGGGCTCCCAGTGTGTTGCTGGATTTTGTTCCTGGGGAGCTGCTGAAATTGCCATGTCTGTGCTTGAGTCAGCAGCTGTGCTCAGCTGGGAATCCAAGCCAGGTGCAGAAGTGGCACTGCTTTCTAAGCAGGGTGCAGATGCTGCCAGCCCTGCTGTGCTGTGGCAGTGTGGGGGGTGACAGACACTGCTGCCTGCACGGGCTGACTGCCTCAAGAAGGTTTTTATCACTGCAGCAATGATTCAAATTCTCCTCAGCTCACCCGTGCACTTAGTCCTTAGTAGAAATCAGTTGCCTAAATTAATCTTTGCTATTGATCCAGAGGCATCAGCACAGGCAGTAGTTATCAGTACAGTAACTCCTGTAGTAAATTTGGCCAAGTGAAGGCATTTTTGCCACAGGATGAGGAGTAGCTTTGGTAGTTATGATGATGTGTGTGTAGTACAAAGGATTAAACCTTGCTGTGTCCCTGTACTGCTTCAGAATGGTTGAGAGCAGGGCCCTTCCTCTTTGGAGCTTGTGGAAGGATTCTCCTTTCTAGTAGAGATCTGGTGAACTTTGTATTTTTTTTTTGCCTTTGACTCCTAATCCTGGGGTCTCTTACTGCTTCTGTGTTTGTGCTGTTTGGCTCCAGTTTGCATTTGCAAAAAGAAGTTCTCAGACCAGGTCAGATTAGCACTTCATGGTGGCTGTACTGTCCATGGTACTGCAGGACCATTTGCAAAGGAAAAGGAGGTTTGTTGCACAGGATTTTGTTTCTCTTGGAAGATATCCATGAAGACAGCTGGAAAGCCCTTTCCTGCAATACTGGGGAAGTTTGCTGCCTCTTCTTCTTATTTTTTTCCCTCTAGCATTTTTGGTGGGGTGGTAGGGTTAATTGGTTGTTTTTCATTTGGATTTTTTCTGCTGGTTTTGTATTTTATTTGGCAATGGGGCCTTACTGCCCTTTTAGAAATTGAGTTTATTTTTTTATACAGTTCTCATATGCCTCTAGGATGAACAGCTTTTGTAAATAAAAATGTGTTTTTTGTTATATTAACTCATTTTCAAGCAAGCCTTGTGTTGTAGCAAAGATTGGTGGTATTCTTTCCTGTGCACGCTGAACTGAAGGCAGTGATAAGACTAAAAATATCCCCAATTGAAATAGCACTGTATAACCCAAAGGTTAGTTTTCCTCAGGATGAAAATTTGCAGTTGCTCTATGGGTTCCTTGTAAGACAGATTTCTGGTCATGCAGCCATGAGTAAAATGAGGCTGCTGATAGCTGCAAAGTTCTGTGTCTGCCAAACTCAGCCCCACTGGTGGCTGCCAGGAGCAGAATTCAGCTGGTGGCCAATGCTGACACCCATTGCTCTGCTGCGAGCTGGGGGTGAGTGCTGGCTGTGGTACCAGAGCAGGGAGCAGGCACTGTTCACACCTCCAACAGGAAAAACAGATTTTCCAGCACAGAGCTGTTAATGCTAAAACTTGCTGATGGATTGCAGGTGGCTCCATGTAACAGATGGGAGTGGGGCATGAGGGGAGAGTGAGCTGAGCATCTTGGAGATAATACACAGCCTAATGCTGAGCTGCCCAGCTGCTGAAAGAGTTTATTTCAATTTTCACAAGCAGTGAGTGGGTTTGGTGTGGAAAAATGGGTGGTTGGGTGGCTTAGGTGTGAGCCTGTGCTAGCCTTGGGTTTGGAAACCACTTTTTTTTTTTTTTTTTTTTTTTTGTAGTTCTGTTATGAAATTTGTGTGTTGTCTGGAGAGTCCCCAGGACCCAGATCTGTGGATTTAGGCTGCTGACTTTCCAAAACCATCACAGGGATGTGGGCAGCCAAATTCTCCACTGGAGCCACCTTTCTTCCAGGTGGCCAGTCATTTCTACCACTCTTTAATGAACTTTTGTATCTGCCAGAAGCTGCAACTTTCTCAGCAGCTAAAAAATGTCTTTTATTTATTCATTGCTAGTATCACAAGGAGCGGTGGAAATATTTGCAGGTATTAATTATAAATTTCATATGTTTCTTCAGTTTAACATTTGGCAAACTCACTCAACACATCCTTCGTGGGGTGCTCCTTTAAAAGGCACAGACATGACCATGTCAGCACCTGTACTGAACATTTCAACCTCAGCTATTCCTGCTCTGAATACACAAACCCAATAATCTTTGATTTTAGACCTGTGCCAGCATGATGCTCCTCCTGAAATAGATCCATCTGGCTCGATGCATTTCCATTCAACAGAAAATTAATTCTGGAAGGGAAGTGCCTTTTATAATGCCTGTATCCAGTGGGGTTGTATGCAAAACCTTCTGTTCCCTGAAAGAGGCAGCTTGGTATGGGTCCCATATTCACAGCTACATTCCCATTCCAGGCCCACATAACTCACAGCCAGGCTGCAGAGAGCCCTCTCAGATGAGATCATGGAACGAAGAATCTCTTCTGTGATTCATTCTGAACCTGATCTGCCTAATAACTGGATCCTTTGTCTCCCTCTTTCTGTCACACATTAAAAAGTTCACAAAGTGAGAATTTCCAGTCTTCTTTGCACAATGAGAAGAGTGAACAAAAGATGGGCATAAATGGAGGAGAAATATTTAAGAGGGAACAAAGACATGGCCCTACCTTTGAAGCTGGGATGGAGCAGCCCAGCGTGCCCAGGGACACGGGCTGAGTGATGCAGCCCTCAGAGAAGGAGATGAGCACTGCAGAAGGATTTTTGCATGTGCTACAGGACTTGTTTAGGCATCTCTGAGCCTTTAATCAGCCTGACAAGAAGCTGGAGCACAAATAGAGTCAAAGAGACACAGTGGAGCCTATGGAAGAATGAGGCCAGTGTGAAATTTGCCATATTATAGATGATGGAAGTGCTCATGGGATGAGTGAAGTGGGGTCAGGGTCTGTGCCCAGCTCATGGCAGAACTGTTCTGGCCCTGAGGAGAGGTGGAGCTCCCCATGGCAGCACCAATGATATTGTGATATTGTGATATCGTGATATAGTGATATTGTTAATCAATGCTGTATATAACAGGTCACTCTGGGACAGCCATACCACAGTTTGGCAGTGCATCTTAACTTGGAATGTTGATAGTTAGTGTGGACCAGTTTCATGAGAGAAAAGCTCTTGTGTGGGTTCCTTATGGCACTGAGTAGCAAAGTCAGAACCAGGCCCAGAGGACAGGACAGCTCATGCAGGATCAGCACCAATTAGAGATGACTAGGCTGAGACACACCATATTGTCATAAAGCAAAATGATATTTCAGGATGGAAATTCATTTTAGAAGCAGAAATCAGTGTATGATCTTCTGTTTTTGTCCCTGAGCTGGAAGAAGATGCCTCTAATCTGTTTGATATTGCATGCCTGTGGCTCCTCAGTGCCTCAGCATATGGTTGTGAAACTAGAGGTTGATTATTTTCAAAAGTATTTTGACAGATACTGAACTGACAGATTCCCTGTTAAAAAGAGAGAGAGAGGTTTTGTTTGCTCCTCTGCTCATGAGGCTTTGTGCGTTTTAGGATGATACCTTGCTTTATATTCCTTTCAAAGGTGGGGAGGGAAAAGCACTCCTAGCATAAGAAATCAGAAGGAACACATTTTTTATTAATTCCAGGGGATAAACAGGCAGAGCTGCATGGAGTGGTGTGCCCTGCTGTCAGGGTGCCTCACCTCTGAGCCTGTGTTCTGTCTTTCCAAGGGTAGCAGTGCTAATCTAGCAAGTCAGGCATTTCCATGTGAATTTTCTGTAATAAGGAAAAGTAGTTTAAATGGGATCACATACATACCTCATTATTTCATTAGGAATCCCCTAATCTGTGACCAGAAAACACACTCTTTTATCACTTACCCTGGTTCTCATCATTGCCAGTAATCCCTGACAAGAAGCAGAGTGTGTGACCTCACAGGAACTGGGGACAGAAGGGGTCAAGAAAATATTTTAAGCTGCTGAAATACAAGTCCCAGACCCAGGAGACCTGGCCTTCATTTCCAGGGGGGCTGTGCTGTGCTCCTTATCTGTGGTGACAGCTCATCTCTCTGCTCCCCTGATCCCTTCCCCTTATCTCTGTCCTCAGGTTACCTTTGTGATATTGTTAATCAGCCAGGCTCCCAACAGACCTGGACACCCAGTAATGAACACATTCAATCCTAAAAATATGTGTTCAGTTCCTTGAGCAGCTAAACCAAGAAAACTCAGTTTCTTGTGAGTTGGCAACCCACAAGTGAATTCTTGGGTGGTCTCTAAGAGCTCCAACAGGTCTCTTGTGTTTGATCTTTCACCAAACCTCTTCTCTCAGTAGGAACATTTTAATGGCACTTTATTCCCAGATGTCAGCTTCTGTGACACTCACAGAAATGCAATTTTTGGAGACCTCTGACTGTCTGCCAAGCTTTGGCTGAAGTTAGAAGTAGTCCTCAAAATCTAACGAGCAGAGTGAAGGGAGAGTGTGGAGAGGCAAGCAGACTGATAGACAAATGGAGACAGCATGATCCCACAAAATGGTTTTTCTTAGCAAACCAGGCTAAAAATCACATTGGTAACAAATGGGATTTTTACTTATTTAAACACAATCATGAAAATTAAGTTCTGAGCTTTTAAAGGAATATCCACATGGAACTTTTGCTTGCTCTGTTAATTGGCAATATGTTAGCACAAGCATTTTTCTCTACTTTCCTGCTTATTTCAGTTAATAACTCCAGCAGCATGACATTTCCCTGACACTACACCAGTGCTGCAGGAGAGCCTGCCTTATTTTCAGCCTGCTGAAATGGCAGACTCAGGTCCCAGTAGCCTGTCTCAGTGCCTTTCAGTAGAGTGAATAATTAAATCATGAGCAAGCAATGCCAGTGCTCTGTGCTCAGCAGTGTGACGCGCGTCCTGCTGCTCATCCCATCCCATCCCATCCCATCCCAGGGCTCAGCCCTGCCTTTCCCTGGCCCCACTTGGTGCTGGGAAGCTCTTGCTGCTTAGGAGAAGTGTGGGTGTGACCTGAAGTTTAAGCATGACTGGAGAGTTGCATCTGCTTTGTGTCCTTGAGGAGTGATGAGCCCAAGCTGTAAACTCAGAACTCAGGTTTCTGAAATTCAAATTTTGATTCATACCAGTCTCTCCACTGAAGGATGATCTTCTGCTGTATAAAGGCACCTTCTATCACTGTCCTCATTTCTCTTTTTACTGTGTAATTTAACACCTCATAATGTAGTCGTAAGTACAAACTGGAGACACATCAGGGGACAGGGACACTCATTCTTTCATGGAATTTTGGCATAAAGGAGAGGAAAGCTTGAAGAAAAATTGAGTCTCTGAAAACTTGAGTTGCTTTTTACATTGCCTTGGTGAAACCCAGATAAGCACTGTTGCAGTCAGTGTATTAGAAAGGTAAATTGAAGAAGGTTGAGCCACATCTTCAAAAATTTGGCCACTGTCTTTATATATGATCTGAATTCTATATATGTGTGGTAATTTAAGCGTGCTCTGTAGGTTGATCAAAGCAGCACATTGTTACCAAATGCATCCTGTCTCCTCCAAGGCAAGCCCAGGGCTCCTGCTGTGGGTTTGTCAGGGCCCAAATCAGCCCTAGGTCACAGTCAATTCCTACAAATACCCACATGCAATGAAGCCAATCTTGTTAATAATGAATCAGTTATTATAGGAGAGCTGGTTTTTACAGTGCCTGTAATAGTAGATTGTAGCTTTCCCGCTCCTGGAAGTCTGAGTCAATTTATCTTTATATCAACAATAAAGCAGAAAGGGCAGAAATCAAAGTAAGCAATGTTTTTATTACCGCTTTTAAATAAAACATTGTGCCAATATTTTCCCCCTAACATTACATCTTTATTTTCTTAAATTTATTGGCAATTGCTATTATCTTCATTTCTACTTTCTTTTGCAAAGCTATCTCATCCTTTGATTTGCTTCCCCCAGAGAATGTGGTACCTAATTCTTTTTATTTGTCCTTGATAAATCCCTGATTAATTGTATGTTATAAGCTATCCATGCAACATCGTGTCTTTCATTTCTAAATAGGCTTTCTTTTATGAATATAAAGAGCTAAAGCTTTTCTTTCCAGAGCCAAACCCAAATCCAGACTCAACATTTCCTTTAACAATACCAAGGCACTTCAAAACCAAGTAAGATTCTCAGCACTGTGGAATCTCCTTCTCTTCCCCCTTTGTGAGCAGGAGAGACTCAGACCTTTAGCTGGGCACATCCTCTGGTAGATAGATTTGTTATAAATGTGGCTATCACTTCATCTCATCAAATAGAAGGACTCTGCAGAATAACTTACTTCATCCATTTTAGCTTCAAATATGCCATAATTTGTTAATTTGTAAGCATTTTTGTTTAGGTGCTGGATTCAGGACTTTTTGCTGTTTAAAATGTGTCCAGTGTTTGTTTTTGAGCTGACTTGTCCTGCTGGCAGAAAATTAAATCATACACACATTAAGAGGTTGATGGAAGGAGGCATTGCAGCCTGGCATTGACAAGCAAGGCACAGCTGTGGTGTATGTTGACATGAGATATGAAAATAAAGTGAAGGCAGGAAAGAGGAGGAAAAGTAAAGATGTGAGTTCTGTCTCAACCAAATTCCCAAGCTAAGCTCCCTGAGAGGTGTCAAAGATGTGCCTGAGAAAGAAGAATACAAAGACAGGTCAAGAAAAATACACAGATCTACAGATCTAAAATAGACAGTCTGTCAGGAAAACGAGTATGTTTTGAAACCAATGTGCAATGATGCAAAAAAAAAAGAAAGAAAAAAAAAGTATGTCACCCTTACAGAGCTTTTAAGGCAATACCACACTGAAAGGAAAGGGGAGGAATCAAGGCTCTCTCTGGCTCCTGTGAAAACCAATATTCAAATTAACTGTTTTCCAAGAGATTGGGTGCAAGTATTTGAGATGTCTCATCCTCAATAGCAGATGATGTCTTCTCCCATCTATTCCCAAGGAGAAATGTCCAATGATGAGATGGAGAGGCAGCAGACAGAGAACCAGCCCTGCTCTGACATCCTCAGATCATTTCATTCTCTGATGCCAATAGGAGGAGCAGGCAGTGGCTCTTGGAGCACAGAAGGAGAGCAGTGGCTGTAGCCAGCAGGTCTGTAGTTGTTACCATTGGCTCTTTGTTGTGGTTGCATTGCCAGGGGTGAACTCAGTGGCTAATTTCACAAGAGTGGAAAATCGAGATCCACTTTCAAGCACGGCGTGACTCTGAGTTCCAGCAGCTCCCACGTCTGGGTTTAATGCTGCCATCCTCTGCTGTGCAAAATGAGCTGAACAACCAGGAGCTTTTCAGCCATACAAACAGCAAAGTGTTCTATACGACTTTGTTGTTGGGAAAGCTATCTGTGTGATTATGTTAGTTTAATTTAATAGCAGGCTGTTTAGGTAAATGAGCAGGGAGGCATATGAGTGTCTGCAAATAATGTGGAGCATGATTGCAAAATGCTGCTGCAGGAGATGGGCTTGTCTGGCCCTTGTCAGGGCTCTCCAAACACCCTTGAGCAGGAGAGAAGAATCTTCCTTAACCTTGGACAAAACCCCTCTGAGACAGAGACCCGAGGGTGAACCCTGGGCTGAAAGGCAGTAATTTGGCAGGTTGGGCAATGTCAGATGTGGTAGAGCCTTTGATGAGTTTGGTCTCTATTATCAGCACAATGGAGTCTAGAACATTATGGACCTGCATAGGACCTGAAATTAGATAGATTTTTTTTTTTCTTTTTGTGCCTGAGGTTTAAAGATAATATATTTTTTTCCTTTTGGAACCTACACCTGTGGGATTGACTGTTGTAGTGGAGCTGGTCTGAGAATAGAGCAGTCAGGGACTTCTCATTTAGAATTGCATCAGTAGTCAAAGGGGTATTTTTAGTGATTAGAGGTGTGCAGTCAGCTCTGTAGGGTCAAGGAAATGTCATTGCATCCAACAGCAGCTTTCCAGCTGTGGCTCCATCCTGTCAGACCTTGGGTCACACCTCCCTTCCCACCACGGTCCACTGCTTCCCTTCCCTACCTTTGATTAACACAAGCAAACTCCTCGCTTTTCAAAAGATATTTTCCTCATTTATAAAATTAAAACCCTTTAACTTGGCTGAACCAGCTTGTTCCTGAATCTAATTAAACAGCCCCAAAGTTTTAGCTCTTGCACCGTGGAGCTTTTCAAGGAGAAGCCTCTCTCCCTTCCTCCAGAATGGCTCTGTTATTGTTTTAATGATCACTTCACCCAGGAGTTTTCACCTCTGTTTCCCTGGAAAAATTAAAGAAAATCTAATATATTGATACAGATGATCCATTTCATGTGAGTCGGTGACACTCTGACCGTGACAGTACCAGAGAATTCATTGCTGCAGGAGCCCATTGAATCTAATATTAGTGGCTGGGCTTTTAAAGGACACTGGGTAGTTTTATGCCCTGTTTCTACCTGTCTGAGTTAAGATAATGAGGGTAATCTAATATTATGCTTCAGGGCTTTAGTTACCTGCCCATGGGGTTCAGAGGGAGCTCTGCTTCCAGGGACTGAGCAGAGTTTAATTGGCCAAGTGCTTTATCGTTTGTGTTTCATTTCCTCTGAAGCCTCAGGTATTGGCCACTGCCAGAGGACAGGTGCCAAACTGATGACACTCAGATTTTGTCTCCTTTTAATATCAGTGGGCTGCCAGGCAGATACACCAACATTTCAGCTCCTCCCCCTCAACTCCAGATTTATGCCATCACCAGAGGAGTTTTCTGGCTTTCCTCCAAAGCCCTGAAGAGAAAAATACATTTTATGTTTCACCAGCAAAAACCACGAGTCATCTGGGATTTAAAAACTTCTAGAAGAATCGTGGCATCTGTTATTTATTTAAAGATAACAAAGTGATCTTTCTCTGTGAATGAACTTTTTGATCATTGAAAGGAAAATTTTAAAAAAAAATCAGAGTCACACACATATAATTTAAAATGATGCATCTGGAGTAGGGGCTTTTTATTTTGTCTCTCAAAATATATCCTTATATAGCTGTTCCTTGCTTAAGGAGGAAATCTATTTTTGTTTAAATCAAGTTTCTGCCAAAACTGGTGCCTCTGTTATTATCTGTAAATTTGGGATCAGTGTCCTACCTCACAAATGAGCTTTTATCTTCATCTCCAGTGGACTGTACAGCTGCTATTTCTTGGTCCTTCCAGTCCTCAATCTGTTTATCTCCTCCTGAATTATCTGTTGTAATTAGAATACATTTTCTCATCTCAAGGGGTAACCAGCTCCAAATGAGTGTTCTATAAAAGCAATTACTTTTGATATTAGATATCTGTACATAAAAACACAGTATTTCTTCCAATTAAAAAGCACTAATGAATTTTGTGTCTAGAGAGGCAGTAGCCTACGCAGTGCTGCAGTTTCTGTGAAGCCAAGGAACAAAAGATGAGGCAACTGTAAGAGGGCAGTGGTGTGTGTGCTGCACCACTGAATAGCAGATTCAGAGAGAACATGGCACTGCAAGGACATCCTGTTCCCTTTTGTCCCCAGCAGGCCTTTTGTCAACACTGATGAACCAGATCTCTCTCCATGTTGTGCCAAGATGACTAACACAGTTCCTGTCTTCTATACCTGGCCCTCAGTCTTTTCATTTCCTCAGATATTCCTCTCCTCTTCCTCAACGCACTAAGTCTTGCATTTGGCATGGGGCAGCTTTACTAGAGGTGGACTCCTTCCCTCTACAGACACAGAACTGCCACCTTTCATCATCTCAAAATTACCTGAATGACTAGGGAGCTTTATCACAAGCTATTCTACAAAAAGGATCATTTCAGAAACACTTTGACCTTGTTATATTGTCTTCATGTCTTCTTTCTTCATTATATTTCTTGTATCTGATTCTTGTCTTTGTTGATGGTGAGTGTTTTGGGGTGGGATCTGTCTTTTTGGGCTCATGTAGCATCTGCTGCAGTGGTATCCTGAGTCTGGACTACATGCCATGGAAACTCTAAGGAAAAAATTGTTCTGGCCAAATCCTCTCCTGGTAGGAGTTACCATGTAGGATTTAAGGATTAAAGCATCAATATGGTGGGAGCAGAGTGTGTAGGATGGAATAAGGGTCAGCTTCCAGCCCAGCTGCTGAGGACAGCCCTGGGCACCTTCATGGAATTTTCCACAAAATGTATTTGGAGCATTTGACAGATATGCACATGTTGTGTCTCAGAGTGCTCTCTGCAACCTGGAAAAGTCCATGTTTTGAAGAAGCAACATATGGCAAAGCACACAAGGGGTTGGATATTAGTTCTCTTGCCAGATAATCCGCATAATTTCCCAGGCTCCTGGTTCTGCACTCCCTGCCTGACTGGCTGCTGGGGGTGGGAAAGGAGCAGCCCCCTTTCAGGCAGAGCTGCCAGATCACTTCATCCCTTCCCCATCATTCACCTGCTCACAGATGGATGACGTCTTACAGCATTGCCTCTCATCTGGGCACCAAGACTGAGAAATGCTGTCTCAGGCTTTGTACTGGGGTCTGGAGATGAGGTTAAGCTACAAAACCATCCACCTCCTGTTTCTGGAGACAAAAAGTTGCATATCAAGTGCTTCAGCTTTACAGGTTGCTGTATTTTTGTCCTTTTCAAGCCATCAGCTGCAGGATGCTGTTTGTCTTCTCCCTGATATATCTGCAGAGATACTTGGGGCTGATACCAGGCACCAGGGGACATAAACTTTTCAAGCAAGGATGCAGCAAACTTGAGTACAACTATAAAAAAAATAAGACTGTGTTCTGGTTTTCAGATAAATGGAAGTGCTGGAGTTGCTTAAATTAGATGGGGTTTTGTTTGTTGCTCTCCAATTTCCAAAAGTTGGAGCTTGTATCCCTGTGGGATGTGATTTGCTGAATGTTGCTGTATGTAAAATAAATCTCCTCCACATTCAGCATTCCTTTTAGCTCAGAAAGTGAGCACCTTTTGATATGGGCAAAATTCAGATCAGTTCTCTGGGCAGCAAATCTTACATATTATGTAGGCTTGCTTCAGGGTCATGGTGGGAGAAACTGGTTTGGGATATGGAAAGTTGGGATACGCAGAAATTAAAGGCCAGGCTCTGTTTAACATTTAGATTGAATCATGAGCTAGACACAAGCAACTCCCCATGCTGCTTGCTACTGTTTGCAAAGTTGGCTGAAACACTGTCAAATAGTGAAATAGTTCCAAATAAGATTTTTTTTTTCCCCTGCATATTGTTGATCCTCATGCTTGCAACAGAAAAATTATTTTAGTTTTTCAGGTTTAATATTGGTGCAGTCAACTGCCAATGCATTCACTGAATTGATGCCAGTGGGGCTGTGCTGGGTGTGTGTGAGAGAAAAGGGGCTACTTACACCAGAGAGCCTTTCTCTGGTTTGAGCATGTTCTTTTAGAAATCATCAGCTAATAGTTATTTTTAGGGATCACTAAAATGAAGTTATAAACAGCTGGTGAGCTGAGACCTTTAGCTTAGTGTTGAATGGCTCACCTGTGTTGTCCTTTTCCTCCTCCTCCTCCAACCAGCTGCTTTTCTTGTGCACCTGCTTCACTCTGACATGCAGCTCCTGAAGGAGGAAGATCAGTGCTTCCCTCCATGCCTCCAGATATGCCATTCACTGAGGCTGTAACCTTCAGCTGAAGTTTCCAGCTGCAACAGAACGAGATCACAAAATTAGCACAACACAGGAATTCGAGGTGGAAGCATTGAGACTGATTCAATAGTTGCAACTGCTTTAATGCCTCTAAACTGTTGGGTTTATGTAAAAATAGCTTAAAAAGACATTGTAAGCTGAGTCTTGTTTAAGCTGTCACTGAACCTATTCCAGAATCTCTGAACCGTTTTCTTTTCTTCGCAAAGCTGTAACTGGAAATGCTAAAAGTCAGCTTTGTCAAATCTATGTGGAGTTTCTATTGTCCCTAATTTTTTTGTTGTTTAAGTTAGGATCTAAATATTTTTATTGCTTTACATAGTATGCAGTCATATTTTCAAGTGAGAAATAATAATTGGAGAAGGAAGGAAACAACTGTTTTCTGATGAGTTTTGTGTTTCCTGTTTGAGTGTTTCAGGAGTCACAGGTAGAATTTCAGGTAGAATTACTGGGTGAATGTGTCAGGTTTTTTGACCTATGCCAGGTGTTTTATAAGGAAATGTTTTATCCCCTCCTTTTAAGGCGCTAGAAACTGAAATACTTTCTGCAGCTATTCAAATGTGCAGATGATGTAAGTGTAGATAAAGCCCAGAAGTCTGGCTTTGGAACCCTTCTCAAGCTGGGACTGAGACAGTCCAGCAAGGGCATTTTGGAGATTTTGTAGCAGTTCTCTCAGTGTTATGTCATTCTATTATTATTTTCAATCACTTATTTTTATTTTGAATTGTCAGAAGTTTAATTTTGTCTGAGAGCCTTGGCTGAACCTGATTTACAGCTGCCTATAATTGTGTTGCAAATAAGAAAAAAAATGATAGTAAAATAATCACAGCCATAATCTGATCTAGATTTTGCCATAGTTTCTCATATAAATCTCCTTAGTACTTTTCCCATTGTGACAGGGTTTATGATGAAAAATAGAAGATCTCTTTTCTTCCTAGAAAATGATGCCTCCTGTGGAGTAATTAATCTGGTTAAGGAACCAAGGCTGGCTTGTTCTGCTCTCCATTCTCCTAACAATTTCTGTCCTACACAGAAACCTCTGCAGTGAGAGCAATAAATTTGAAATGAATGACAGACACTAATTATTTGTGACCTCATTGTCATCTGCAGCATGGAACAGTCTATGACCATTCCCAGTGTATCAGCTGCAGATATTTTTAGTCTAGAAAATTTAAAGAAAAGACAGCTTGAAAAACAGCTGCTCACTGGGCATCCCCTTTGTGTACAGAGCTGGCCCCATGATCTCAATCCTTGGCTCTGGCTCTGGGCCTTGCCCTCGTTGGCTTCTGATGCTGTGGAAAAATGGGTGAGTTAGGGCTGCAGGTGAGTAACCCAAAGGTAAGAGAAGGAGCTGGAAGTCTGCAATGAGCTTCAAAACAAGAAGAAAAGAGAAAAGTGCTCTCAAATGAGGGCCTGGAGGATGTGCTGGGGGGTGTTCACCAGGCTCTGCTTCAGCCAGGCTGGGGGATGTTCATCCCATCACCTGTCCCCTGATCCTAATTCTTGATACCAACCTATTTTTGTGCAGTAACTGTGGATTTGGGGGTTAGCATGTCATCACTGTGACATAGAGAGTGATGGGAGGAAGCTCTCTGTTGAGGAGACAATTGCTGAAGCAACAGCAAATCAACTTTGAGATGGAAAATGCAATGCAGATATGTGAGGCATGGTCTGGCTAACCAACCATGCATTGAGGAACACTGCCTGTAATTGCTGCCTCTCACACACATGCACATAGATAAAATACAGTATATTCATTGTTCCTAAGAACTTCCAGAGGCACTGTGGTGCTCTTTTTGAAGAAGGCAGCAATGTGATATCATTTATTTAATTGCTGCTTTATTGTGGTCAATGTTACTGCATCACTGGGATAACTGTCAGTCAGGCTAAGCTACAATGTGGTAGCTGGAGCAAAAAGCTCACAGCAATATGCTCTGAGAGAAAGTCAGATAAATGATGGCTCCTTCCCCCAACAAGATCAGATCAGCAGCACAAAGAGCTAGAATATCAGATTTAGAAGAAGGTATATGAAATAATTGTCATCATGGATGGTTTGGCAGGCTGTCTAACCAATTCTCTCAGAAGTAAAATAGCCAAGTGCTTGATGTTTCCTGTGGGGTGGAAGTTTCCTTCTCACATTACTTGTGCCATGAAGACTCAAGTGTTTTGTTCCATAAACTGCAAGAGAATATAGTATGAAAAATAAAGTTTTCAACCACTGGAATTAGATTGTTGCTTCAAGTCAAATGAGCACACCACATCTTGGAGACCCTTTCATTAAAGCAGGTCAGTTGATTTTAATGAAGTCATCTTCAATTTGCTTTGATGTTATATCAGAACCTAGCCCAGATGATTCCAAATGTTCATCAAATTAATTTCCACATTATGGTCTTTCAAGGACATAGGCTTTGTCAAGTTTTCTGGGGTTTTGACTTTTAAAGTGTTTAATTTGGCTGTTTTTTTGGAGGGAACTGATGACTTTTTTCAGAAACTGAGCCTCTTTTATAGTTCATATATTGGGAATGTCAGGCAGAGCTTGCAGCATCACTGCTGGTGAAGTCTGTTAAGTCTAAGACTGTATCAAGCAGGAGGATTAGGCTGCTCTGTTTTTCCTTTTGAGTGGGGAGAGATGTGGAGTCTCAGACATGTAATTTCTGTAATTACTCAAGCAAGGAGTCATTGTCAGGCCAGGCATGCAGGGCCCTCTGTTCAAATTTTTCCAAAGGAAAGTCGAAGTGCCAAGTAGCCTCTCATTCTAAATTGGAACAAAAAGGACAAATGTTACCATTTTCTTCAAAATTAAGCTCCCTGAAATATTTTCAGAATATGGAATATGGATGGAAGTGCTTCACTTAATAAGCTAGAGGAATTTCTCTGGATTGAAATACAGACTACTCTTGAGTTTTAGCCACGTTTCAGTGCATGGTGGTGAAGAGCGTGAAGACATCAAAGACACAAACACAAGATCTGTCCTGACTCAACACCACTGATTGCAGTATTTATCTGTTTCTGTCAACAGTGTCTGAAATTCAGGAGCAGAATTCCTTTTATGATAATTTGTGAGTGTTTGTATTATTGCACTTGACCTCAGCACAGGATTTCGTCATAAGCACTGCAGGAGAAAATGCAAAATTTTACTCTTTCAGGTCAGTAATGAACCAGGCTGGTTCATTCACTGGGCTGTCCTGTCATTAAACAGTGATGGTGATGGAGCTGTAACAAGGAAAGACATTGTTTGCAGTGAGGTGAAAGAAAATTCCTTCTCAAAGGTCTGAACTGCCCTCCTTACTGGGACTTAGAGAAGCAGTCCCACGTTTGAACTGCCATGTGTGTTTGTTGCTACCAAATGCTGACAGTTTCTTTCTTTCTTTTTAATCATTTAGTTGAAATAATGGCATTTTCCTCTTGAAAAAGTCTTGATTTGAAAAATGTTGGGCAGGTCAAGCTCTAATTGCTTTACTTGGTGTCATAAATGATTTGGGGGAGAGTCACACATTCCTGTATTGTGTTCCCAGGGTTATTATAAATAATTTTATCACTTATAATGGCTTGTTGATAGTGAGCCTTTGGGAAAGGAGAGCTTTGACATTAAACACAAGATATTTGAGGAGCTTATTTATGAGGATTCAGCACCAAATTAAATGCCTGTTGCCATGGAAGAGGTTCCTGGTGATGTGATCATACAAGCATTTTTATGTTGGTTTAGTTTTGTTTTATTTTTATTTTTCAGTTGACCAGTGAACAAAACCTGTAAATGCATTGTTAATTGGCTGATTTCTCAGCACTTATTGAGTGTCCAAACTTTCTGCTGCTGTGAGCTCTACAGGGCTGAGTACCTTACATATTTCATTTGTCAGATGTGAAGTGCAGAGGAAATCTGGAGTGATTCCCAGGTGGAGTGTCAGCTCCATTAAAACATTTTAGCACATCTTTGTGGCAACAGGCTGGGCAGGGTGTGTATTTGAGTCCAAAGGACCCATCTGTTGACTCAGGCAATGAAATCAGATTTATCCTGTATTTCCTACCCAGCAGAAGCCAGTCCATAGCTGTGTCCCCAGCACAGGAACCAAACCTGGACCAGGGCTGCAGAGGTCCTGGAGTCACAGAGCAGGTACCAGAGCTGACAATAATGTGGAGTTAAACTGGCACACCCAAATGTGGTAGGAATTCAACATCTCTCCTTTAAAATGAGTGAAGCTTTAATGGGCTACACAGGGAAACCCTCCAGTTCTAGTGGGGAAAATTTTTTCTTAATTATCTTAACAATAATTAGCCATCTTGGAAAAAGAAGGAATCATGAAAGCTGCTAATTGATTCTTTATAGTTTGCTCATTATGCACAGATACTACAAGATGTGTTGATTTGGACTTTGGTTTGAGAAGCTGAGGATAATTTCCACAGAGCCACGAGGGTTTAAGAGCTGGAAGTTCAAATCTCATTTACCTGAAAACATTCTGTGTCACAGAAGAGGTTCTGTCTATACCCTTTATATTAATAATTTGATTTTTGTATCTGTTTCATTTAGGTCTGGCAAAGCCCATGGGATTAGTTGAAGGTCCAGGAGGCTTGGGCCAGGGGGGAATGGCTGCTACCCTGAGAGATGATAGCCATGAATCAGAGACTAAGTATGAAGAATATGGTTACAATGCCCAGCTCAGTGACAGGATATCACTGGACAGGTCCATCCCTGACTACAGACCTAAAAAGTAAGTTGAATTCTGCATTATTATTTGGAGTAAGGGATTGATTGTTGTTCTGCTGACCCATGGTGCCATTCTTCTCTTCACATCCCTTCCTGGCTGGAATATGACAGCAGTTACTTGTACAGATACCCCTGAGCTGAGTGGAAATGAAATAGACCAACTGCCATCTCAAGCATGAAGTGCCAAATTAAATGCATAGCTAATTCTGTCAGTAGTACATTAATATGCATGTTCAATGCCTCAGATCAAAAATTAAATCAGGATATTAGTGCTTTTTGGGTTTGGTTCATTTAGAAAAAGCCTGCAGAGGTGGAAGATTTAGTCTGTGCTTCTTGTAGTCACGTGCAGTGGGAGGGGGGCAGTGCAACAAATACTTTATAGTCACTGGTCCTTTAAAAATAACCCCAGCTTATCAAATCAATTGTCTTTAATTGCATTTGATATTCTTAGAATTGTTTAGTCAGGGTTTGCAGTGTGCTGAAACATGGACTAAGTGCAATCCATCGGGGTCCTGTAATTGCAGTAAGGTTTTTTTTGTCTCTGGAATGTGTGTCTATTTTTATTCCACTGTTTATAGTCTTCCCACGCCTGTGCTATGCTTGACATTGCAATTACATGTTTATTATTTGCACTGATTTATTATATTTTGTATTAAATAACTTTCGAATCTTTCATATTTATGGAGTTATATATTTTCCAGATGAGACATCCACACTATCATCCCATGAATGACAATCAGTAATGTCTTAATGCAGAGGAGATCAGCAACAATGCCTAGTTGCTCTCGGGAGACAGAATTGAAAAGAATACTTAATTAATTTCTAATAATAATCTTCTGTTTTAAAAGACCCACTGGGGCTCCTAGGCAGAACTGAAAGTTAAATAAAAAAGTATCTTATTAAATGGTGAGAAAAGTTTAGCCAAGCTAAACAGCTGCGGTCTGTGAGTAGATTACAATTGAATTAGGGTTTTAGGCAGTTCAAGCTGCCAAAACCAAAATTTCAGCCTAACTACAAATTTCTTTAGCTGTGTTATATATTAAACTGATCTCAGAAGTATTGACTCAGCGTTTGTTTTCTCAAACCCTTGCTACAGAAAAGAAAACTCGGGTGTCAGAAGAGGCAAAGAGAAAACAATGTGCTGCCTTGATACCACATTTGGTGCAAGTACACATTTGTTCAATGGTCTCATCTCACCTCTCTTGATGTATCATAAAAATCCATCATGGAATTATGCTGGGGAAAGAGAATTCCGTAGTTATGCAAATATTGGAGCTGTGCATCAGACCTGGCCCAGGGACCCTAAAGTCAAAGTGAAGTTTCCCCAATGAAGGTTGGTGAGGTTTGACCTGGCTGTTATTTGCTGCTGTGGGCAGGGGGATGAGGATAAATGAGATGTGTTCTGCTCGGAAATACAAAAGCAAAGGCTGCAGAGATCCAGCTCAGCAGTTGTCAGAGGCATGAGACCATTTGCAGTGCAGAATGTTTCACTTCAGATTATGCTCTCCCACAGTTTTGCTTAGAAGCTTTGATGAGTCACTCAGAGGAGCTTTTTGACATTCTCATTGTGGATATCTCATCAGGCCATGCCACATGATTAAATATC